>NC_134119.1:41216742-41519772 GCF_040939455.1 Microcebus murinus | reverse complement strand
TCTAAAAGAGGCAGGGGTTTATCAACTGCTAGAAGGTAAAGCACTGCGCCCAGGAGAAATGGCAAAGAATCAAAGGAGTTTTTGTGCTTCCCCTTCTTGCCTCACTAACCCTTCTCTAGGCACCAGACCCAGTGTGGCCACAAACCCTCCAGAGCTCCAAAACAACATTATTTCACCAATACACAAAACCCTTATTTAAGCATTTAGCCTTTAAATGTCTTTATTGGAGCAACTATAAAGACAGAATTAGGAAATCACCATTTTATAAATTCTAAAGAGATAAATCGATTCAAGTAAGATTAGGCTAGTGGCAAACAAGATCTTCATATTGTACTATTAAATACAATCTCATTCAACAGATTTCTTGCTAGTGGCAAATGGAAAACAGGCCCTTACAATGGAAAGACACAGGGCGGTCACCACTTTCACCATGCAATCTAACTCACTAACAGAGGACCAGCGGACATAGGTGCCCCTGGACATAACACAGAACAAAGTACACACCACCCAGAAGTATGGTTGGCAAAAAGGCTTAACCTGAATCTAATCACCCTTTAATCCTAACTTCCATTTTACAAGAAATACAGGGAGGAAAGAAACAAGTTAACCACCACCTTGAGGGGATAATCATTGAGAATGTGGGATCTTCTATTAGAGATGGTACTGTCTCTTTAACCTGGCACTGTCTCTTTAACAAATTAATGTCATTTAACTTTTTAAAAAGCAAATAAATAAATAAACAAACAAACGAATGAATAAAAAGATAGGAACTGTATTCTAGATATTTTTAAACAAACTAAGGATATATAATACCAAATGCAAAGCTAGCTGGGGGTTAAAACAGCTACAAAGGGCCAGGTGCGGTGGCTCACGCCTATAATCCTAGCACTTTGGGAGGCTGAGGCGGGCGGATTGCTCAAGGTCAGGAGTTTGAAACCAGCCTGAGCAAGAGCGAGACCCTGTCTCTACTATAAATAGAAAGAAATTAATTGGCCAACTAATATATGTAGAAAAAAAAAATTAGCCGGGCATGGTGGCGCATGCCTGTAGTCCCAGCTACTCAGGAGGCTGAGGCAGGAGGATTGCTTGAGCCCAGGAGTTTGAGGTTGCTGTGAGCTAGGCTGACACCATGGCACTCACTCTAGCCTGGGCAACAAAATGAGACCCTGTCTTAAAAAAAATAAATAAAAAACAGCTACAAAGGGCAGTTGGGGGAAAATCAGGAATAAGGGGATAAGATATTAGGAAATTATTGTTAATTTTCTTAGGTTTGATAATGATATCATGGTAGAACATCCTTATTTTTTGAAAGTGTACATTGAAGCACTTAAGGACTAAGTGTCATAATATCTGCAAGCTATTTTTAAAGGCCTGCAAAAAAAAGCTGATAAAGCAAACATGGCAAATAGCTGATAATCAGACAGATCAAGCAAATGTGGCAAAAAAGATGACACAGAAGTTATGGCAAAATGTTAACAATTACTGACTCTAAACGTAGGTATACAGGGATTCATCATACCCTTCTTCCATACGCCCCCATCATGACTTGGGCCTCCCACAAGAAACACTGGGGAGTGGTTTTTCTGTATGCCACATTTCACTTATACCCTTCTTTAAACTTCTCTGTATGCTTGAAAACTGTATTTTCCTCCTCTTCGCATCCTCATTCTCCAATCAAAACTTTCATGGCTGAACTCTACTGGAACAGCTAATCTATTTGTACTAATTCATAAAAATATCTTCTTAAACTGCTTTCATTGGGCATATTTTAAGTTGGTGGAAATTATTTTAGAACAGGGCAGCCTTCCAAAGCCCTGCCAGGAAATAGGAGTCCAAGCCCCTCAGCACTCAGAGGAGCTTTCAGGCAGCAACCTGTCTCATCCAGGGGACTACAGGAATGTTCTCTCAAATCACCTTGCCTCTGCCAAGCTTGACAAAAGTTTAATCTGTGTAGTCACTCAGGAACGTTCGTCGCTAACAATGACAAAGATGATGATGTGAAAGACAACATCTCCTATGGGCTTCCAGTGTGCCAGGCACTGTCCTAATTGCTTCATTTGAACTCATTTAATCCTCCTATCAATGATGTAAAGTAGGTACTATTATCCCCATTTGCCTGATAAAGACATTGAAGCACAGAGCAAGTAAGTACTTTTCCTGTGCTAGGTAAAGTGTAGAGTTGTACCTTGAATCCACAAGTGGCTCTACAGTCCACCCTCCCACTGATGATAACAATGAGGGAAGGACATAACTGAGTAACTGTAGCCCAGGACCAGCCTGGAGAGGCCTCACCAACCCAAATGGTATGGTTTGCCTCTTGGCAGCTAAAGTATAATCAGAGGAAGTGGGCCACTGGCAAAGCCACTCATCCCAAGTGATAACTAAACTTTGTTTACATACTCTTAAAATCTATTACTAGAGAACACAGATATCTGCATACACAACAGTGTCATCTGCTGCCAGATCAACTCATGGTGGTCTCTGCTGTATAAGGCTTGTTATTTAGCTGAGAGTGAGACAAAGGTATCACCTCTCAGGACAATGAGCACATAGATTTATTCCTGAAGGATTGTGCTGAATGTTTGTTTGCCTTTTGAGGCACAGAATTCCTTATGGCTTTGGCACGGTAACCCAAGCACGGGTGGAGGCAGGGGGACCTGGACTCTAGTTCCTCCATGCTAGCTCTGACCCTGAGCAAGATACTTAACCTTTCTGAGCCTCAGTCTCCTTCTCTCTCACCCTTTAGGTAGATGGATGAAGATGGAAATAACACCACTTCTCAGTTATAGTTGTCAATGAGGGTTAGCTCTTCTCCTCTTACCCCCCACACACCCAATGGATGACACAAGGCAAGATTATCATGCTCCAACACTTCAAACGGGTTAAATCTGGGACAGGATGTGAGGGTGATGAAGTTGTTTTCCTTACATTTTCTGACACACATGGTCCTTTCACATTCAGAGATACACATGGACCAATGGCTCCCGCAATCTTCAGTTCCCGAGAGGTCTAAAACAAATATGTAAAAGTATAATGAAGTTAGAAATCACTGAAATCCACCCTGCTCTCATTATGGTAACAAGGCAAGTACAGAGAAAAAATATGGAAATATTATCATTCTGCTAAGAGAAAACTCCACATGGATCACAACTACTCTCCTACAAGCTTTTCCAGGGCCAATGTCAACTGATTACAACTTTAATAAAATCTGCCCTTAGAAACTACATCATCTTTGGAACAGAATGTTTTCAACTCTCTCAACTCACTGTTTATACTTTAAAACCACTGTACACATAGAAGATAACAATTCTACCAACAACACTAGACCAGGCACAGTAGCACATGCCTATAATCCCAGCTACTAGAGAGGCTGAGGTGGGAGGATTATTTAAAGCCAAGAGTTCAAGACTAGCCTGGGCAACATAACAAGACCCCATCTCTAAAAAATAATTACCCAAGTGTGGTGGCAGATGCCTCTAGTCCCAGCTACTCAGGAGACTGAGGTGGGAAGTTCTCTAAGCATAGGAGTTTTAGGCAACAGTGAGCTATGGTAATGCCATTACATTTCAGCCTGAGTGACTAAGTGAGACCCTGTTTTTAAAAATAGTAAAATGCCCATTCCTTGTCATCTTTTTTTAAAAAAAATCTCAACCATATGAGAATGTTATTTAAAGATTTAAAGTTTAACCTAGATAATTTACTTATTATCTCCAATTCTCCAAATAATGATTCCAATCATATCCTCTAACGGCCCCTTTTTAATGTTTGTTCAATGACTTAGAATGAACTGTATGGGGCTTTGAGTTCCTACATGGAAAAGCCAAAACCCACAATGCTGTCTATTTCAGGGAGCTCTGGCTATTATTCAGGTAGGCACTAAACATTAGCATAACCACAGCTCTGTGTGATCCAATGAGCCATACTGATGGCTGGGTGGACACTGACCACTGTGTGGCTACCCCTGTCCTCTGGCCATGGTGCTTCTCCTAACATTCAACCCTTCTCCCCTTCTACCTCCCGCCATCCTATACCAGTAGGATGAAGCAAAGCCTCCAGGGGAGCCAGGCAACTCTTTGTTTAGAACATGAATAAATGTTCAAGTCACTCTTAAGAAGCAAAAGGCATGAAGTGAACAATGTACTTTGTGATAGCCATTTTGTTGGAATCCTCTTAACTGATTTTTAGATGCCTATCTCCAGCAGGCTGAGGTTGACTGAAGTCTGACTACTGAATAAGAACACTATAATTCCATTAAAGTTTTAAAAGTCTATTGTACCTTTACTTCCAAAGTAGCACCAAAAGCCATTCGAAAATCTCCATTAAAATCTTTACTAAAAATCCTTTGGAATGTCTGCTTGAAGAGAGAAGTGTTGAAAGAATCTCCCATTACCATGTGGCCTCTAGGAAAGAAAAAAGAAAACAGAAAGTGAACATTAGGATGACTGAAAGCCTTTCAGATGCCCCGTCAGTATTTATAAGCAGTAATTTAAAGGAAAAAAAAAAAAAAAAGACAGAAACTAGGTCCATAAAGATGTTACTGTCTGAGTTAAATGGAAAATAGCAAATACAGTTTGTACTTAGAAGTTACTTCCAAAGCATTAAACATAGAATCCTTAAGAATATCTCCAATTCCTCTCACACTTCTTTGGTGTGGGAAAATATCCAGGCCTGTGGGAAATCCTTTTCAGGTGAATTCATTGCCTCAAATCCTTGACTTTACAAGAATTATCTTTTCTAATTCATGAATATTGATATTCATCCCTTTTTTTAGATTATAAAAACTTCCTCTTTAATCAAGGCTTTCAATATGGAATAGATTTCTTGAATAAAATGGAAAGTTTCCAATACATTGAAACAAATCCATAAGACACCACACATATAACACCCAGTAGGAAAAAACAAAACAGCATGTTTATACAATCCCTGTAACAGCAATGGTCTTATTCTCAGATGGTCCCTCCATCTGACAAGTATATTCTGGACAGAGAGCACACTGTGGCTTCTGGGGTGACAATCGGCTGAGGCTGTTTGAAGTTAGATGAAAATATTGTTTAAAATTTCAGCATTTCATGTATTTGGGGCAGAGAAGCACAACTTGATGCATGTTATGCATCCAGCCATTATTCATAAAACAAGATCTCAGAATTGGGAAGAACACAAGAAAGATCATATGGTCCAGCTATCTCAGAGTGTCTGAACTCTCCAGTGAGGGGGTCAACTATCTGACTTCAAATATCCATCCACCCTCCCCCTTTCCTTGGTCATGTATTCTATAGGTGCCTGGAATAAAGATGTTTCCCAGCCTGCTTTGCATGTGGCCATGTAACTCCGGTCTGCCTGCTGGAGTGTCCTTTATGAGATGTGGAGTGTGTTCTCAAAAGGGGCACATCCTTCTTTAACCTCGCCTCCTTTCTGCTTCTGTAGTTGGCTAGAGCTTCAACAACACTCTTGAGCCATACATTGCATATTAAGGGTGACGGGCAGCTCAGTAGGACTTTAGCCCCTGATGACAATGAAACCAACATACCTGCCCTGGGCTGCCTACCTCCATGGAGAGAGAAATAAACTTGTTTTGGGTTTTCTGTCACATTCACACAAATCTAATCATAACTCACATCGATCCCTCTATAATGTACCTGCCAAGTTATCATCCAGGTTAGGCTTGAACTCCTCCAACATTGGGGAGCTCACTTCCTCCAGAAGCTGTCCATTCCCTGTTTGTCTGTCTTTATGCTGACTGAAATTCTGTTTTCCAGTGGCTTTCACACACTGGTTCTAGGTCTACACTTTAGTCACATATAGAGCTAATCTGATTCCTTCTCCATGGGAAAGTCCTTCAGCTGATGGATGTAGTTCTCATGCTCCAATTTATTTTCAGCTTAATCTGCTCTAGCTCCTTTAATCATTCCTCATGTGACACAGTTCCACATACTCTCCACCATTCTCTCTGCTCCCCTTTGAACATATCCAGTGCATCTACACTGCCCTTTGAAACTGAAATGCTCAGAATGGAAAACAACATAATCTGGATAAGGTGTGACTGACACTAAGGAAACAAGACTATGATCTTCCTTGACAATAATCTACTCCTATAATGCAGCCTGGAATGACCTGCCTTTGCTGGAAGTCATCCCAAATTGTTGGCTCACCTTGACCTATCTTCCAAAATCACTAAATCCTTTTTTTTAAGTGTCACTACTAACTTATTTATACAACAGGTGATTTGATCTAAATGCTAAGTCTTTCAGGAGTCAGAAACTTCAGTAAGAATCTGAAGGAAGCAACGGTACCTCTCCCACAGAAAAAACACACACACACTCACACACACATACACACCGGCATACAAACTCAGGGATGTGTACAAATACACTGAAGCTTTTCTACGGGTGCTCCAAGTAAAGAACTCCTGAAGGGCCCTGGTAGGAGTTCATCTTATTAGATGTGGCTCACTGATACAGCTATATCAGTGTTACCCAAGACCCTAATGTTATCACCTAACATATATACTGCTCTCTAGGACAGCATCAAATGACTTGGGTTCCACCTCCTAACCCTTTTATTCAATGAGGACCAGCAGCATGAGCAGGAAGCTTGTCAGAAGTGCAGAGCCTCAGGCTAACCCTATGGCTCTACACAAGTGATTCTCAAACATTTGTGCACGCAGATCACCTGAGATCTTGTTCAAATGCAGATTTTGTTCTGATTCAGTAGGTCTAGAGTGAGGCTCAAGATGCTGCATTTCTAACAATCTCTCAGGTGAGGCTGATGGTGCATGGTTCTTAAACTCTACTCCATGTTAGAATCATTGGGAAAACTTTTTAAAATGCTGATGCCCAGGCCACATCCTATGCTAATTAAATCAGAATCTCTGGGAAAAGACCCAAAGAAAGAATAGTTTTAAAAGTTCCCCAGGTGATTCCAATGTGTAGCCAGCTTCAGCCCACTGCTTCACATCAGCAATTCTAACTCTTTCCTATGCACCAGAATCTCCTGGAGAGCTGTATCCCCAGGGTTTCTAATTCAGGAGGTCTGGATAAGGCCCAAGGATGTACAATACTAATCATTTTCCAGAAGCCCCTCAAGTTGCTGGTCTGGGCATCAGCACACATTGAGAACCACTGCTTTACACTTTGACCTGTGAGTACAAGACTGACTGAGGCTCTGAGTCAGTGCATCCTTTAGGCGGAGTGTGTGCTCGATATTAGTCACAAAGTATGGCCACTTAGTTATGTCAGGTCTCTCCTAATTGCTTCGGCATTCAGGTCCTATTTTCTTCACTTCTCACAAGGAAGTGACCTGACGAAGGCCAGATATTGCATGCTTGCCTGCTTTCCTGGCCTGGTCTCAGTACAAGTCCAACAACTCTAAGGAAGAAATGAAGTTACTCTGATATGACTCATTTGTAGTGAACCCCCGGGACCTCCTGCTAATCACTGCATCTTCCTCCAAGGAGTCCACACCCCTATCCCCAGCCATTGAAAACATAGCTCAGAGATACCTAAAAGCTTCTCTAAGGTGGCCTCACCCATTCCTATGGCTCCATCACTCATTTCTCTTTCCTTAAAATAACACTCATTTTTCCCATGTGTTCGCTGTCAACATACCCAGTAAGATTTGCACAACACTTCATCTCCAAAAGTCCAGTTTGGTCAAGGGCACAAGCATAAATATCAATGCAGTGACCATTTGTAGCAGTTCGATTAGCAAGCATCTCATAGTGCTGTGAAAAGAGGAAAACTACCTTTAGGAAACAGTAACATTATTCCCAAGAGATGCTTAACTATACCAAAGGATGTAATCAAATATAGGAATATAGAAATCATTTCCTTTACAATACCCAAATAAAATAAAAACATAGTTTTCAATCTCAAAACTCTCTGGGCAATTTAAGGCCACCCACTCTAACTAAAGTCTAAAAGCAGAGGCAGTAATTTAACAGGAGCTGAGATGTGGAAGATTGTCTCTGAAAGAACTTTTTGCTGACCATGATGCATGGCCTCAGCAAAGTAGCTGCCACTCCAGAGCAGCCCTGTCTCTGAGCTACCACAATTAACAGCCCGTATCCAAGAGTACCTACCTTAATTGCCTTTTTCATGAAACGTGCATTATCTTTCTCAATATCATGCCAGGAACGAATAGGAATCTTTAATTCATCTCCAACCACCATGCCAGGCCCTTGGGTAGGGGGACCTCCAGTAAACAGCATGATCCTGGCTCCCGTATTTGGAAAAGTGCCCTAAAATAGTGAATAGCAGCATTTTAAAGGTACACATCCCTACCTCCAATTATGGCTTTAATTTCCCCATAGAAATATTCCAAAGATGGATTCTCTTCAGCTGTTCTTAACACTGGTGATGCTGCAGAATAGTACAGATGATAATGCAGAAAAGCAGCACTTATCTTCCTCCAACCTGGTTTGTACACTTTTATTAATTGGCTGTGAGCACTTCCCATTGCTCTAATTCTCTTATGTTTTTCACAGATACTTGACTTAGGTCACAAATGATTTTCAAACAAAGTCAACAAATATATTTTCTGAGAGCAAGTCTGCATGATTCGAGAGGCCCTGGTAAATTCGGAATTACCTCCAACAAGCCAACAGCAATGGATAAAGCAACACCAGTGGATCGCAAAGGTCTCTTCCCCTGAGTTACTGGCCATGGGTCCCTCTGCAGCTCCCCAAGAAGATCAGTGAGGTTCATATCAATCTTGTGAATGGGCTGCAGAAATCTGCATGATATTTAACAGGCACATCAATCCTGGTTTAATAAAGTACTCTGGTATTCAATCCTAGGTGACATATAGTTACTGCTCTTTAAAGTAATTACTGAGAGTAGAAAAAACTTGCAATTTTTTTCTTCAAAGCTATTTCAAACTACAAACACAAAACAATTTAAAGCAATTTTATCGACAAACATAATTTAAAGCCTAATACTTAGCAATTTACAAATGCAGCATAAAAAAATTCAACTTGAAAAGAGCAAATCAAATCAGTTTAATTAAATTTTAAGCAGCAATGAAATCCTAAGGACATGCCTAACGTGAATTCAGTCCAAGTAAGGTCCATTTATGTAGATGATGTTCATTATTCTAATGGTTTAGTTTGTATTTTTCTTGAGCCTTAAGAATAATACAGAAAGAAACACTCTGGTTTCTTACCAGAGTAAGAGGTTGTCCCTAGCATGTCAGGCAATGCATTTTATTGAGTTTACTGGCTGTTAACTTGGCTGGGGCACCCCAGGCACTCAATGGGATGAGTGAAGTGAGTACCTGCTAATAGGTGTTTTGAGGGCACCCAAAAGAAGCCTTTTTGGTTCTTCCAGTTTTACTTAAAGATCAAAAAGGACAAAACAGCCATGTGTCCAAGAGGAGGGGAATGATTGAGTATAATGGTTCAAAACTTTTTTGATAAAACATTAAGTATTGGTTAGTTTAATCATTTATTTTTTACCTCTAATAATAATTTTTAAAAAGTTATAATACTTTTCTTCCCTTACTCCTATGGGTTGTTCTGCATACCCACTACATATCAGTGTCTCACCTGCTGGAAACAAAAGGGTGCTCCTGTGGTTGAGGAGGTCTGGCTTGTTGCATGGGCATGGCTGGCTTGCTCAGGCCCAACATATCCTTAAAAAAAAACCAAAAAGACTCATTTCCCATGATACTAAAAGTGAATGATTAGTTATTTTTTAAGAAGTGTTCTTGCTCCTCCTCCTGTACAAGCAAGGTACAAACCTGTATTTGCTTTGCAGTTAAATCCTTGGTCCCTCGGAAGACATAACTTTTGGAGATTCCTTCGCAGCTTAGTTCATGAACCTGCACCATCCTCCCAAATGTGATAAGACCCACCAGAGCATCTGGAGGAAGGAGACTCAGGGACATCTGCAGGGACTCTTTGAGCGCTTGAAGGTCATCCTCCTCCAGGCATGTGTCGACCACATAGAGAAATATCAGAGGGGACTGAGCACCTCGCTTTAGGCAAAGAAAAATAGCATAATAATCAGTATACAAATAGACATAACTGGTCCTTTTTAAAGCAAATTAGGGGCCAGGTGCGGTGGCTCACGCCTGTAATCCTAGCATTCTGGGATGCTGAGGCGGGTGGATTGCTCAAGGTCAGGAGTTCGAGACCAGCCTGAGCAAGAGCAAGACCTGTCTCTACTATAAATAGAAAGAAATTAATTGGCTAACTAAAAATATATATACATAAAAATTAGCCGGGAATGGTGGCACATGCTTGTAGTCCCAGTTACTTGGGAGGCTGAGGTAGAAGGATGGCTTGCGCCCAGGAGTTTGAGGTTGCTATGAGCTAAGCTGATGCCACAACACTCTAGCCAGGGCAACAAAAGACTCTGTCTCAAAAAAAAAAAAAAAAAAGCAATTGGGTACAAAAATCACAAGTCTTGATCTATATTTATTCTCAGAGGATAAGAACACCTATACAAAGCTCTACTTACCACATTAAGTGACTTAGAGTCTATTTAAACAAATTAAACATAAAAACTATTTGTATCCAACAATTTATTCAATACTTTTAGATACCTACCATGTGTCAGACATTGTTTCAGGTCCTGGGATACACAATGAACAGAAAGAACAAAGACCCCTGCCTGCCTCAAGGAACACATTTTCTAGAATGGAGATGTTAAGGGAGATTGTGAGCATGAAGAGTAGAGGCAAGGGGCAGGTTCAAGTGTTAAATAAAGAGGCCAGGGTAGCCTCATTAAGAAAATAACATCTGAGCAAAAACCTGGTGGAGAGGGAAGGAGCAATACAGACATAAGGAAAAGAGAATTCCAGCCTGACAAAGAAGCTAGAGCAAAAGTTTTTAGGCAGGAGTGTTCCTGGCTTGGTGAGGAGAGTCAAGGAGGCCCACTAGGCTGAATGAGAACACTAGGAGAAACTGAGGTCCAAGAAGAAACACACAGGGCTTTGAAAGTCTTTTACCCTGGGTGAAAGGGGAACCATTTTCACCAATGGAGGTTTCTGAACAGAGAAGTAATACAATGTATATTTTTAAACAGTTACTACTTTGGCTGCTGGGTTAAGAATAAAATATAAGTAAGCAATGGTAAAATCAGGGAGAACAGTTGGGAGAAGTAATTCAAATGAGAGGCGGTGGCTGGCCCAGGACAGTTAGCAGCAAGGAGAGAGAAGTGGGTGGATTCTGGATAAATTCTGAATACAGACCCAGTGGGCTTTTCTAGTGGATTAGATATGGAACGTGAAAGAGAGATGTCAAGGATGAATCTAAGGTTTTTAAGCTGAACAACTAGAAGATGGAGTACCATCAAGTGAGAGGGAGAAGGCTGTTGAAGACAAATTTTGAATTTAATCAGTTCCACTTTTCTTTATAGCCTTCTATCAAGATCTAAACACAATGCCAGAATTCCTGGCCCAACCACTATCCAGGCAGTTCGTGGAGAGGAGAGGTGTATTTGGCAGGTCCCTGATGAACCAAGAGAACCCTCCACCATATCCTGGCCCTGGTCCAACAGCCCCATACCACCTTATCCACAACAACCAATGGGTCCAGGACCATGGGGGGCCCTACCCACCTCCTCTGGGGTACCCCTACCAAGGATACCCACAGTATGGCTGGCAGGGTGGACCTCAGGAGCCACCTAAAACCATAGTGTATGTGGTGTAAGACCAAAGAAGGGACAACCTGGGACCATTCACCTGCCTTACAGCCTGCTGGACTACTCTGTGTTGCTGCTGTCTCTGGGACATGCTCACCTGACCAGGCCAGTCCTCCTGTCCTGCCAGCTCTGCCACCACCTCCAAAAGGGGTGCCAGCCTCCATCTCTTCTGATTGCTGTAATAAATGACTAGCTCTGGGCTGGGCGCGGTGGTTCATGCCTATCATCCTAGCCCTCTGGGAGGCTGAGGCAGGCAGATTGTTCAAGGACAGGAGTTCAAAACCAGCCTGAGCAAGAGCGAGACCCCCGTCTCTACTATAAATAGAAAGAAATTAATTGGCCAACTAATATATATATAGAGAAAAAATTAGCCAGGCATGGTGGTGCATGCCTGTAGTCCCAGCTACTCAGGAGGCTGAGGCAGGAGGATCGCTTGAGCCCAGGAGTTTGAGGTTGCTATGAGCTAGGCTGATGCCACAGCACTCTAGCCTGGACAACAAAGTGAGATTCTGTCTCAAAAAAAAAAAAAAAAAAAAAAAAAAAAGACTAGCTCTGCACAGAAACCTCTACTTTCAGCACTATGGGAATCTAGATTAGTGGAGATTGCTGCTGTTTAATTCAGTGACTTGATCTTTTTGATGTTCGAAATATATTTCTTACTGATCTTTAATAAATGTGCTAAATGATTCCTTTTATTGGCCAAAGGCTTAGTTATGAAATATATATTTATGATTTTAAATTACACATTCAAGGTAGTGGGAAAATGTAACAAACCACAGAATAATTTTTCTCTGCTAACACTCAATAAATTCGTCCAAACCTCAATAAATAAATAAAAACAATGCCAGTAGATACACACACACCAAAACCTAATGGTTAGGATCCTGCTGCCCTTATGGCTTTAACTTCCCCAGCCAGGTAAGAGACACAGAAGACAAAAGATTTCATGAGAAACTCAATATTTAACATTACTTATTAAATGCACAACAAACAAGGTACCTGTATCATGTACTCAATTGTAGAAAACTGGGGCATCAGTTCGGCAGGCTGATTCACCTCAGATATGCCTGCATAAGCTGGAGGAAACTGAAAAAAAGAAAACAAAGTAATGTTCTATTGGGGCTGACAGATATTTATGTTACACTTTTTATTTTCCATTTATAAAAATGATAATGATCACATATTAATTCTGAAAGCACAAAATACAAGAACACATTACTGAAACACAAAAATCAGCATTTAAAACTTCTAACCCCCCCCTTAAAAAAAAAAAAACAACTTCTAACCCCAACTTACATTTATATCATTTTATAATTTTAAAAAAATAGACTTTATTATTTAGAGCAGTTTTAGGTTATTGTTGAAATTTCTAAATGTTTAAAAACACACTATTAAAAATCATTTCTTAAACTTTGCCCTGCAAATTAAAGGATAAATTTCACTTGTCTCATCATCATGTGGAAGGCAAAAGCCTTATTTGGGTTATTTTGGCTCTTATCAATAAAGTAATAAATGTTCAGTATAGAAAAATAGGCAAATTCAAGAAAATAGAAAACAGGAGTGCGGAAAAAAAAATCCAAATCCTATCATCTAGAGGCAGCTCAAGATCTTGGAATATTTCCTTCCAGATTTTTTCTACTTAAGCACTATTCAGATCATCCTGTACATACAACTTTGGGATAGCTCTTTGCACTTAACATTAATGGCATAGGCATTCTCTTCTGTTTTTAAAACTCTGTGCAAACAATTTAAACTCATAGCATGTGGGCTTGTTTTTAATCCTAAGTCTTTAGTTCTATAATAAAAACAAAAGTTGAGGTGTATCTCCCCAGCAGAAGATCACCCCAGGCCAATGACCTTGGAGTGATCAAATTCAAGTCAAGTTTAAGAGCTGACAGGCAGCTATAATGGGTCACTGCCCAGGAGGCAGATATTACAGGACATCAGAACCCCAGCAGGAGCCACCAAAAACCTCTAGCCCTATCCTGGCCATGACTGCCCACTGGCTGCAGCTCCCAGCAGAGTAAAACTTTATGACTACAAAAAAGCATGGAGAACACAAGACAGGTGAGCCCAGACACCCAGACACACTGGCAACCTAGAGAGACCCTGTTCACCAACCCCCAGCTACTCGGGTGCACAGAAGGGAGGAAAGAGGTCAAAATCACCCAGATTCCTCCAGGGGCCATCCCTTGTCTTCTAGCTACACTCATTTAGGGGCTCTTTTCTCCATCGTCCACCTGGGAGAGTTACAAAACATTATTTCTGCCCATGACAGATTTTCAGATCATATTTATCAACTGGCAGGTAGAAATCTTAAGTAAACATAATAACAAAAAATACTTATATGGCATTTACTATGTGTAAAATTCTGTTCTAAATCCTTTACACTCATTAAATATCAGTTTAATTCACAGAACAATCCTATGAAGTAGGTATAGTACTATTATCCTAATTTTAAAGACAAGGACACTGAGGCACAGGAGTTGTTAAATGACTTGTGCCAAAGTTACACAGGAAGTAAGTGGTAGATCTGAGAGTCAAACCCAGGTGGCCTAACTACAGAGTCCTGACTCTTAACTACCACGCTACCATGCCTTAGAATTTTCATGATAAATTATATTAAACATAGACATCAATTCTGAATGTAATAGGACAGAGAAATGTTTTAAAGACTTATATATACTTATGAATCTCTCATGGAGGTAAATCTTAAATGGAATCTGCTTACAGTTTTTGAACCTAGGCCAGTCACCAACTGTACATTGTTCTCTTTGCCACTGGACTCATTCATTATGTGCCATATCTAAGTATGAGATTAACTGTAATTATGATCAAACATATGAACATATAAAATGCATGTTATTAACAGCTTAAGATCTATTATACTAGTGTATACTATGTTGGGCACAACTAATTTTTTCCTAATAGTTTTATTGAATATAGTTTACATACCATAAAATTTACCCATTTTAAGTGTACAACTCAATAATTTTTAGATAAGTGTGCAGAGGTGTGCAATAGTCACCCCAATCCAGTTTTAGAACATTCCTATCATGGGCACAATTACTTTTAAAGAGAAGTCTTTCTTGTCATTCGTGAGCTTCTTCTAGTTTTGTACTTTTTTTTCTTTTTTTGAGACAGAGTCTCACTTTGTTGCCAAGGCTAGAGTGCCATGGCATCAGCCTATCTCACAGCAACCTCTAACTCCTGGGCTCAAGGGATCCTTCAGCCTCAGCCTCCCAAGTAGTTGGGACTACAGGCATGTGCTACCATGCCCAGCTAATTTTTTATATATATTTTTAGTTGTCCAGCTAATTTCTTTCTTTAGTACTGACAGGGTCTCGCTCTTGCTCAGACTGGTCTCGAACTCCTGAGTTCAAACATTCCACCCACCTTGGTCCCTTAGTCTCCCAGAGTGCTAGGATTACAGGCGTGAGCCACCACGCCTGGCCTAGTTTGGTACTTTAAAATTTTTAAATCAAAAGAAGCTCAATTTAGAGCTGGCTCCTCTAAAAAAATTAAATAAATAAAATAAAAAGAAGCTTAACACTCATACTTGGCTCTTAAGTTAGAAAGATCAGAAAATTAAAATTCGGTAATATGCACAATCAATTAGAATACTAAAGTTAAATATGAACAGATCTGTTTTCTTAGGGTAACAGACTGTCCACAGAAAAATTATAAGAAAAAGAAACTCTATGTCCCCTCCACAGTAAATGACAAGGATCCAAATAATGAAACTGTTTGACAGAAAAATCACAAATGTTCAATGTTCAATTACTATGCTTAACAAAAGCTATCACCTTGAGTTCAGCAGAAATTGCTGACTGCCAGTGTAGACACAAATTCAACCTCACTTAATTTTTTTAGTGTAGTACAATTAAAATGAAACACATACTTTTAAAAATAATTCACATACCTGATTTCTTTGGAAACAGAAATTACAGGCCCAAAGTTTTGCTCGATAATCAACCTGACTGTGAGAAAGATAAATATTACAACTAGGTAGCATTTTTATTTTTACAGTAGAAAGCATTCACATCCAAATTTCAAGTTCAGTAAATCACACAGATAAGTGTTTCTATGTGTGTACAGTTATATAAAAGTATGTAAAATGTTCACTATACTTAGAATTCTGGCTCTTAAGTACACCAAAAGTTTCCTGCAAACAGCTGAAGTAAAGAATCGGTAAATCCTTTTTTTCTTTTTTCTTTTTCCCAATCTCCAAGATAATTTTTTAAATTTCATAATTTATATAAATTATAGGTTATTTCCTTTTGCTTGTTACTGTACCGAACAGTCTTCATGAATTTTTCTAACATCTTTATTGTTCAGGTATGTGAAACTACTAAATTTCAACACTAAAAGCATATTTCACACACAGGAAAACCTTCCTGGACTTCAACTTCACTTAGCCCAATTGAAGAGAAGTTGGGCAGGAACAATTCTGGGTTGATAGACTTCCTAGAATTAGTTCAAGATAATGCTTCATCCCTTCCCCCCCATTTAGAAAACTAGTAACAAGTGGCTATCATTTTAAAAGCAGAGAAACACTCTCATATATGGGTACATTATATAAAGGCAAAGGGAAATGAAGTAAAAAAATGTTCCCTCATGTAAAAATTTTATGATACTCTCCATCTATTTAAAAATTCATTCAAATAGTGCCCACATTTAAAAGAAATATCATAGGTCACTATCTCAGGTACAAAAAGATTACACCTAATAAAATCATTAAGAGTTAAAATTTCTTCTACCTACTATTTCTCGCATACCAGGTAAGTATCAGAAAATGATCTAAGGCTTTTGAATTTTTTTTGGAAAATACTTTAAAAGGCACCAATAAAGTCAACAGTTAAGCCAAAAGCAAACTGACTACAAACAAAAAAAATGAACTCCAAATCCTCTCCTTTTACCTCTACCTCATTCCCATAAGATTCCAATTTTATCTGGAGTATTAGACCAGGGAGATTTCTACAAGCATGCACCACCTAAGAATCTCACCATCTATTGCTCATCTCAAATTTGGTGACTTGTTCAAATTGAATGACTTTTATGAGAATTACATAAAAGTAATAATTCACTGTATTCATCATTTTTACCAGTTTTTAAAAGAATTCATACCAAAGTGGATTGAGAACAGCTTTGCAAGTTGGTCTGCTGCAAAGCACAGGTTCATACTGTACAGGAGGTAGGTCTGGACGTTCTTTTAAAGGAGTAAGGAGACAAGCCAGGGGAACAACCATTCTTGTAGCTTCCAGACGGCTGGAAGGCCACACATTCCAACTAAAACGGACACCATCCCGTTCTTCATTCTGCTGAATAAACTCCAGATATGTCGCCATAGTCTAAAAGGGAACTGAAGATAAAACTTTTAATCGTATGTGACATTCTCAACTAAACTTCAAAAAACAAGATGGTCACCCAACACTGTTTCTTAAACACTTAGTCTGGAAGAACCTGTTGCTGTGGAATGACAGTATTTCCCCTTCTTCTCATGCCCAAAAGTCAATACGCTTCACAGTTATCTTTGACTACTGATCTTTTCTCAACCCTCTTCTCTAGCACTTAAAAATAAATAAGAGAGGTGGGAGGTTTACCATCATTTCATCATATCTAAGCTGCATGTAGTTGAATTCCTCTATTTTAAACTTTCTCGCAGATCACACATCACCTCAGCCAAGCCAATTTCAACCCCATGCCCAAGGGTTAGTCTCAAACCCTATTTCAGTCTCAAACCCTATTTCAGCTACCTTTCTGATCCCCTTCCTTCTTTGCTCTCTTAAGGTACTACACTAAATTTTAGCTTTCAAGTGATCTTTTTCTTGTCCCCACTCCCCTCCTCACTTTCTTAAACTTTGGAGAAAAGAACTGGATACTAATATACAAGTCCAGTTCATAAAGAACCACTTCTGAGCTAAAGTATTTCTACTTAGTATTATGAAAATTACAAAGGAAAGTTTGCTATTATAATGAATCTCACTAGAACCTCTTTCCTCACCATGGCTGCTTAGGCTCATGGCTTGAAAGACTCTGGTCAATAAGACAGTCCTCAAGACTAAGCTCTCAAACCCAGATCATCCCAACTTCAGTGTTTTATACATGCTGTTCACATCCTAAAATCTAGGGTAACACACACCTCAGCTATTGGGGTTCAAGGGAACAAGCCCCTTAAGACAAGCAGAAAAAGGCAAATTAAAGCATCTATTATATTAAAGTGGCCTCTAGTGTTCACTATCCAATGGTGGATAATAATTGTTTCCATGTTATTTTGAGAAGTGCCATATGGTAAATAATTTGGATTAAGGCAATAATATGAAATGGCTAGAAAAGCTAACAGATTACTCTCCTCTGCTGAACCCAGACCATCAAAAGTCCAAATGTTTACTCCAAGTCAAACTCTAAGACATCTTATTTGTTCTTTCTGACAAAAGCAGAAACCTGAACCACTGTGCACACAGGAGGTACTTCTGCAGCTTGGAGTGGGGGAGGGAGGGCAAACAAATAACTCAGGTGGGAATGAAAGCAAGTTCTAATATTATAATTCTCAACAAGTACCTCAGCAGATTTCTTTAACCACTCCCCTCTCAAAACAGTTCTATATTAAAAGGTACTGACTCCATCTAATGTTCCCAAGCATTTACATATAAAACCTGCTCCCTCCGTTTCTCACTGCCTCTTTCTCTCACCCCTCTATGGCATGGATTCTTAGCCCCCAGCACATAATTCACAGGGGACTACAGAGGGTCCACGAATCCTCTTGTGTGCACAACTGTATGCATCAGCGAATGTGTATTTTCCTAGGGAGATGAGTCCACGGCTTACACCAAATTATCAAAGTGGAAGGGTATCTGAAGAGGTTAATAGCTGAATGAATGAATTAGTGAATGAATTAAAGACCTGGAAAGATACTTTAGGAGTATCCGCCAAAAAAGCTGAACCACCCTTATCTCAACAAGTCATAACTGTTCAAGACATAGTAACCATCTGTTAGACAAAAGTAAGGTTTAATTCTTGACGAGTGTCTGAAAACCTGGCTTCTAGTTCCAGCTCTGTCATGAAGCAAAAGTCATTTCACCTGAGACTTAAGTTTCTCAACTACAAATAGGGAGTTGGGTTTTTCTAGCTGTGTGCACCTGAGATACTGAAGGACCCGGAGCCAGAAACCGATCCTCTAGTCTAGCCACTCGGCCTGGCGCTGGACGCGTAACTCTCAGCAAACTCCTGGGTGAGCGATTCTCTCCGGTTCCCCTGCCTGCCGGGAAGAAGCCTCATCCCAGGGGCAGCCCACCGCGTCCCCAGCAGAAACTCACGCCCTGGCGTCCACCCTCCGTCACCTCTGTTCCCGGCTTACCTGGCCGGAATTGCTCACCTGGCCAGAACCGTCAGCACTCACAACCCAAAGAGCCGCGCTCCGACTCCCACAGGCAAGTCCAGCTCAGCTCTCAGCCGATTGGTCAGCGACCCACCCGTCAGGCCACGACGCCGTCTACTGGCCAATCAAAGAGCGGACAAGCGGAAGGGAGACATTCAGAGAAGCCACGCCACCATCTTGGAAGAGGGCAAGACAGTTGTGCTTCGCACTTCAAAACCACAGTTCCGCAGCACGCACGTTTCCACAAGTTCACGCCTAAACGTTTCTGCTTCAGAAAACCCCAGCGCCTGCTGGACTGTTCCCCTAAAAAGCAGCCAACACTCCTCAAGGGTTAGCCCTGGTATAATATGACGCCTCTTGTCTCAGCGGAAAGTCCCTCTCATTGCCTTAGTTACCTGGAAGCGAGAACGATGACGTATGCCTCCGGAAGAGGGTGGGCCGCCAGCCCGAGGAAACTGAAGCGGTGGAAAGAAGGAGTCAGAATAAGGGAAGGGGCGGGGCGGAAGGGGACGCATGCGCACATGTTATCACGGGGAGCAACTCTCTCTAGTGAAGTCTGAAGTACTGCAGGTGGAGCATTGCAAGGTTTTCTTCTGCCCGCTTGCTGTACTGGTTTTGCGTTTTCAGCGGAAGTTATTACAGCGCACAGACCCTCTCTGTGTGTGCATCCCTGTCATCTTTCTACAAGGAGATGAGTAATTGAGAACTGTAATATTCAAGCATTTTAGAAGACTAACAAAGCGCATATAACTACAGAGAACACAATTTTTTACAGCCATCACTTTCTTTTTTTTTTTTTTTTTTGAGACAGAGTCTCCCTTTGTTGCCCAGGCTAGAGTGAGTGCCGTCAGCTTCCTGGGCTCACGCAATCCTCCTGCCTCAGCCTCCCGAGTAGCTGGGACTACAGGCATGTGCCACCATGCCCAGCTAATTTTTTCTATATATATTAGTTGGCCAATTAATTTCTTTTTTTAATTTATAGTAGAAAGGGGGTCTCGCTCTTGCTGGTTTCGAACTCCTGACCTTGAGCAATCCGCCTGCCCCAGCCTCCCAGAGTGCTAGGATTATAGGCGTGAGCCACCGCGACTGGCCAGCCATCACTTTCTTACAAGTGGCAAAATGGAGCACATTTATTATTCTGACTCAGAGGTATAATCTTGCTGTTGCATATACATATAAGGAAAACGATATAAACTATATTTCGGCATCCATTAATTAGCTCAATTTACTACAACGTTTTAAATTATAGATCATAGAAGTCATAGTCAATGCACTATGAAACAATTACTGTTAATATGAAATTTGTCAGAATAATGATTCAGTTTTGTTGAACAAATTTACGTTTTTCATGATCTTAAACATGTAAGTTAATGCTACCTTATTTGATTAGTAAACCTGTATAAGTTTAGGACGTCCAAATTACCCTCTCTAAGGAAACAAACGCAAGTAAAATAAAATGTACACATGTATTACAATTAACATTTAGAAGAGACATAGCTAGGCTTTTTTAAATCAGAAATTAAAATAGTAAAAATAATTAAAATGGTATAAGCAGGATTTTTTTAAATCTAGCATATTTAAAGTGTTAGATTCAATATACTTATTTTCTGGGATTTTTTTTTTTTTTTTTTTTTTTTGAGACAGAGTCTCACCATGTCATAGCTCACTGCAGTCTTGAACTCCTGGGCTCAAGAGATCCTCCTGTCTCAGCCTCCTGAGTAGCTGGGGCTACAGGTGTGTGCCACCAAGCCTGACTAATTTTAAAATTTTTTGTAGAGAGAGTGCCTTGTTATGGTGCCCAGGCTGACCTTGAACTCCTGGCTTCAAGCTATCCTCTTGCCTTGGCTTCCCAAAGTGCTGGTATTACAGGTGTGAGCCACCGTGCCTCGCCATTTTCTGGGAATTTTAAGAATATTTGATTTATATGTATGTATTTATTTCCATAAACTAAAGAGTTTCTTCAAGAGATGTCATAATCTAATGTGTTAAGGCTCTACAGAGGTGGTAAAACATTTTACACTCTCACAACAAGGGGTGAAGGCCTTTCTTGATTACACCCATGAAGACACCTAGACACAGAGAGCCTATAGCTTTGGTTCTACAACTTTGGCCACAGGTCAAAAGTAAACACAGAAACATAAAAATTCAACTGACCAAGTAACATAAAGCTATTCTCCTTCCCAGTGGACATGGAAGTCTTAACTGATTTGAACTCATAAATAGACAAAAAAATTGACCAAAAAAAAAAAAAAAACCTAACAAACCAGATTCTTCATCATCTCTTATCCAAGAGAATAGATCTCTATAAACTATTAATTCACTTAAAGAGATTACTAAATGGTCAGAATAGAAAATCAAATTCCTAATTCTTATGGTCACCAATGGGGAAAACCCTACTGGCCCTGGGTGAATCAGAAACAAAACACAAGTCAACAGAGAGGAGAAAAGACACCTAGAGAAACAGAGTCAGCACCACTGTAGTAGTACTATTGCCACTTGGTAGTCAGTCTGGGGGCCGAGAATAACCATGCCTGGGCTCATCAACCCATGTGGTGTTCTTTAGTAATGTGGCTTACACCTGGTTCTGTCAATTGAATCCATTGGGATGTTGGTGAAATCTCTAAACCTGTTAAAGTGTTTTGAAAAGGTAAAATTATGGCCCTCATGCAAATATAAAGTGAACATGTGCCAAAAATTTTACTTAACTAATTCATTACTGATTAATTCATTCCTAAAATCAATAGGAATGTTCAAACTGATTCTAAGAAGAATTTACTTATATAGTCATATTTTCTACCACACAAAATTAATTTGCATTGCTGTGGACAGGAACAATTTACATTGTTACGTACAGGAAATATTTGCATCACTATCAGTTTTCTGTAAGTTAATTTTTATCTCTAGGCCAGGTGCGGTGGCTCACGCCTGTAATCCTAGCACTCTGGGAGGCTGAGGCAGGTGGATCGCTCGAGGTCCGGAGTTCGAAACCAGCCTGAGCAAGAGTGAGACCCCGTCTCTACTATAAATAGAAAGAAATTAATTGGCCAACTATTATATATAGAAAAAAATTAGCCGGGCATGGTGGCGCATGCCTGTAGTCCCAGCTACTTAGGAGGCTGAGGCAGAAGGATTGCTTGAGCCCAGGAGTTTGAGGTTGCTGTGAGCTAAGCTGATGCCACGACACTCAAGCCAGGGCAACAGATTGAGACTCTGTCTCAAAAAAAAAAAAAAAAAAAATTTATCTCTATGAAGTTGTAAAATAGAATAGTAAAAGACAAAGGTACATACCCCTTACAATCAGATGACCCCCAGAGATCTTTTTTTAAATGTCCAGAATTTCATGGAACATTCACCCAGTAAAGTCTTTTTACTATTTCAAAATATTTTATAATTTTCCTGACATATTATCATCATCTATACCCTGACTCTAAATTCTATATTTCTGGCTCAGACTTCTTTTTTTTTTTTCTTTATTTTCTTTTCTATTTTTAGTTGACCAATTAATTTGTTTCTATTTTTTAGTAGAGACAGGGTCTGGCTCTTGCTCAAGCTGGTCTCGAACTCCTGACCTCGAGCAATCCGCCAGCCTCGGCCTCCCAGAGTGCTAGGATTACAGGTGTGAGCCACCGCACCCGGCCTCTGGCTCAGACTTCTCTACCTAACACTAGATTAATATATTCAGCAACCGGCTGGATGCTACAGAGTAGATTCACTATGCACTGGTTACCACTTCCATCCACTGAATCTTGGGCTGCACTTTTATAGAAAACACTCACATACACAAGTTAAATGAAGATGGCAGAAGCCTAGGATTCATGATGAGCTGGTCCCTCAAGGTTCAGGAAAGCTGCACAGTGCAGGTGGAGTCTCATCTCTGCATGCCTATTTGAACCATGCAGCTGAGGGACCTGGAAAGCAGCCTGCCCTGGGTTTTAGACCCTGGGGGGGAACATGATATGCTGAGCTAAAGCACGAAGGACATCCTGTTTTTAGGGGGGGGCTGGAACAGAGCCTAGGCTGGTCTGGCCAGTTCTTCCTTATGTATTCCCAGAATATTATACAGTTAGTCTTTAGAACAGGGGTCCTCAAACTTTTTAAACAGAGGGCCAGTTCACTGTCCCTAAGACCATTGGAGAGTATGCACTGTGGGCCCGGGACCAGTGGGCTGCTAAGCAGGAAAGGCAGCTACAGCAAAAACACCCAGGGGGCCAGATGAATGTCCTAGGCGGGCGGCATGTGGTCGGCAGATGATAGTTTGAGGACGCCTGCTTTAGAACTACAAGCAAGAAAGGGAGGAGAGCTGGATCAGTCTAAGGCCATCTGGAGAACTGTCCTGCAGATATCACTGGGTATTCTTGGGCATCTCAATCTCAGCATGTCCTAAATTGAATTCATCTTTCCTCCAGTTCCCAACTAACCTTCTGCCTCTTGTACTCTATTTCTCTTGGAGATACCATTCTCTTCTCAGTTCTGCAGTCCAGAAACTAGAGAGTTATCACTGGCCCTTCCTTGTACCTGACACCTCCCCCTTGAAGCTAACAATGAATTACTTGGTCCTGTCAATTTGTTATTCTAAATATTTCTCAAGTTTAGGCACTCTTAGAGATGAAAACTGCTTAGTGCACGCACTCTCCCTCTCTCATTGTATTATTGCAACAGTTTCTCAAATGATTTCTTTGCCTGAATTTTGCCAGAACCAAAAATCACATTACTGGATAGATTTTTATAAATCACAATCTGACTCTGACATTCTCTTATTTATATTTATTTAGAGACAGAGTCTCACTCTGTTGCCCAGGCTAGAGTGCCGTGGCATCAGCCTAGCTCACAGCAACCTCAAGCTCCTGAGTAGCTGAGACTACAGGCATGTGCCACCATGGCCATATTTTTAGTTCTTTGGCTACTTTCTTTCTTTCTTTCTTTTTTTCTTTCTTTCTTTCTTTCTTTCTTTCTTTCTTTCTTTCTTTCTTTCTTTCTTTCTTTTTTTTTTTTTTTTTTGGCAAGGTAGAATCATCTTGATCTTTCTTTTTTAGTAGAGATAGGGTCTCACTCTTGCTCAGGCTGGTTTTGAACTTCTGACCTTGAACAATCCTCCTGCCTCAGCCTCCCAGAGTGCTAGGATTACAGGCATGAGCCACCAACCCGGCTGACATTCTCTTACATAAAACTCTACATAGTTTTCCCAATCCTCACAGGATAAAGTACAGGCCCCTTGTGCTACACAAGGGCCCCCATGATCTACAGACCTCAATCCTATAGCATGAAACACCACCCTTCCCAGCCCACATATGCTGTTTATTATCTTTGTGCCTTTTTCATGTCCTCCTCTCTGCCAAGAAACCTCTTCACCTCCCTTCCTTTCCTAATGAACTCGCATGTGTCCATCATGAATTTGAAGCCACTTTCCTTTGACCTTCCTTCTCCCCAAGGTGGTAAAAACAAAAATCAAACAAACAATAAGCAAACAAAAACAGTGGAAGAAATGCAAAGTAACTACAGATGAGGGGAGACTAGGTTTGGACAGTGAGTTTAAAGTGTTACATACAAACTTCCTATAGAAGAGCTACTGACCTGAAAAGAAAAATTCAGGCAGAGTAAGATTTTTGAGATGAAGGGCCTCAGTGGAGGGTGGTTGGACCCTTTAGAAAGATTGAAATTGCCTCAGCAAGTTCCTGAGAACAGCTCTTTCAATATTAGCAAATGATGAATCAGATATGAAGGTGCATTTTAAGATTTTAAAAAATTCATAATTAAGTTTTGAAACCAAAGCTATTTCTTTTGTGATAATGACAAGCTCAGCAAATGCTTATATGATAGATAAAAAGTAGAAAACAAGGTGGATTTATGTGTAGTTATAATCTCTGCAATCATTATTGGCACATACAGTGTGAGAAAGGTGAGAGTTAATGCCATTGCCTTTTTTTTCCTCCTCCTAGAAGGAAGATCTAACTGAATCTTAAGGAAAGAGATCCTTTTTCAGCCCACAGTTCCTGTTAAGGGAGTATCGTGTTTCTTGAACTAAAACTCACCAAGCAAACAACCCATTGGGTATAGGAATGCCTCTGTATGTTTTATTTTTAATTTTAAACACCTTTATTGGCCGGGTGTGGTGGCTTACACCTGTAATCCTAGCACTCTGGGAGGCCGAGGTGGGAGGATTGCTTGAGCTCAAGAGTTCAAGACCAGCCTGAGCAAGAGCCAGAACCCACCTCTACTAAAAATAGAAAAAATTAGGTGGGCATGGGGTGGTACTCACCTGTAGTCCCAGTTACTAGGGAGGCTGAGGCAGGACGATCTCTTTTTTTTTTTTTTTTTTGAGACAGAGTCTCACTCTGGTGCCCAGCCTAGAGTGCTGTGGCATCAGCCTAGCTCACAGCAACCTCAAACTTCTGGGCTCAAGCGATCCTTTTGCCTCAGCCTCCCAAGTAGCTGGGACTACAGGCATGCGCCACCATGCCTGGCTAATTTTTTCTATATATTTTTGGTTGGTGAATTAATTTGTTTCTATTTTTAGTAGAGACGGGGTCTCGCTCTTGCTCAGGCTGTTTTCGAACTCCTGACCTTGAGGGATCCGCTCGCCTTGTCTTGCTCTTGCTAAAGAACGTGGTGGACGGGCAAGTCTATCACTGCTGTACAGGTGCCTGTTCAAAAACTACACTGATCGGGAGTGTTTCACAACATCAGGTGCTACATCACGCCTGCCATAGGGAGTGAATAAGTCCACGGAGAAGCAAGGAAAAAGAGCCACTGTCTTGTTCGTTCCCATTTATAAGAGCACACGTACCCTTCCGCCCACCTCTATGAAGGTGTGGATACACCTCTAAGACTATCGTCCCCAACCCTTGGGCCACAGCCTGGTACCGGAAAACAGGGCCTGGTCGCCACCTGAGCTCCGCCCCCCTCCAGGAGTCCGGAGCCGGCCTGGTGTGTCCCGGAACTACAGTTCCCAGAAGGCCGCGCGGCCCCCAGCCCCTGCAGGCGTGGCTCTGGGCGCCGCAGGACCTGCTGCCGCCCGGGTCTCCGCTCCGCACTCATGGCTTCTCCCAGCAAGGCAGTGATCGTCCCCGGGAACGGAGGCGGGGATGTGGCCACCCACGGCTGGTATGGCTGGGTGAAGAAGCAGCTGGAGCAGGTAAGAGCCCGGGCCCGGCTGCTCTGGCAAGTCAGCCTGGAGCACAGGGAGGGAGGACTGGAGTTTGAACGGGAGTCCGCCCCCCTCCCGCGAAGCCTTGTGTGTTTTCATTCTTCTCCCCTGCTGTCCTCTCTCAAACTCTAGAACTAAGGGGTCGTAATTTCAGTTGATAAAATTGCCTGGAAGACTTCTCTTGAGGGTTCAGTCGTTAGAGTAAAAGGAACCACTTTGTACGACTACAGAGACCGAGTCCCCCACCCTTCCCGGTATCTGAAGTCGGTTCGAATTTGGGACTTCCCAGATAATGTTATTAATACATCTATCTTCATTGCTTCTTGCTTCAGATTTTTTTAAAATTAAATATGTAATATTTAACATATGCAAAGGATGTAATATGTGTGTAAATTATGAAGCATAATGTAGTGAATCCCCAAACTAAAATCTAGAACATTACCAATGCATTGTCTTCCAAACAACCTGTATGTCTCCCCCCTCCCATCCCCCTGCCATCCTGAAATTTGTGTTTTTCATCTGCTTCTCTTTTTAAAATTAAAATACTCTTAAAACCTGTGAATGTATCCTTTAAACAATATACTGTTCAATTTGGCTTCTTTGTGAGCTTTATAAAAATGGCTACTGTAGGTTGTCTTGTGAGTCTTGATTTTGGTTTGTTTTTTTTTTTTTTAGCATCAGTTTGGTGAAAAACATTTATTTTTTTAACCCTCTTCTATAACCAGGTGACAAATTGGCTTCCTGGGTTGCTGTCCTCTAGAGTAGGTCTCTGGAATAGAATTTCAGAGTTGTGGCTGAAAACCATGGTTAGAGCTACAAACCAAAAAGGTCAGGGCTGGTGCTTCCAAGAGGATGGGGTCTCCAGATTTCTGTACCACATTTCCGTACCACGTTTTACCTTCTCCCTGGCACAGAATCTGCTTGGCTCTGGGCCACTCTGACTAGAACACATTTGTTCATGCTTCTCTGTAGATACAGGCTGTAGAGACAAATATAGATGTACAAATGCAGATATAGGTCTCTCTGTATAGAGATCAGCAGAGCTGGCCGGTTATAGAATACAGATGGAGTTTATGAGGAGGGATTGTACATCCATGTGTAATCCAGTAGCACTTAACCCACTTTGTTTCATAAGCAAATACTTATTGAATTGGTAAAGATCATATCAGGTTTCTCATTTCTTAATGGCAAAGTATTTAGTTGTAATGAAGCTCTTTATTATAGCTTTTTTTCCCCCCTCATATCATAGATACCTGGTTTCCAGTGTTTGGCTAAAAACATGCCTGACCCAAGTAAGTTTTAAACTTATTTTTAAATAGCCTCATCTTGTTGGGTTTTGATATTACCATTTATGTGGTAGAGAACAGGAGAATATCATAGTGGAGAAGCCAAAAATGAATATAAACTTAAGAATGAATAAGGCGTGTAGCTTGGGGAGGAGGGTATAAATCAAAAAACATGGAAAATTCTAGTGAGGATCAAGAAAAGCACATGGGTTTGGTAAAATGTAATTTTCAACTTTGCAGCAACTTGATTTTCCCTTCTATAAGTATATGAGTATTTTCAGGCAAATTTGTGGATGTTAAATTTAAGGCCAGAGATATGATCAAACTTTACAGCATCCCTTTGAGATCCTAGTATTTAAAAATATAATAGTGCCACTTTTGTTTTGGGTGTGCCCATGTCTTGCCTCAAGAATCTCTTTTTTAGAAAGAAAGAATATAATGTACATGAATTTTAGACAGAATGTTGTCAAGAGTTTTTTTTTTTTTTTTTTTGGAGACAGAGTCTCACTTTGTTGCCCAGGCTAGAGTGAGTGCTGTGGCGTCAGCCTAGCTCACAGCAACCTCAATCTCCTGGGCTCAGGTGATCTTCCTGCCTCAGCCTCCCGAGTAGCTGGGACTACAGCCATGCGCCACCATGCCCGGCTAATTTTTTTCTATATATAATAGTTGGCCAATTAATTTCTTTTTTAATTTATAGTAGAGACGGGGTCTCACTCTTGCTCAGGCTGGTTTCGAACTCCTGACCTCGAGCAATCTGCCCGCCTCGGCCTCCCAGAGTGCTAGGATTACAGGCGTGAGCCACAGCGCCCGGCCAAGAGTTGTTTTTTGTTTAAAGTTTGAAAGTTTACATTAAAGCTTCAGAGGTATATTTTATTATTTCCTCGGTATTGCCTACAAAAGCATGGTAGAACATAAAGGTAAAACTGTTTACTAAAACTACAGATTTGGGTCTTTCAAAGAGCAACACATAAATCTTTGGCTCTGTTAAAACAGCCCTGTTTCCTATTGTGGTTGTGCAGTTTTAAAAGCTGTGAAGTATTGAATAGTCATCTGTTAACAAGGTAGGGCAGCGTTAGATTGAGACTGTCCCTATCCAATGACAGACTTTTTCATTACCCTGAACCTCAGTTACAGCTCGAGAGAGCATCTGGCTGCCGTTCATGGAGACAGAACTGCATTGTGATGAGAAGACCATCATCATCGGCCACAGCTCTGGGGCCATTGCGGCCATGAGGTGGGATCCTTGTTTAACTGCCACCCCCTTCATGGGCTCCAGCCATGCTTGCTTGGGAAATACCTTAGGTTTCTATTGCCAAAGGAACAGTGCTGACCTCAAAAGTGGTAACATAATCTGTCCTAATAGCTTCCTAGTTTTGCAAGTGGATTGAAAAAAATTATTGCTCATACTGGGATGCAGTGATCCTTTTAAAGAAAAAGCAGCTCCAAACCCCAGCGGATTTCCATTACTCAGCTCTAATGCTGTCCCTACCATCTCCCCTTCTCTGCTCCCAGCCAGGTCTACTGACCTCATTGCAGTTCCTGGAACATGCCAAGTATACGTACCTACATTCTCTCACCTTTCTACCTGGGACACTGTATCCTGAGACACCCACATGGCCTCTTGAAGCCTCTGCTCAAATATCCACTTCTGGTGAGGCCTTCTCTAGTCACTCCGTATGAAACAGTAGCCTTGCCCTATTGGCTCCCATCTCCTGTATATCTTATTATCTATAGCACATTTCACCAGCTGACATCCTGTTTATTTTTTGTCTGTCTCCTGCCAATAGAATGCAAGCTCCCTGAGGGTGAGGCTTTGTTCACTGGGATGCTGATAGCTCAGTGTCTAGAGAGCCTGGCATGTGGTAGATGCTCAATAAGTATTTGTTGGAGGATGAGGGCTGTTACCTGCAACCCCCAGTCCTTAGGATTCATGGACACAACCATGATGCTTCCTATTAGAACATCACATATCTCCTCCTTTATCCTTTTTTTCCCTTTTTTTTTTTTTTTTTTTTTTTTTAATTTTCCTGGTAAGTGACCCTAGAACCTCCTTTATACTTATAAAGCTCAGGACTTAGCTGGTTGAATAAGCCTATAAGCGTTGAGTTTCTTCCATATTTGCTAGGCTGAATGACAAAGGATAATAATTTTTATTTGTCCCAAGCAGTCACTCAGGATGTCAAATGAATTGCATGTCAGGGAACCATGCCGAATTCCATAACCTTTCAGCCACACTGATCAAAGCTAAGAGAAGAATAATGCTTTTCAGCATGGAACTACAATATTATGGTACAGTCATAGTGTAAGGGATATTTATAAGCTGCCAGGGGTTATCTGGAAAATGAAGAGATCCCTTTATTGCTGAAATCTGTCCCAACTCAAGGCCAGTTGAATTTTTCTCAAGCCACTGGCTAGTAAAGATGTACCTTCTTTTAAAGACCCTTGAACTTACTGCAGGATTGTTAGCAACCTTCTAAGAATTGACTTCTAAAGTTGAGGGAGACAAGGAGAAAAATGGATGCCAAAACCATCCGGTTAAGTCTGTAGGGGAACAGGAAACTGACACATCACAGAGGACCAACCACACTACAGATTACTTATCACAAAAGAGAAATTGTGCCTTTACAATGGAGAGATCTAGTCGATACCACCCTAAGGAAGTGATCAAACTTAATCTTACCAATAATGGGACAGACTGACCTCACATGTCCTGTGATGTAATGGAGTGGGAGTGACACAACATCACCTATGTAGTTAGTGTCCTTGCCAGAAATGTGTATCTTCAGTCTATTTGTGAGGCAACAAGTAATCCAGTGTAAGGGACAGTATGTAAGACAACTGGCCTAAACTCTTCATGTCAGTGTCATTGAAAAGAAAGATTTAAAAGTGACTAAAGAGTCATGGAAACCAAATGCAATGCATGATCTTTGACTGGGTCTAGGATTTTAAAAGTTTTAAAGGACATTTTTGGTATAATTGGAGAAAAATAAATACAGATGTATTACTGTATCAGTGTTAAATTTATTAGATGTGATAATGGTACTGTAGCTGTATAAGGGTACGGCCTTGTTCTTAGGCGATACATGCTAAAGTAAGGGAGAAATGTGGCAAACTTAATGAATCTAGATGCTTTTTGTTCTTTCAACTTTTGTGTAGGTTCGATATTTTTCAAAATAAATGGTTGGGGGCAAAGAGTGCAGACCCAAGAACAAAATACTAACCCAAATCTTTCCAGGCACAAAGGCCTCTTGAAACTATTATTGCGCCATGACTTTCCTTAGCCTAGTCTTTGCTGAGGGGAGTGTACTGTCTGTAAATAGTTAGCCGGGTGTCTACTTGTCGGGGACTGTACTAAGCACCAGGACAAAAAGATCAGTAAGACTGATGTCTGCCCTTATGGGACTGACGATTTACTGAGGGAGATGTAATGCAACACAAATAAATAATGCATTGTATTGTGGAAATAGAGGTACATTTCTGGTATGGTGCAGTATTTCTTTCTTTCTTTCTTTTTTTTTTTTTTTTTGAGACAGAGTCTCACTCTGTTGCCTGGGCTAGAGTGCTGTGGCGTCAGCCTAGCTCATAGCAACCTCAAACTCCTGGGGGCTCAAGCGATCCTTCTGCCTCAGCCTCCCCAGTAGCTGGGACTACAGGCATGTGCCACCATGCTCGACTAATTTTTTTCTATATATTTTTAGTTAGCCAATTATTATTTTTTTTTTTTTAGTAGAGATGGGGGGTCTCATTCTTGCTTAGGCTGGTTTCAAACTCCTGACCTCAAGTGATCCGCATACCTCAGCTTCCCAGAATGCTAGGAGGTGAACTACCACGCCCAGCCCAGTATTTCTTAAAATATGGTTCAAAGACCACCTGCATTGAAGTCACCTGGGTTAGAGGAGGTATCATGCCTTAAAATGCAGATCCCCAGGCCTCATTCACAACCCTCTGAATCAGGTAGGTGCTCTGGGGCTGAGCCTGGGAATCTACATGTTAACCAACCAAATAGCACTGATGCATACTAAAGGTGGATGAATGCACACATGAAAGAGAATAATTATACTTTTTTTTGTTTATTAAGAAAGGATTGCAAAAGAGGTTTGGACTACCTTGAAAAATGAGTAGGAGCTCATCAGGTAGCCAAGATTGGGCTTGTAGTTCTGCAGTTTCCTTGCTATTTTTCATATTAACCTCAACAGCATATATAGCACATGCTTTTTGCAGGCTACATCAAAATGAGTTTTTAAGTGGTTTATTGACTTTTTAGAGATAATATTTAATGTTACATATCAGCTGACATTATTTTTCTCTCTCTAGGTATGCAGAAACACATCGAGTATATGCTATTGTGTTAGTGTCTGCATACACATCAGACTTGGGGGATGAAAATGAGCGTGCAAGCGGTAAGTATGAAGACAGAAACCCCAGAGATGCCCTCCCCTAGATGTGGGGCTGTCTGCTCAGGTTATAAAACAGTACTGTCATTCAGATAGGCTGAAAAATCTAATAGCATATAAGAAAGATTTACCATCCATCCTTGGATATAAGTTAGGCCCTTTGAGAGGTGGTAGACCTCTTTCTGACTCATAATATAGAATTGAACCCTACAGGCCTGGTTTTATTTGAGTCATATGCTCCCTCTTCACAAGTAGCTATGGTATTGAGCCCTACAGATTTGAAAACAAAAGAAGTGCTTCTATCTCACACTTAGGCCCTGATCCTTTGTATCTCTGCAAGGGTCCCCACTAGATATTTTAAAATATCTAGCATGGAGAGTATCCTTCGACACTGATAGGTTATTTTTCCCCCCATAGGATACTTCAGCCGCCCCTGGCAGTGGGAGAAGATCAAGGCTAACTGCCATCACATTGTGCAGTTTGGCTCCACTGATGACCCTTTCCTTCCCAGGAAGGAACAGCAAGAAGTGGCTGATAGGTTGGAAGCCAAATTGTGCAAATTCACTGACCGTGGTCACTTTCAGAACACAGAGTTTCATGAACTAATTAATGTGGTAAAGTCTTTGCTCAAAGTACCAGCATAGAATGATTGCTATTTTGCATCCCAATATAGGGGTACAGTAATAGTATCTATGATCAGATGATTACTAGATACATAAAACATCTAGTTAAGTTCCAAAAGTGCCTGAAAAACAAATACAAGTTTTAACATTCAATCTAAATTACAAATAGCATTTCCATTTTCCACAGAGTCTAAATCTCCCCAAATTGCTATGAACTATAGCAATATTTTCCCCATTTGCTAAGGGACGTAAGCTTTACCACCCTTCTCTATCCAAAGTGAATTAAGTTGGAAACAGAACCCAGGTTTCCTGATCCTATTTCAGAATAAAACTAAATAGGCTTCATGTCATTGTAGATATTTCACTATTTTCCTCTTTGAAATAAAACTTTCTATTTTATTGGGGAAAGAAAACATGACTAAAGGTCCGGAGTGTTGGCATAGAGCTCAAAACTGCTGCTGTTTCAAGTTGGCCTAGGATATTAAACCTAGACTAGGGCCTTTACCTTTGATACCTGCCCCTTTAGTTCTTCAAACATGCAGAGAAAGACTGATATGTAAGGATGCTGAGTCAATGGTCTGCTCAATCAGGTGGGAAGAAGCATAGCATACACACACACATATACACACATACACATATATACACACATATATATACAACACACACATATATATACATATACACATACTTTTTTCTTACTCTTTTTGTTGAGACAGAGTCTCACTCTGTTGCCCTTGGTAGAGTGCAGTGGCATCATTGTAGCTCACCGCAACCTCTAACTCCTGGGCTCAAGCAATCCTACTGCCTCAGCCTCCCGAGAAGCTGGGACTATAGTCACATGCCAACATGCCCGGCTGATTTTTTTCTATTTTGAGTAGAGACAGAGTCTCACTTTTGCTCAGAGCTGGTCTCAAACTCCTGACCTCAAGCAATCCTCCCACCTCAACCTCTAGAGTGTTAGGATTACAGGCATGAGCCACTGCACCTGCCCCTCTCCCCCACATATATATAAAAAAATATATTTGTATATATACACACACATATGAATACAACGTACACACATACACATAGTATGGGCACAACAGACTAGATTTGTATAACACAAGAGTGGTGGGATCAGGGCCATGTGGTAAGCTTGTACCCTAAATTGTTGCCATGTGGAAATGGGGCAAGGTGTTGCCAATTTTCTGATTTTTTATGGGAAGAAATCTTAATACAGTTTTTTTAAATTTTGGGAATATATACCATGTTTCCCCGAAATTAAGACAGGGTCTTATATTTATTTCTCCTCAAGAAGACACTGTAGGGCTTATTTTCAGGGAATGTGTTATTTTCCCCTCAAAGCCTCTGCTTGCAGCTTTCACAGGATGGCTGCAACCTGAAGGGGGAGCCAACCTTGGTGGGGCTGCCCGCACCTTTCCTGTCACCTCTGTGACAGTAGCTGTCACGTTGGGCCAGATGAGAAGGGCTGCTAGTCTTCTTTACCGCTCTGCGACTAAATGCATGGGAAATGCATGGGTTGTGCAGATCCGCTGCGTAGCCACACCCATCACTAGGTCTTATTTTCAGGGTAGGGCTTATATTGTGCAAATGCTTAGAAATCCTGCTAGGGCAGGATTTTATGGGTAGGTCTTACTTTCAGGGAAACACGGTATGTATGTATATACAATCCATATGTATTATATGAATTATATCCAATCCATATACATATGGATATGTTAGTTGGCAACAACAATGTAAATTAAAAAAATTATAAAAACTATAAGACAAACAAAAATCTAGGCCCTCCATTTGTAACGTTGGCTATAAGCATTTACTTAGCCAGGGATTTTTAGAGGATTCTCTATAAAGTTTGTGAAAAGCCTAAGAAAATGAAAATGAATATAATGTCAAAGAATGAAATCATGGGAACAATTGAGATTTTGTTACAAAATCTTAAGTGTTTTTTAAAATAACCTTTCCATACTTCACATTTTGTTCTGTAGAGTTCAACCTTTTAATTTCTCCTTTAAAGAGGCTCTTTCAAGCAACATTCCATGACTCTTTCTCTGATGCTACTCCCTTGAAAAAAACTCTTTTTTTCTTTTTTTTAAGAGATAGGGTCTCACTCTGTTGCCCAGGCTAGAGTGCCGTGGTGTGATCCTAGCTCACTGTAGCCTCAAATTCCTAGGCTGGAGTAATCCTCCCACCACAGCCTCCTGAGTAGCTGGGACTACAGGCAGGCACCAACATGCCTGGCTAATTTTTTAAATTTTTTGTCAAAATCGAGTCTTGCTGTTGCCCAGGCTGATCTCAAACTCCTGGCCTCAAGCAATCCTCCTGCCCCAGCTTCCCAAAGTGTTAGGGATTATAGGCGTGAGCCACCTTGCCCAGCCAAAAAAAAAAAAAAAAACCCTTTTCATTTTCCAACATTTTTTGACTATGATCCTTAAGTATTACTTCAAATAATTTCCAGTGATTCACACTTGGTTGCAAAACCTGCGTTTGCTGCAGAAATGTGATTTCCCACACTATTTATGCCTACAGGGGATTCAGAGCCATCATTTAAAACCCAAAGTCTTTTGATTTTTAAATGTCCTTAGACAAAGAAAAAAGTCAAGAAAGATACTCTAAATTTATAACAGCAATTTTCTTTGGGGAATGGGAATTTTGGTAGGTACAATGTGGTAGATGTCCCCATTGGATTTTTATCTACCTGGAGATTATTTGAATTTGTTACACTGAATATGTATTACTTTTATAATTAAAAATAATTAAGACTTAAAACAACTTATTTGGCTAGTGACAAGCAAATTAAATATATCAGTTGTATAATGACGTTCTTTAAAAGGCTGTTCTGCACTGATTTGGCCAAATTTATGATCAAAGTTTGATTCTATTTGAATTATTTGGAAATTAGTAATTGTGTTACTCTCTGCCTTGTTTTCTGAAATCCTTTCTTTAAAAAACTTACTTATACACATAATAACAGTTCATAAAACTTTGTTGTCTTTTCCCTCCATAGAAATAAAAAAATATACAAATTGAGAAATAATTCTGATATTCTTCATTCCTATAAAAGTAATTAAGATAGACCTATATGATTGTTGAGCTTTGCTGTCTAATACAGTAATCAATAGCCACAGGTAGCAATAAAATTAAAAATTCAGTTCTCCAGTCAAACTTGTCATATTAAAGTGTTCAATAGCCACTAGTGGCTAGTGGTTACCTTATTGGACAGACAGTAGATATATTTCCATTATTATAGAAAGCTCTACTGGTCAGCACTGGTCTAGGCCATGTATTTTATATTCTTTCCTCACTCACCATCCAATAATGAACAACAGTTCACAGTAAAAGTGACTCAATTTGAAATTACTTTTTTCACTAGTTTGCTTAGTTGATCACTGTCAAAATCACAGGTCTGTAAAATTTACTCATCGCCAACTAAGATTAGGGGAGTTTCATGGGAAAATTCACATAAACTATTCATTAAAAACCTTATAATCATGGACTCTCGAGATTTCTATGTTCGATTCTCTGTGGATCATCAAACATAGAGAAACCTCAATAGATTCTGGGGAATATCCATTCTCAGGTGAGCAAAATACCTAATACTAGATGGAAACCAGCTTTAAATACTAGGACTTCATTTGTAATTTGATTTTTTTGGTGTTGTCATGAGTCTCCAACCCCCCCAGTTTGTTTTGGTCACTTCATCCCTGTAGGATAAACAATCCAATTAACTATTCATCAGAGGTGCTGTATCGTTGTGTCTTGTCTCCTTCAGTTAATATTCAGAATTAAAAATATGCTATGGGGAAAAAGTTGAAAGGATCTCTTTATTCCAGTGAAGCAACGAACACTTTTGTTTAGCCATTGATTCAGCTCTAAAAATCAATCTCTGGCTATTAAGACATAATACAAGCCTGTAATCCTAGCACTCTGGGAGGCCCAGGTGGGCGGATTGCTTGAGGTCAGGAGTTCAAAACCAGCCTGAGCAAGAGCAAGACCCCATGTCTACTATAAATAGAAAGAAATGAATTGGCCAACTAATATATATAGAAAAAATTAGCCGGGCATAGTGGTGCATGCCTGTAGTCCCAGCTACTTGGGAGGCTGAGGCAGAAGGATTGCCTGAGCCCAGGAGTTTGAGGTTGCTGTGAGCTAGGCTGATGCCATGGCGCTCACTCTGGCCTGGGCAACAAAGCGAGACTCTGTCTCAAAAAAAAAAAAAAGACATAATACAAAGTCTGTATTTAAAAGATATGCTGGGCCGGGCACAATAGCTCACCCCTGTAATCCTAGCACTCTGGGAGGCTGAGGCGGGAGGATTGCTTGAAGCCAGGAGTTTGAGATGATCCTATGCAAGAACAAGGGCCCATCTCTACTAAAAATGGAAAAATCAGCCAGGCATTGTGGTGTGCCCCTGTAGTCCCAGCTACTGGGGAGGCTGAGGCAGAATTGTTCCTGCCTAGGAGTTTGAGGTTGCTGTGAGTTATGATGATGCCACTGCACTCTAGTCCAGGCAACAGAGCAAGACTGTCTCAAAAAAAAAAAAGTAGAAAGAAAAATTGCTGGTTCCATCTCCCCATTTTTAACTCTTCTCTAAGCTCAGTTTTCTTATTAAATAAAACTAATGCCTCTTCGATAGGCCAAGTCCCAGGAAGTACAGACGTTGTTATCATTCCAGCTGTCACTGGGGTAGAAGAGAAACCCTCTGTAGTTTCAGGCTCCTTTGGGAAGGATTTGTCCTTCTCTATCTTATATATATTTATTACTTGAAATACTCTTTGTTACAAAGAGCTAGTATTATCAAATGCTAATTCTATACAGCTGGCCACAGAATTTGATAAAAATTGGTTACTGAGCTGAATTTTATTTTACTGATACCATTTATCTCAAAATAACTTTTCTGATGTTGTCCACTTAATGATCTCCAAACTGGTGTTAGAAGTCAGGTCTCAGTAGTAGCTGAGCTTGAATTCCTTTCTGTTGGTCTATGCTTTTGGCCTGGATACAGAAACTTTTAAGTGGAGCTACACAGTGAAAATACAACAGCTAACATCCTAAAAACCTCTCCAGCTATCTTCTGTGCATCAATACATCAAATAACCTAGTGTTTTCTGTGGCTGATGATTGGAACTGAAAGTGCTCTTAGAACTGAGGACTATAATGGCTTTTTGGTTAGACATAACATACCATGATTTTTATAACAGAATAAGGAAACAAATCTAAAGCAGGGTAAGAATGATATCCACCTTCAACAATATAAAGTATGAATGGAGGGCAATGGATTATTTTAAGTTTTAATTTTAGTTAAATGATTAGACATTGTCTTAGTTTTCTTTTTTTTTTTTTTGAGACAGAGTCTCACTCTGTTGCCTCGGCTAGAGTGCCATGGTGTCAGCCTAGCTCACAGCAACCTCAAACTCCTGGGCGCAAGCAATCCTTCTGCCTCAGCCTCCCGAGTAGCTAGGACTACAGGCATGTGACACCATGCCCGGCTAATTTTTTCTATATATATTAGTTGGCCAATTCATTTCTTTCTACTTTTAGTAGAGACGGGGTCTCACTCTTGCTCAGGCTGGTTTTGAACTACTGACCTTGAGCAATCCGCCCACCTTGGCCTCCCAGAGTGCTAGGATTACAGGCGTGAACCACCATGCCCAGCCTGTCTTTAGTGTTTTCTGGTGCTAACCACAGAAATTTATTTCTCACAATTCTGGAGTCTGGGAATTCCACAATCAAGGTACTTGTAGATTTGGTGTCTGGTGAGAGCCCACTGATTGATAGATGGTTTTCCTGTGTCCTCACATGGCAGAAGGGGCAATGGAGCTGTCTGGGTTTCTTTTATAAGGGCACTAATCCTATTGTTAAGGGCTTCACCCTTCTGATCTATCACCTCTCAAAGACTGCCCCCCTCCAAATATCATCACATTGAGGATTAGATTTCAAGATCTGAATTTTGGGGGCACACAGACATTCAGTCTATTGTAAACATTAAGTAAGAATCTAGGGAAAATTCTAACCAATAATACAATTGAGCCACAGAGTAAAACTTATAAGACTTTAATAAAGAACAGTGAAAATATTCCCTGTAGGATGAAAATGATAGTATTTATGCACTGAAAATACATCCTTGACAATAGTCATTGTTTGGTTTTGAAGTATGGTAGCATAATCCTCTCAAAGAATATTTCTGATATAAAAGGAATTAGCAGTGTGTGGAAAAGTTATATTCTATTCTCTCCCCTAGTTATGCCCTAAGTTTGTATACTTTTAATTTCTTCTCAATGAAACTACTGAGAAAATAGAAAACAAATGGTGGTAGTGAACCAGATATAAAAAACTTCCAATGAAGATCTTAAGAAATAACTTTATTTTTTTTATTTATTTATTTATTTTTGAGACAGAGTCTCACTTTATTGCCCAGGCTAGAGTGAACGCCATGGCATTAGCTTAGCTCACAGCAACCTCAAACTCCTGGGCTCAAGTGATCCTGCTGCCTCAGCCTCCCAAGTAGCTGGGATTACAGGCATGCACCACCATGCCCGGCTAATTTTTTCTATATATTAGTTGGCTAATTAATTTCTTTCTGTATAGTAGAGACGGGGTCTTGCTCTTGTTCAGGCTGGTTTTGAACTCCTGACCTTGAGCAATCCTCCCACCTTGGCCTCCCAGGCGTGAGCCACCGCGCGGCCAAGAAATAACTTTAAATAGAACATATTTACACTCTAACCATTATCCTGGTACTTGGTAAATATGGGTTTGTTGGCTTCTTTTTGCTTGACCCATCAAAATTCTCAGAAGCTTCAGAAGATGTGATCCTCCAGAATTTAAAAGTATTTTATTTGCTGAAGAATGGACTTCACTACTAACCTTACTTGTTCCATATTCTGTTGGCTACTTTACCAATATAAATTTAGTCTGCATAAATAAAAAATATGTTTTCATAGCAGCAAGTCTATATCCATTATTATGAAGTTTGCTTTCAAGAAGATTTGATGTTCCATCCTGATTGAATTGTCTTCTCCCAAAGTAACTCCATTTGCAAAATGTCAGTAAAGTTCATAACTTTCTATTAAAATTCAAGCCATTCTGTCATGTAAATACAGTTAGATGGTGAAATCTCACCACCTTCATGGCAGTCATCAAACACCTTTAAAAAAAGAAAAAACAGTTTATATTCAAACTAAAGTTTTAAAATATCTAAGACCCAATCACCTGTTTACAGCAATATTAAAAACAAAGTTCAAATTGAAAGGGATTAGGACTGTATTTAAGAACATATTATAATGGGGCCTGTTTTGAGATCATAAAGTTATGAGAGGCCTTTTACAGTGGCATTAAGTTAAGATGATCATGTTCACCTGCCCACTGGGCAAAAGGCTAACAGCAGGTAACACAAGAGTACAGGAAGGGAGATCTATGCATATGAATGAATGAATTTTCACTAATTGAATGTTTCATGTTTAGCTACCTTCCATTTTGTGAAGGATGCTAAATAGAATCCCCAACATGTTAGCCTTTTATCTAGGAGTTGAAACCAGGGCATGGAGAGCTTAGGCCCTTAGACAAGGGCCAGAAATAAGGCACAGTCTAGCAGCCCAAGAATATAAATGCCATGAAGACTGGGACAATGTTTCCTGCTCTCTGTTGTGTTCTCAGTGCCTACAGCACAGAGTTGACACTCACAACCTATCTGGGGACAGATGAATGCATAGTGCTGGGGCATGCTGTAGGGGAAAGATGTGATCTCTGGGTTTGAATCCTGGTTGTTTCTTCCAAGCTGTATGCTCTCAGGTCTTCCTAAGCTCCCTCATTCTTAAAGGGAAATAATACCACTAGATTTAAGGACAAAGGAAGATTAAATGAGACCACCTATGAAAGTCATCAGGGACACACCTGGCTCATGGCAGGTTCTCAACAAATCTCACTTCTCTCCCTCATCAGAAAGTGTCCATTTCAGGGCCAAAAGCAGAAAATGCAAATGTCTTTAACCTGGTTTTTCCAAAAAAGAATGTAAAGCAATGATTTGTTCATTAAATGATCAAATAGACATTTAATGAACAGTTTACGTGGAGGTTTGGGCAGCTCTTGGTCAACTCCAATGTGAGAAAACCAGGATGTGCTTCCTCTGATTTCTTTATGTGGCATATGCACCTGGCAGTCAAGTGTAAGGTGAAGCCAGTTTAACTCACCGGGCAGAGTCCACAGGGTGCCCGGACCAAACCTGTGGGTGGGATGATTGGATTGACTGCTCTGTACAGCTTCATGTGTCCGTCCACACTGCCAACTGTACCTTCTTTTGCAGCAATGATAGTCATCTCCACTTTCCCATCATAAATGAGTGTATTCAGGATAGTTTCAATGTCCTCCATGGACAACTCTACCTAAAAAATGGATACATTAGAAAGGACACAAAAAGGACAAGGAGACATCCATTTGGAAGGTGTTTTATATAGTAAAGGGTCACAATTCTATGGTGAAATGGGAGAAGCATTAAGCCAGAGAGGAATGAACAACAGTCGAAGTTAACATAAACCACTGACATGTTAGGGACAGAAATGTCATGCTGAGTTTGACACTTTCTAATGTCCTCAACTCCTAAGTAAAATATAGAAGTCTTGTAATGGTGGAGATTTATAAAACGCTTGAGCAGAAAGGTACTTTAGATATCAGATAGTCCAAGTTCCTAGTTCTTTATAAATGAGAAATCTGAGGCCCAGGACATGAAAATGAGTTGTCCAACTGGCCACTTTGACTTCTTCACTGTGGAAAGCATCAGTGTCTTTCTATACAGGTCTTCAAAAGAATGGTGTGACACCATTTACATCTCCAAAGTAAGAGAATACCAATAAATAACAACTGATGTCATGATTAATATTATGCACATATGCTGAAACGTCCCTGAGAAAGTTAAGAACTTGTCAGAACAGACTTTTAAATTTGGAGAATGAAATGCACTCTCAGGACTGCACTCCATTGCTCTATGTCCCAAGCTCAGGAACAGTTCAGAGAGTGCCTGATGGCAGTGACTGCCTTTGCCTCTGGCATAGAACAGTATTCTCCCACAGTGGATTCTGCAGTATGTTCATAGTTATCACCTGAAAAAAAGGGTCTGGATCAAATACATTCTGGAATACACTATAAACCATATCCTTATGATGAAGAATAAGTTTTTAAAATAAGATGAAAGTTATATGAAAAGGTTATAAACTGAATTCTGACCTTACTGATCCCCAGTTCACAGATATATTTCCACACTTCGTGTGATGAAGCAAATGAACTATTTCTTTGTATCACTGGATTCTGTTTGCTTTCTCGTGCTGTTTCTGCCTATAAGAGTTTAAACATAAGAAATCTAAGTAAGAATTCTGGTGAGTATTTTCTGAATACAATTTATATCGAGTCAAACCAGCAGCAGAAGATATTTTGTTTAGTAAATTTCTAATTTCAGATTTTTAATTCCTATAAAATATGCTATATCAGATAAAAATCCTTTATAAAGAAACTTTCTCAAAGAAGATTTGCAGTGACGTTTCCTCAATTATGCCTCACCTTGCTTTGTAGGAATTTAAAACACTGTTGGTTAAGCACCTCTACAAATTCAGATTCAAAATCTTGGTCACTATACCAGGCTCCACCAGTCACAGATCGGTCTGGCTGCAGGTTATAGAGCATATACACCTTCTTTTTTGAGGCCTAGGAAAGAACGGCACGTTCATATGTTTATGATAGTTTCTGAAAACTAAATAAAAAAGTAAACATATATTTTAGAATGGTTTTAGAAGTACAGAATTATCACAAAGATAGTAAAGAAAGTTCTCATATACTTCATGCCCACTTCCCCCTATTATTTACATTTTGTATTAGTGCATTACATTTGTCACAATAAACCAATACTAATACATCACTATTAACTGAAATTCATACATTACCCAAATTTCATCAGTTTTCCCTCAATGTACTTTTCTGCTCCAGGATCCCATCTAGGACCATGCTACATTTAGTTGTCATCTCTCCTTAGGCTCCTTTTGGTTGTGACAATTTCTCAAACACTTATTTATATATCAGTATGGACTCATGAGTATTTATTTATACTTTTGAGTTATAAAACTTCATGTTGGAATCCTTCCATACCTTGTCCTCTTTTGTTGGCTGGTTCTTTGTGTCTTTTATCATAAAACCATAATGGTAAGAATAGTGCTTTCCTGAATTCTGTGAGTCATTCTAGTGAATTATTGAATCTGTGGGAGTCATGGGAACCCACAAATTTGTAGCCACTTGGTCAAAGTGTGGGTGGCCTGGGCACTCCTGAACTTGGGACTGGTGTCTAAAGTGAGGATAGTCTTGGGGAAGACTGTACCTTTAACCTATGAAATTTGGGACTTTAGGTAGTTAGAATTGCACTGCAGCCAGCATCCCCAATCCACCTACGTAAATGTTTAAGACTAGCATACTACAGGTAGTGGTATCAGAATGATTAACCAGGAGCCTCAAGGGAAATAAGTCAATCAGTTCAAATACAGTGAATACACTGTTTATGTACATTTCCTTTTGCCTTTAGTCTTACAGACACCATTTATTTCCACAGTTGCTTAGATCAGCACCTTATTCTTCTACCTTTTTCAGTGAGGTTGTCTCTTTTGTAATACATTTAGTTTCTGCTGTTACATTCTGCATTCCACCCTAGAATCCCCCTATCTCCTAAATGACGGTAAAAATTGGTACACATTAACATTTCTCAGCTGGTGTAATGCAATCCTTCAGTCCCATCTACTCGGGAGACTGAGGCAAGAGGATTGCTTGAGCCTTGGCATGCAAATCCAGCCTGGGCAACACAGCAAGACTTAGTCTCAAAAAAGAGGGAAAAAAAGGGGTGGGACCCAGATTTACTCTTTGTGCTATAAGGTTGTATGGGTTTTGACACATTCTTAATGCTTGTGTCATACTGAACAGTTTCACTACCCTAAAAAATATCTCCTGTGCTTCATCTATTCAACTTTCTCTATCATCCCATCCCCAGCCCCTGGCAACTGATCTTTTTACTGTCTCTACAGTTTTGCCTTTTCCAGGATATCATATAGTTGGAATCATACAGCATGCAGCCTTTTCAGATTGGCTTCTTACACTTAGTAACATGCATTTCAGATTCATGCATGTCTTTTTATGATAGCTCATTTCTTTTTATCATTGAATAATGTTCTGGTTTATCAACTCACCTATTGAAGGACATCTTGGTTGCTTCCAGTTTTTGGCGATTATGAACAAAACAGCTATAAACATTCACATGGAATTTTTTGTGTGGACATAGTTTTCGAATCAGTTGGGTAAATAATTAGAAGCATGACTGCTGGATCATGTAGCAAAACTTTTTTTAGTTTTTAAGAAACTGCCCAACTGTTTTACAAAGTGGCTATACCATTCAGCATGATTACCAGCAATGAATGAGTGTTCCTGTTGGTCTGTAGCTTGCCAACATATGGTATTATCAATTTTTGGATTTTAACCATTCTAATAGGTGTGTGGTGGTATCTAACTACAGTAAATTTTTTTGCTTTTTTTTGAGACAGAATCTCGCTCTGTTGCCCCAGTTAGAGTACAGTAATGTCATCATAGCTCACTGCAACATCAAACTCCTGGGCTCAAACAATCCCCCTGCCTCAGCCTCCTGAATAGCTGGGACTACAGGTGTGTGCCACCATACCCAGCTAATTTTTCTATTTTTTTGTAGAGATGGGGTCTTGCTCTTGCTCAGGCTGGTCTTGAATTTCTGATCTCGAGTGATTCTCCTGCCTCAGCCTCCCAGAGTGCTAGTATTACAGGCGAGAGTCACTGAGGTGACCCAAATTGTTATTTTAATTTGCAATTTCTATTATGATAAATAATGTTAAACATCTTTTCATATGCTTATCTGCCATCTGTATATCTTCTTTGATGAAGTATTGGTTCAGGTCTTTCGCCCATTTCTAACTGAATTGTTTCCTATTGTTGAATTTTAACAGTTCTTTGTATAATTTTAGAAACAAGTTCTTCATCAAATATGTGATTTGCAAATATCTTCTAGTATGTAGTTTGTCTTTTCATTCTTAATAGTGTCTTGCAGGACAAAAGTTTTAAATTTTAATAAAGTCCAACTTACACTCATCAACAAACCCAAGGTCATATATATTTTCTCTTATGCTTTCTTCAAAAAAGAGTTTTGCACTTTACAGTTAGGTAAGATTATTTTAATCCTTAAAAGGACATGGAAGTCCATCAACTGACAAATGAACAAAAGGTAGTATATATCTGTACAGTGGAAATTACAATGTAATAAAAAGGAATAAAGTACTACATGGATAAACCTTAAAACATCATGCTAAGTGAAAGAAGTCATACACAAAAGACCACATAATCTATTATTCTGTTTATAGAAACTGTGCAGAATAGGCAAATCTATAGGGTAGAAAGTAGATTAGTGGTTGTCAGGGCCTGTGGGGAGGAACGCTAGGAAGTGAATGCTAGTGGGGTCACTTTTTAGGGTGATGAAAATGTTCTAAAATTAGAACAGTGGTGATGGCTGCACAACTTTGAGAATATATTAAAAACCATTGGGTTGTATGCGTTAAAAGGATGAATTTTGTAGTATGTGATTATAGCTCAATAAAGCTGTTATTAAAAATAAAGATATAGGCCGGGTGCGGTGGCTCATGCCTGTAATCCTAGCACTCTGGGAGGCCCAGGCGGGCGGATTGGGTCAGGAGTTTGAAACCAGCCTGAGCAAGAGCGAGACCCCATCTCTACTATAAATAGAAAGAAATTAATTGGCCAACTAATATATACAGAAAAAATGAGCCAGGCATGGTGGCGCATGCCTGTAGTCCCAGCTACTTGGGAGGTTGAGGCAGCAGGATTGCTTGAGCCCAGGAGTTTAAGGTTGCTGTGAGCTAGGCTGACAAAACGGCACACACTCTAGCCTGAGCAACAAAGCAAGACTGTCTCAAAAAAAATAAAAAATAAAGATATAGAAGGAAGATAGAGAAAATGAGGCTAGGTGATGGATACATAGGGATTCATTATATTATTTTCTCTACTTTTGTATATATTTTTAAAAATGTGGACGAGAAATGCTATTCTAAATTAGGGAAATAGTAAGATATAAATATCATTTGATAAATAAAAATCACTAATGAACATCAAATTTTTATATTCTGGAATTTGTGTTCAAGAAAACTTTTTTTTTTTTCTTTTTGGTAATAAGGTCTTGTTCTGTTGCCTGGGCTAGAGTATAGCAGTACAATTATAGCTCGTTATAACCTTGAACTCCTGGGCTCAAGTGATCCTCCATCTTAGTCTCTCAGTAGCTGGGACTGCAGGTGCATGCCACCACACCTGGTTAATTTTTAAATATTTTGTAGAGATGGGGACTTGCTACACTTCCCAGTTTGGTTTCAAATTCCTGGCCTCAAGCAATCCTCCCCTTAGCCTCCCAAAGTGCTGAGATTACAGAAATGAGCCACTATGCCTAGCCCAAGCAAACTTTATTCTAGGGGAATCTCAGCTCCTCTGACACCTAAATCAGTAAGGTAAGTGGCAGATGTCCCTGATGGAGACAGCTCTGGAGCATGGAGCCCCAGGATGTGGTAGGGGTAGGGTGGGATGAGGATGAAGAAACACGCCAATGTACTGGAAACAAAGCTTCACGAGGGCAAGGATCTTTCTTCTGACTTGTTCACTAATGTATCCTAAGCACTCAAAACCATATGGCACACAGCAAACACTCAAGAGATATTTGTTGAATGTGTAGGCTAATAAGTTGGGGTAAATTATTTTACATATCACAAAATCTAGGAAAAATGTTCATGACTCCAAAAATTGTTCACTGAAGAGAGTAAAGGAGTTTTAGGTTTTTCAGTGGGTCAGACACCAAGAGTTAACAAGGTAGTGGGAAATCTAAGCAGCATCTCCAAACCAATCCAATATAAGCTAATTGTTTTAAAGTCTTTTGTGACCAGTTATTTTATTTATTTCTTTTTTTTTATTTACTTGTTTTTATTTATTTTTTCTCTTTCATCAGCATGAGCTGTAGCATGACCAGTTATTTTAAATCACAACATAGCTTTCGAGAATAAAAACTTGAAATACACTTGAAGCAACATATGTAAGTGAATATTTGAGGGAAGAACTACTCACTGCTACTGACTTAACAGCTTTAATAAGCTTTTTACTTTCCAAATTCTTCAGAATTTTGTTGATTTCTGTTAATGGCAAGTTACTTTTATATCGGATATCTCTGCTCCATATTCCTATGAGAAAGTAAAGTAAATTAAGTTGAACTATGGTGTTCCCGGACTTTTGTCTCTATTTATACAGCTTATATCTTATTACAAAACTAGCAAAATTAAGCTAATAGTAAAAATTAAATGACTTAGGTAAGAACCCTGGCTAAAGTAGCAAAAGTATGCAAAACGATAAATAAGTCATATGTTTTATATTCTAACTGGAAATTTCTTGGAATCCCAGCGTGCTAACAGTAAAAATTAAATGACTTAGGTAAATGACTTGGCTAAAGTAGCAAAAGTATGCAAAACAGTAAATAAGTCATGTGTTTTATATTCTAACTGGAAATTTCTTGGAATCCCAGTATGATACATTTTTTAAAAATCCATGAAAAGGGTGTTTTTGAAATGGAAGAAAAAATAATGAATACCATTGAATTAACTGTGTCATTTCTTCTGTCTTCTCCTGTACCCTAATCTGTTTTCTGGTATTTTCACTTTATATTGTACATGTAAAAAACAAACTTAAATTTGGGTCAGAGTCAACTGCCATTCTTAACTGGGAACAAGAAAACCCCTTTGCATGAATGTAATCCATTATCTATACAACACTATATTTGTGAGATGGAAAAAGGAAGGCTTTAGTTCTTACAGCTGCTAAAAGCCCTTGCATGGAAAGCTATGATTTCTCTTTCAAAGAAGGAAATAAGTGTTATAGGTGGAAAGGGAATGTATGTAAAAATATTTTATTTTATTTATGTCCCAAGGTAGAGGCATAATGAGATAGGAAGACTTAAAAAAAAATACAGAATGGCTTTCTCATAGGACATGTTATATTTATTAACATTTTATAAATATACAAATTTCAGATTACATCATAATTTTTCAAGCTAGTATCAATGACTCAAATAGATCCTAAATCATAGTAAGTGCAATCTATATACAGTCCCGCAAGGGAGATAGAAGGGGAACCACAGTTGCTGAGGGGCATCCGTCAAGACTTTGCTACCCTGTACTAGGTATCCCTCAGGTCCTTGCAAATACCAGAAGTGTTATTATCTATAATTTATAGATAAGATGAAGAAACTGAGGCTCACAAAATTTAAGTAACTTGCTGATATCATATAGCTAGAAAGTAAGGATTTTTTTAAAAATTAAGCATTTATTTATTTTGAATAGATAATACATTCATGTGGCTCAGAATTCAGAAGTCTCTTTCCAACACTGGCTATGGCCATCTAGTTCTTGCCCTTTTCAAGGTGACAATGGCATCACTCTTTGGTATCCTTCAGGCACATGCATGTTATATATGTATGCTCTGTTCCTGTCTTCCTTGTTTTACACAAATGGTAGCACACTCTACACACCAAGCTCTACCCTGGGAAACTGGGGTTTCAGTTCCTATATCTAGGCCCAATGACAATGTTTTTTTCTGCTTTATTCTTCACATGCTTACCTTTATTTCCTGCATCCTCTATGATTTGATATACTAGTTTTTCTTGGTTATCTGATCCCTTCATTTTACTACAGAGAGATAAAACAGAATTAAAAAAGCAAAGGGGCACAGGATAATCTAACAATCTACATGACTACTTAAATGAATTAGCAGACAAGGTCACCACGGTGACATATTTACCAAAAGAAGGGCTTACCTTAAAAAGAATGAGACAGAGCTGTGTGTATCAACATGAAAAGATGTCCAAGATACAGTGAGTGAAAAAAAACAAGTTGCAAAACAGTATGGATAGCATGATCCCATTTTTGTTAAAAAAAAAAAAAGAGAGATTATATATAAATATATAATCATCTGTGTGTATTTATATATATCTAGAAGAAAGGATATATACCAAGTTATTAAGAGCGGTTACCTCTGGGAAATGGAATGTATTATAGGAGGCAGGGATGATATGCAGGACAGGTTTACATTATGCAATTTTGTATCAGCTTTTTTCCAATACATATATTACTTTGTAATAATTAAAACTTTCTTAAAATTAAAAAAATAAGTGCTTACCCAGCATTCTGAGAGTCTTTTATTCTATATAAAAGGCCTGTATTGCTCCTTAAGAGATCCAACTGACCCTGAAGTTTTAAAAATTGAAAATAAGAGTCAATTATTTTGAAGCTATATTAAATCCAATGACAAATGTTAATGCATTAATATTTTTATTACACAGACTAAAATATTCTACTTCCCACAGTTATTTGTCAGTTCTTCACTTCCAACTTATGTTCTGCTTATATATCACATACAATGTATTTTTCAAAACCTAGCTCTTTATCTTAAAATTTTTCAAAATAGCAATACTAACAATTTCCTATATGCTAGATCATGTCTTAGTTATATGATGAATACATAAAGAATTTTTAAAAAGCAGCTTAATGACTAAATAAAATTTACAAAGTTAGGCCGGGCACTATGGCTCACGCCTGTAATCCTAGCTCTCTGGGAGGCCGAGGCGGGCGGATTGCTCAAGGTCAGGAGTTCGAAACTAGCCTGAGCAAGAGCAAGACCCCGTCTCTACTATAAATAGAAAGAAATTAATTGGCCAACTAATATATATAGAAAACATTAGCCGGGCATGGTGGCACATGCCTGTAGTCCCAGCTACTCGGGAGGTTGAGGCAGAAGGATTGCTTGAGCCCAGGAGTTTGAGGTTGCTGTGAGCTAGGCTGATGCCACAGCACTCACTCTAGCCTAGGCAACAAAGCGAGACTCTGTCTCAAAAAAATAAAAAAATAATAAAATTTACAAATGGTGACATTTACCAATATGCACCATTTTTATTGTGTTACATGAAAATTAGGCATATAAGTCACCCACTGAATAAAAGGACTACAGTAGTATTGTTTTTTTTTTTTTTTTTTTTTTTTTGAGACAGAGTCTCACTTTGTTGTCCAGGCTAGAGTGAGTGCCGTGGCGTCAGCCTAGCTCACAGCAACCTCAAACTCCTGGGCTCAAGCAATCCTCCTGCCTCAGCCTCCCGAGTAGCTGGGACTACAGGCATGCGCCACCATGCCCGGCTAATTTTTTATATATATATCAGTTGGCCAATTAATTTCTTTCTATTTATAGTAGAGACGGGGTCTCGCTCTTGCTCAGGCTGGTATTGAACTCCTGACCTTGAGCAATCCGCCCGCCTCGGCCTCCCAAGAGCTAGGATTACAGGCGTGAGCCACAGCGCCCGGCCAGTAGTATTGTTTTTTATATAACAAATCAAAAATAAAATAAAGCATGTAATTGTCATGTTTCTAAATTTCCTTGGATCTGAACTTAGGAGAACTCAGATGGCTGTATCATTGGGCTTCTGACAGTTCTCAAAAGCCATGTTGAGAGGAGCTCTACTCTCATGTGTTAAGACTTGACAGACTTAAGACCTGGAAACTGGTTTACATACTGGATGAACAGTGACACCCTCCATCCATCCCCCTGACCCCACTAAGTGGCAAAGTGGGACCACAAACTCCATTTGGAGGCTCCATTCAGTTGTTTATTCAGCCAATGAACATTTACAGAACACTTATTCTGTGCCAGGTGTTATGATAGGTGTTCAGGGGAACAAACACGAATTCTAAAAGGGAAATACACAGTTAACGTCAATCATTTGGTTGGCATTAAGACAGAGGTAAGTAAAGGGTAGATGGGCACTCAGAGAAGAGGCTGTAACCCAATCCTGGGGTGCAGGGTGGTTTCCTGGAGACAAGGGCAGAGCTGAGTCCCAAAGGATAATAAGGAGTTAGTGAGTCTGTGAAGAAAGGGAAGAAGAAAAGCCTTCAGATCAGGGAGGACAGCATGAGCCAAAGCCGTGAGGCATGAAACAGCATGGTGTGGCAAGCAACCAAAAACAATCTGTTGCTCCCTCTGAAGCATAACTTTTGAGGCAGAGTGGTGGAGGATATGAAGCTGGCAAGGAAGGCAGGAGCTCAGTGTGGTAAACCCAGGAGTTTGAGCTTGAATCTCCAGTACTGACAGATTTTAGGTGGTAGAGTGACTTGGTCAGAACTGCATTTAAGACAGATCAGGCTGGCTTCTCTGAGGCAGATGGAGTCAGGAAAGCCAGTTAGGATGCTACTGCAACAGTCCAGGTAAAAGCCAAGAGTTTGGACACATGCAGGAATAGTAGGAATGGAAATGGTGGAACAAATTTGAGAGCTGTTTAAAAGTCAAAACACTTTGTGGTTTGGCCGGGCGCTGTGGCTCACGCCTGTAATCCTAGCTCTTGGGAGGCCGAGGCGGGCGGATTGCTCAAGGTCAGGAGTTCAAAACCAGCCTGAGCAAGAGCGAGACCCCGTCTCTACTATAAATAGAAAGAAATTAATTAGCCAACTGATATATATATAAAAAATTAGCCGGGCATGGTGGCGCATGCCTGTAGTCCCAGCTACCCGGGAGGCTGAGGCAGAAGGATCACTCCAGCCCAGGAGTTTGAGGTTGCTGTGAGCTAGGAGGCCACGGCACTCACTCTAGCCTGGGCAACAAAGCGAGACTCTGTCTCAAAAAAAAAAAAAAAAAAAAAAAAAAAAAAACACTTTGTGGTTTATTAATAATCACTCCCTTGCTTAATACCGTTTGGGAGCTCTACCACTGCTATAGCCTACAGGCAACAGGACTGCCAGTGGACAAGCAGTTGCAGAGGTGGTGAAAGGGAAGGAGGTGCTGAGGATGATTTTCAGTCAGAAAGGAAAGGGCTACGTGGGTGGTCAGAGGACAAAAAGGAACATTTTCCACTGCCACAACCCCCCAGAATCCCTTCCTCCATCCTTCCTGGAGCTGAAGACCTTCACCACAGTGAAATGACTAAAATCACCAAAACTCTTTTGGCTTGTTTTTATAAATAAAGATTTTTAGAACATAATCATACCCATTAGTTTATCTATCATCATTTATGGCTGCTTCTTGCTAAAATGACAGGATTGAGTAGCTGTGACAGAAACCATATGGCCCATAAAGCCTATAACGTATGCTATCTGGCACCTTATAGAAAAAGGTTGCCAATCTCTGAGCTAGAGGGTTGAAGGGAATGGTTTAACAAAAGGTTCACCTGTCCCCAAATCTCCACATCCAGAGCCTTAAGAAATCCAACAAGGCTGGTAGATTTGAAAAACAAATCAGGGGTAGGACATGCTTGATGTTTTGGTAAGGCAGGGGGTGGGGGGAGGAATGGCAGGGGCAATATATGTAACCCTAATAATATTTGTACTCCCATAATATGATAAAAGTAAAAAAAAAACCCCAAAAAACCCAAATCAGTCATTCAGATGCTCTCAGGAAATGGGAGTTTTGTTTTGTTAATGGGGGAAAGAAGGAGAAATAAATTTAGAGCAAGGGGTTCCACTAGGTGGGTTTTTAAACAGTTTTCTGTTTTGTTTTGTTTTTGGACAACTGAAGGACAATGACATAAGGGTCCCAAGTTCTTAAAGACAGAAGAGGTAAGAGCAGGTGTAAGGGCTTCACTGAAAAACCCTACTGTAATGTCACTGGGGGCTAAAGCTACACTTCCTCCTGAAGGCCCAGCACTACTGTCTTTCAACTGGACTCCTTCCTGCTTCCTGAAATGCTCTTGATGACAATGTGGAAAGTGATACCTTAATGAATGGGCTCTGTGATGACTCACAGAAAAATCAGGAAGGAGATATTTTATAAGAAATGGCCCAAAACCAGCAGTAGGAAGCAAACAGAAGGTGAGAACAGAGTATGTGTGTGTGCCCTTATGTATCTTAGTGGCAATTTGATTAATAAATACAACAGTTACAACAAAATACATTTATTTCCTTTGTCTCATAAAAATGGTACATAATTGTTTCTTCTTTTCTCAATTCATCCAGTCTGAGCTGTTTCCTGGTTTGGAGTCTTATCAGTCAAACCTAATACACTTTCTAGTTTTATGACTATTATATTAGTCAGTTTTCCAGAGAAACAGAACCAATAGGATAGATGGATGGATAGATAGATAGACAGACAGACATATCTACATATATATGTGGATATATAGAGAGAAATATATTTATTATAAAGTATTTGCTCATGTGATTATGGAGGCTGAAGGAGTCCCATGATCTGCCCTCAGCAAGCTGGAGACCCAGGAAAGTTGGTAGCACAGATCAAAGGGCTGAATGCCAAGAGCCAACAGTGTAGATTCCAGTTCAAGTCTGAAAGTCTGAGAATGAGGAGTACTGATGGCAGAAGACTGACATCCAAGCTCAGACAGTCAGGCAGAGAGCAAACTCAACCTTCCTCCACCATTTAGTTCTATGCAGGCCCCTGAATGGAGTGGATGATAACCACTCACAATGAGGCCACATCTGCTTTACTCAGTTCACCAATTCAAACGCTAATCAACTGAAACACCCTCACAGACAATCCTAGACATAATGTTTAAACAGATATCTGGGAATTCTGTGTCCCAGTCAAGTTGACACATGAAATTAAACATCACAACTATACAATAGGGCACAATGACAATCATAGCACACAAGTAATTATGCAAAGTAATTGGGTTCACCTTACCATAGACAATAATCTATTAATGGCCACTGCCCGCTGCTGGGCTTCTATATGAGGCATTTCATTCTGAATTACTTGGTCTGTAATTCCATGAGGGAACTGGTGACATAATTCTATAATCCTAGAAGCAAATGCATTAATGTTATTCTTCATGTTTACCTGTTTCAAGAAGGATTAGGGAAAAATAAAAGCAGAACAGTTTGAAATTGAAACTTTTTCACATCTGGCAGATAATCTGGGCTTCTATGATGGTTTTCAATCAAAGCATGTTAGAAATTAAGGATGATGATTTCTAAATACATGTTTACATTATTATTGTTATCGAAGGGGAGTATTTCTTTTCCTCACTAAAATAAACTGTAGAGCAAAAATCTAATGAAAACACAGAAAAAAATATTAAAGCTGAGACTTCAGTGTTCTTAGATGAAATAAATATGACAAAGTTAAGCCATAAATCAGTAAGCAGGAGACAAATGCAGACACCTCTGGTGGGAAGCCAAATTTTGTTATGACAATTCACCGTAATGACGGGCTGCTTATGGAATTATCCTTACCAAACAAAAATAAGTCCAAATATTCACTTTGTCAATAGGGTCAATATATGTTATTCATAAAGTCTGAGAAAGTTGGGGTTTTTTAAAACTGTGTGGTAACCTAAGAATAGCAGTGCACTGGTAAAGAATATCAAACTGGCCGGGCGTGGTGGCTCACGCCTGTAATCCTAGCACTCTGGGAGGCCGAGGCGGGCGGATTGCTCGAGGTCAGGAGTTCGAAACCAGCCTGAGCAAGAGCAAGACCCCGTCTCTAGTATAAATAGAATGAAATTAATTGGCCAACTAATATATATAGAAAAAATTAGCCAAGCATGGTGGTGCATGCCTGTAGTCTCAGCTACTCGGGAGGCTGAGGCAGAAGGATGGCTTGAGCCCAGGAGTCTGAGGTTGCTGTGAGCTAGGCTGACGCCACGGCACTCACTCTAGCCTGGGCAACAGAGCAAGACTCTATCTCAAAAAAAAAAAAAAAAAAGAATATCAAACTGGGAGAGGCTTTAGGTGTCCTAAAAGTCTTGAGTTCAATATTGCACTGAAATCATCTGGCTTAATGTTGCCTCGTAATCACAAACTGCACCCTAACTCTGCCCAACCATTTTGTCATGAGAGATTCCTTAGTGACAAGGCAGATCCTGAATCAAAACATGTATCCACCAGTACTACGGCAAAAAAAAGCCGAGGTCCTCTCTCAAGGCATTGATCACCTCAATATAGCAAAGAAGAGCAACATCGCAGCCTCCCCAAAAGCATCAGGGCAAAGCCAGATACACAAAGTTGCAAGTTGCCAAGCCCGTTTTGAACTTCCTAAGAGTTCTGCTCTCCGAGGGCGGCAGTGGGGGGAGGGGTGGTCCAGAACCCCGCAATCTCTTTCCCGCGTGTTCCTTCAACTCGCTGCGGCCTCTCCTAAGGGCTCCGAGACAAGGGGTCCGGCTGCCCAAATGACCGGCCGCCTGCGGGGTGGCCGAGCCAGGAGCCGAGCCTCCCTGTTTACCTGTTTTCTATTTCCACCGGATCCGCGTCGGGCGGTTGCACCTTCACTTTCACCTCAGCCATGAGGGAGAGGTTCCCGACTCCTGGGGGAACAGACGCACCAAGTCGCGAGACAGTGAGCAGGGGAGCCCCGGGAACCAGTGGAAGACAGAGCGAGACCCGGTGCAAGGGACCTTTTCGTCGCGTTGCCGCCGGTCCTTCGTTGTCTGTCGGCTTGGGGCGGCCAAGTCGCGCCTGAACCGCCCCACTCTCCGGAGCCACCGCGGCTTCTTATTCTTGTTTTCCAGAATGTCAGTGCCTGTCGGACGAACAACCCTGTTTCCCTTATTCTGAGCGGGGACCCCAGCTTTTAGTAATTATCGACCTCCGTGAAGGCATATTCTTGGATGCCTGCGGTAAAGCCCTGGGAAAGGCAGGTACCAGTCTCCTCACTGCCGCAGAGGCGGAGTTGGTTGCTAGGAAACTGAGATTCTGCCAATCATCTGTCCAGCTCCCAGTGGGTGGGGCGCGGTTTGCTGCGTCTGTGGTAACTCAGGCGGCTGCGGAGAAGGAGGCAAGAGGCGGTGGGTGAGAAGCCAGGTACTGGGTTGGGGGCGGTGGAGGTGCCTCGGGGTTACTATCTTCGTCCTCGCGGCTGGAGAAGGAAGGGGGTCTCCCTAAGTCCAGCCGAAAGGATGCAGGCGTCTCTGGCTGCCCTTGATGCGCAGGGGCGAGGACTAGACAGGGATTGCGGATCCGGGCGGTGAGGGGGTGGTCTAGGTGCAGGATATTGGGGGCGTTGGGGGATGCTATTGACTGCGTGCTGCCCCGTCGACCTAGCGGATCGGCCTTTTTCTCCATTCCCTTCGCGTGGGGCCCACTGGCCACCTCAGCTTCCCAAGGACAGCTACTAGGTGACGTACGCGAATTACTCCCTCTCCGCCATATTTTTATTTAGAATTAATTTTTCTCTCTCTCTTTTTTTTAAGAACGAAATTTTCAATTATTTTTATTTTAATTGTCTCTCATGTAAATGGAAATGCGACATTGGGCGAGTCCCCTCAAGCCTAGCCATATTTTTGTCAGAGCTATTGCAGAGCTATTGCAGAGCTATCAGTATCTGCAGTTTATATTCTTGGCCCTCGCGTTCTGGAATTATCCAATTACGTTCACCCCTTAAATTTATTTATCCCACATTTGGTACTAAGGTCTGACGAAACTCAAACTGTAAAGATGTTCAGAGCAGCATTATTAGAATTGCAACAATCAAAACTAAAAAGAAACTAGAAATAGTCTAAATGCTCAACCACAAATTGACAAATAAGATTATATAATATATAGAATATTGTAAAAAAAAAATAGAGCAAGAAGTAGACTATAAAAATTGAATGAATTCACCTAAAATTGTACTGGCTAAAAACAAGGGAAAAAAAAAAAAAGAAAAAATTGAATGAATGTAGAGATTTTAATTGAGTAAAGTATATGTATCTGTAATCATTGAAATTTGAAAAGCCAATACAGATATGTAAATGGTTGCTGTGATAAGGTTGTTTTTTTTTCCTGAAATCTGCTACGCATTAAAAATTATGACAACCTCGCCCCACCCCCAAGACCAATAAGGCCTCCCTACTGGTAGTTAATTACCATGATTTATAAATACATTAGATGGAGTGTTAGACTTGTGTTTGTTGGTCACTGTGTATATTCATGCCAATGTCCTTTCTGCTGAGAAATGGTACTCTGCAGTCCTTGTGAAGTGTCTTTGCAGCTTTCAAATTCAAGAACCACTGTGGTGATGATTGCAGGGCTGTGAACCTCAAGGCCACATGTGACCCTCCAGATCCCCAAGTGCAGCCACTTAACAGAATCCAAATTTTACAGAGCAAATTCCTAATCCTGTAAAATTTGGATTTACTCAAAAGGCTGCACTCAAGGATCCAGAAGGCCACCTGTGGCCGCAAGGCTGCAGTGCAGGTTCCCCACATCTGCAACATTTTGTGGTATTCTTGTATTCTCTTTGTGTGATGACGTGCCCTGAAGCCAAGAGAGGTGGCACACTAACCAGAGCAGGAAAGGATAATGATAATCTAGAGGAACTCAGGCCAGAATATTAGTGGTGGTCTCTGTTCTGCCTTATTTGTTTAATTTGCCCATTTAAAGTAATTCCATTCCACCATCTCATTCATTCATTCATGCTCCTTTTTCAGAAGTAGGTATTTAGATAATCAAAACCGCACATGAGAACTTAACAGCAAAAACACAGCTGAAATGTAAAATTATTTCAATTAAAATTAAATAATATTCGTAGGTAGCATATTAACAGTTTTTAGTTTTTTACTAGTTTTGCTGCATTTAAATGAGATGCTGCTCTTTAGCTTTTGTGTTCAGATATAGGTGCATGTTGGAATTTATCTCTCTTTTTTTAATATAAGCAGAGAAAATGACTGCTGGTTCAGTGTGTGTCCCTCAGATCATACCACTGCGAGTGCCTCAACCTGGAAAAGCTAACCATGAAATTGATAACAACACACTATTGGAAATGAAATCGGGTAGGAATCACACGTATTTGAAGTTGTTTAAAATAACATTGTCATATCCCTTGTGCTCATCTGGTTACTGCTTTATCTCTTTGTATGCTTTCTATAGTTAGGACTTTGGGAATTTTGTAAAACTTGCAAAATATGAAACAGTGTTGTACTTTGATATATTATAGAGTGGTATATATTTAACTTAAAACAGTTTGCTTTGACCAACCTTTGATTTGTATAGGTATGTAGTTGCAGCAATGCCTTGATTCACGTTAGCCAAGGTAAGATGTCCCAGTGCTTCCCCTTACTTTTCCAAGATGCTCATTATTTAGCTTGGATAATAAATTTGACCTACCAACAGAGGCTTTTTTTGGTCAGACAGGTTAGAGATTGAATCCTGGCTTTGACTACTTCTAGTGATCTTGGGTGCATTACTTAGACTTTTTGAGTCTCAGTTTCCTCATTGTAAGATAAAGATAATAATTACTACTTGGAGCCATTGTGAGGATTAAATGAGTTGGCATATATGTGAGGTGTACAAAATAAATCTTAACTATTATTATAGAAACAAAGCAGTGAATTTCTGTCTTGCTAATATTTATTCTTCAAACTCTTAAATATGTTTATACATATTTAGTATATTTAATATACTATAATACTTCAATAATTGAATATACAAACTGAATTATTGTTATATAAAAAATATCATTAAATACCTAACTATAGGCATTATTTAGGGACTTGCTACTTTGGTGTTAATTACATTCATCCTATTTTGGATTTTTCAGACACCCCAGATGTCACCATATATTATACCCTGGATGGCAGCAAACCTGAATTTCTAAAGAAAATTGGTTATGGTGAAAACAGTACATTTAAGTATATAAAACCTATTACTCTGCCTAATGGGAAAATACAAGTTAAAGCTGTTGCAGTCTCTAAGTAAGTTAAGAGCATGTTGATTAAACTGATTTATAATATAACAACATTATGTTCTAATTTTATTTTTTGTCTAATAGGATCAATGCAGCATAAAAAAGATACTAATGAAAAAGTTCTTTTAATTTCAGCATATATAGGTAAAATTTGTGTTTTATTGAGGTATACTGTAAAATGCACAAGCCATAAGTGTGCAGCTCAGTGAAGTGTTACATGTATTAATTCTGTTTTGATTTTGAATTCCACATTGGGGTTTTGGAAGGAAGAGCCTTTGCAGGGCTGGGGACTTCTGAAGAATTTCATCTAGCTTTGAAGACAATACTAGGTTTAGTGGACGGTTCTTTTATTCCCCAGAATGCAGCCTACCACCACCACAGTCATTCTATATTTCTTTTTCTATTGACTTAATTGGATTTCAAGGCTACTGTTGTTTCAACTTGTTGGACATTAGCTACCATATTTTTTTCTTTATCCTTTTTTTCCTACTCAATGACTTTTTTCCCATTTTCAAATATAGAAACACCACTTAATTTGGAAAACCTCACCATGTATTTTAGAAAAAAACTCAAATCCTTGAAAAGTCTGTATGGCTTGTCCAGCAAGACAGGTTTGATCACATTTTGGTAACACATTTAAACCCCAAAACCAAATACAGCATCTGGTTTGTCACGGTACTTTAAAAACACTCTCCAGGCTCCCCCTGCTGGCTGAACTGGTGTATGGCTTTTTTAGGAAAACTATGACTTCTACACCAAAGATGATTGTTTTGACATCTGAAAATTAAAACAATAATAAAACAAAATGAAATAAATAAAACAACCCCTTTATATATATTCTTCCTTTTTTAAAAAAATTTTTGAAGACAGAGTCTCCCTCTGTCTCCCAGTTAGAGTGCAGTGGTGTCATGGTAGGTCACTGCAACCTCAAACTCCTGGGCTCAAGTGAGCCTCCTGCGTCAGCTTCCCGAGCAGCTGGAGCTAGAAGCACGTGCCACTGCATCTGGCTAATTTTTTCTATTTTTTAAGACAGACAGGGTCTCAGGTCTTGCCGTTGCTCAGGCTGATTGAACTCTTGTTCTAAAGCGATCTTCCCACCTTAGCCTCCCAAAGTGCTAGGATTACAGGCTTGAGCCACCCCACCCAGCCTATACATTATTCTTTTTTTTTTTTTTTTTTTTGAGACAGAGTCTCACTTTGTTGCCCAGGCTAGAGTGAGTGCCGTGGCGTCAGCCTAGCTCACAGCAACCTCAAACTCCTGGGCTCGAGTGATCCTTCTGCCTCAGCCTCCCGGGTAGCTGGGACTACAGGCATGCGCCACCATGCCCGGCTAATTTTTTTATATATATATATATCAGTTGGCCAATTAATTTCTTTCTATTTATAGTAGAGACGGGGTCTCGCTCAGGCTGGTTTTGAACTCCTGACCTCGAGCAATCCGCCCGCCTCGGCCTCCCAAGAGCTAGGATTACAGGCGTGAGCCACAGCACCCGGCCCATTATTCTTTATTAGATTTGAGTTTGCAGCCTTTTCTCACTTGCCAAAGCGCTTCTATAGAAACAAGCCATCTCAGTTTTTAAAAGAAGCTACATACTCTGGTGCCTAATGCTGTAAGGCAAGCCTTTTTAGAAGCTGCAGGTAGTAGTAAAATGAAGTAATTAATGACTATGTCATTCAAAGGCATTAATAAAGCTTTCAAAAGAGTCTAAAAAATAAGGTAATTCTTTTTTTTTTTTTTTTTTACCTTTTTTTGTGTGTGCGTGTTCCTGGGTGGGTACAAAAAAATAAGGTCATTCTTTATGGTCCTCACCATTCTGCTCTGTGCCCACTAAGTGTCTATTCTGAAAAGTACTGTTGGTATTTCACATGTGCTCATCTTAGAGAAAGTATTTATGCAAAAAAATTTTGAGTTTTCAACTCAAAAAATGAGTGCTTTTATAGATTTGCCATAAAATAATTCTTTATGGGAATTGTACTGCTTCATTCAAGCCTGTTTTTAGGTACTTAAGGTAATTTGTTTCTTAATAGAAGACAAAAGACTTTAAATGAGGCTGATAACAATTAAAGGTCGTTAATGTATTAAGATGAAAAATTATGGTCCTGAAGGTTTGAGTGATGTAGGAAAATATTTATGATATTATAAGTGAAAAAATTAGATTATTATATTATATTAACTATGTTTAAAAATACATAGAGAAAAGACTGGAAGAAAATATGCCAAACATTAGCAGTCATTGCCTCAGGTGATACAATCATATATGTTTGCTTTTTTAATAAATATTTTTACTAAAATATAAATTTATTAAAAGAAATAGTAATAAAATTTTATTATGAGGAATAGTTAATCAGAGGAGGAGGAAAAAAGTTTAAACACAAAATACTGGTAAGTAATAACCTAATGTCTGGCACTAAAGTGATTTTTGGGAAACAGATTTTTACAAAAGATATCTGCAGACTGAGCCCCCGATTGTGTCCTGTATCACTGGGCAAACACACAAGTGGTATATATTCTAACCACCCCACCTGCCCTTTTCAGAATCTGAGCCCTTGTCAGAGTTTGTCAACATTGGTACTTCAGTGATAACCACTGGAATAGATTGAAACATGAGGGAGCATTTATAACTTGTCAGAAACGCAGAATTCCCTCTGTAGCTTTGGGGTTAGGGTTGCTAGTAATTTATTATACCAAAGTGGGACAGTAATGCCCAAAGCATGGGTAAATACTAAGAGCCACATAGGGACATGAACAAAAGGGATATATTGAGAATATGGCAATGTCCCGATAGTCAGGATGCCAAGCCCAAATCAGCTCTGTATACGTGTTAGCCTTCCAGTTCAGGAGAAGGGCCCCAAAATAATCCCCTTTAAGATCAGGAGTCCCCTCACACCATCAGGTATTTCCTACTCAGGAATGAGCAGACTAGGGGCCCAGGATCTGGCCCATTTCTCATGATTTCTGAAATACAAGTAAGGAATTAGTGCACACATCTTGTGGGGGCTGGCACCCTGGAAGTTTTTGTTTTAAAATATTTGTTTAATTGAGACCAGGTCTCGTTTTACCCAGACTGGTCTCTGGGCTCAAGCGATTCTCCTGCCTCAGAATCGCTTGAGCGATTCAGTAGCTGGGATTACAAGCACACCTGGCTGCCTGAAAGTCTTTTTAGGGTGAGCTGGCATGGTAGAAACCCAGGAAACACAGGTCAGAGCTGATGTTGCAGGGTCAGAGAAGCAGGGTGGGCCAGCAGACTGTCTGTAGGAAGGATGGTCAGTGAATTCTGCAAAATGGGAAATAGATTGCTCTTAAGATGCTTTTCTCAGTGTGTTTTTTTCTTCCTGATAATTTTTGTAGCTTCCAAAATTTGTCAATGATCATTACTTTTGTGATAATAAACAAAGAATATATAATAAATAAAGGCTCTCTGAAATTATGATATAACCCATGCTTCTCAGCCTTGATTGCTGAATCAGTCAGCCATTGCTACATAAATAACTGCTCTTTAAAACTTAGTGCTTTTAAAAAATAGCCATTTTATTCATTATTCTGTGGTTTAGCATTTTGATGTGCATTAAGCATGGCAGTTCATCTGCAGGTCTTGCCTGGAATCACTAATGTTGTAGTCATTTTTTGACTCATCTTGAGCTTTATGATCTAAGAAAGCTTGACTCACATGTGTGGTAGTTGGTTCCAACTGTCAGCTGAGCCCTGTGTCTCCGGCAGACTAGCCTGAATTTTCTGACTTGGTATCTCAGTTCCAGAAACAGTAAGAGATGCATTCCAGTGTGGTTGAGACAAAAGAGAAAAAAAATGAAAAAAATAAATAATTTAAAAAAGAATAAAAAAATAAAATTAAATTAAAAAAAAAAACAGCAAGAGAAAGGGCAAGCCCCAAGTTGCAGACATTTTTCTAGTCTCTGCTTGTGTCATATTTGCTAATGTTTCATTGGCCAAAGAAAGTCACATGGCCAAACCCAAAGTCAGTGTGGAGGGGATTCTACAAGGACATGAGTACTGGGAGGTATGGTGCCTTGTTGTAACAATGCACCACAAGTGGACATTAGAATCACTCAGGGAGCTTTGCAGAATCCCTATCCCAGGTCACATCCTGACCAATTAAAAATAATCTCTTAGGGTGGGACCAAGGCATCAGTATATTTAAATTTTCCATGTAATTTCAGTATACAAGCAAGATTGACAACAGCTGATATAAACCTATGGAAAAAATGTTTCCATTTATAGAAATTTGACACAACTTTTTTTTTTTTTTTTTTTTGAGACAGGGTCTTGCTCTCTTGCTCAGCCTAGAATGTAATGATGTCATCATAGCTCACCTCAGCCTTCATCTCTCGGGCTCAAACTATCCTCCTGCCTCAGCCTCCAGAGTAGCTGGGACTATAGGCTTGCACTACAACACCCAGCTAATTTTTCTATTTTCTGTAGAGGCAGGGTTCTTACTGCATCACTCAGGCTGGTTTCGAACTCCTGGCCTGAGGTGATCCTCCTACCTAGGGCTCCCAAAGTGCTAGGATTATAGGTCTGAACCACTGCACCTAGCCTGATACAACTTGTTAGAAAGATATTTTTATTAAAGAGTATTCTAGAATAAAAGGAAAAAGGACATTGTCATATATGTGCTTTAATGTGCCCATATATATGTCTGTGAATTCTACATCAGAGAATGGTCAGTACAGAACATAGGTGGACAAGAAGGGCCAGGAACTCAGGACCATCTCAGGAAGAGGAAGAGGACAGAGTTGTCAGTCAGTGATGGTCCATGCTAATGATCTAGTCCAGGGCCTGTAAACTTTCTGATATCTGCCTTCTTTAAAAGCCTCCTTTCTGGTCAGGAACTTCCTCTCTCAGGATAACATCGTTTTATAGTGTTTTAGCAATGAACTTACATGGTTCTCCCTATCACTGACCTTATCTGGGCATCACAATAAATGAAGCTGGACAGAGGTAAAAGCTGTCCTATGTTACTGGCCAGGCCCAGGTCCATTCTGCCCACGCACAGTAAATCAATCACTGTGGAATGGATTTTGCAAAAGAGAAAGGATTTAATTGCAAGGCTACTGATTGAGGAGGTGGGAGAAGAGCTCTCAAATCCGCCTTCCAGAAGGCTCAGGGATGTTTATGGGTTTGGAAAGCAGGGTGGTCTAAGGCCAATTAATTTCTTTCTATTTATAGTAGAGACAGGGTCTTGCTCTTGCTCAGGCTGGTTTCGAACTCCTGACCTTGAGCAATCCGCCTGCCTCGCCTGCCTCGGCCTCCCAGAGTGCTAGGATTATAGGCGTGAGCCACCGCGCCCAGCCACGACCATTATTTTTATTCAATACCTTTCAATAGGTTGACAAAACCTGACCTAGATCACACTGGAATTCCTACAGATCCAGCTTCATAACTTCCTTGCAATCATTCACGTTCTGTTGTTTTATTTTATTTTATTGAATGAGAAAATGACTTTATTTCATTTTGGGGAGTGGGCAGCCATCCAGTCTCAGAACTTCTGGAATTGCTTCTTGGTGCCAGCTGCCTTGGTGACCTTGAGCATGTCGAAGCCCACCATCTTGCTCAAGGGGCTGGCACATGCCCACTGTGACAATGTTGCCCATGTGAATGTTCTTAAAGCAGGGAGACATGTTCTTGTGGTGTTTCTCAAAGAAATCGTACTTGCGGGTGTAGTGGAGGTAAGTCCTAGTGGATGACAGTTGTCCTCTTCATCTTTATCTTAGTCACCACACCAGATGGCATCTGCCCTTGGTTGGAGAAGTTACCAGTGATGGGGCATTTCTTGTCAATGTGGGTGCCCTCAGTGGCCTCTCTGGGAGTCTTGAAGGCCAGATATGCTCTTGTAGTACAGCGGGAGCTTCTCCTTGCTAGTGTCTCCTAGCAGGACCCTCTCGTTTGGAAAGGTGGTGGGCTGCTTTTGGTAGGCATGCTCAGTGTGAATGTTGGCCATATTTTCAGCCATCGGAGGGAAAGAGGTTTGGTGTCTACTGAGGGCCTGGTAATCTTTGTGGGGATACAGCTATACTGATTTTTTTTTTTATGCCAGATGTACTTTGTTGGTATTCCTAGATATATATCTTTAGTGTCTCTAATTCAGCCCTAACAAAAGTTAACCTGTGTTTCAAATGCAGTTTGGGCTCTGAGTAGGATTTATAACTCCAACCCCAAACCTAATCCTTTTTTTGGATTATAATCAGGATTAAATCCTTCTATTTATCAGGCAGTTTAAGCTAGTCTTTGGGCTGCTGTTGGCTGAGACAGAGTCCCTGGGTGAATGCCTTAGCTGGGTCCCCAAGGAAGGACCAGCTGTGGTGGGGCAGACAACCTGGACCTTAGAGGGGCAGAACAAGTAGATGAGAACCAGGCTTCTACTCATGTGACCTTGCTAGGGTCGTAATGGCACATCCAGGGAGCCCAGCTATCATCCAGGAGTTGAATGATCCCTGGATGGAGATGTTCGTGCTTTCTGGGAAGTGTGCTAACAAGGAAGACAGTGGATCTTGGATTTCAGCAGAACTGGGGCCAAAGGTGAAAAGGCAGATGAGATGGATGCTGAGGTGACTGTGTTAAGCAAGTGCTTTGTCTAAAAGATCATCTCTATCTGCATCCAGATTTATGAATCTATAAATATGGTGTTGTTATTATTTTTTTTAAAGTGCTTCTTGGTCTGTCATGGTGGCTTACACCTATAATCCTAGCACTTTGAGAGGTCGAGGTGGGAGGGATTGCTTGAGGCCAGGAGTTGGAGACCAGCCTGAACAACATAGCGAGACCCTATCTCTACAAAGAAAACAAGAAAGAAAGAAATATTAGCTGAGTGTTGTAATACGTGGGCATAGTAGTACATACCTTTATTCCCAGCTACTCTAAAGGCTGAGGCAGGAGGATCACTTGAGCCCAGGACTTTGAGGTTGCAGTGAGCTATGATGATGCCACTGTGCTCTGCCACGGGCAACAGAGAAACAAGACCCTGTTTCAAAAAAAAAAAAAAGTGCTTCCCTAAAGTTTAGCCACTTGCGAGTCACTCCATCCAGTGAACATGGAAGTATGCACTGATCACAGAAAGCCAAGCATGTATGTTCTTTCTTAAATATTGTCATTCACAATATGGTATTGGCTGTTTAGATGAATTACACATTTCTGAGATTTTTTTCTCTGTCTTCTAAAAATGTAGCTTAAAATTTCTATATTTAATGTTAAACATATTTCAACTGTTTTGGAATGATGTTTATACATTTCTGAGTACATAAAGAATTTTAGGACTGTGGACACTTATTAAAGGTTCAAGAATTTTATGAAATATAAAAAATGGGCAGGTAATTAATCTAAGAAGTTGCTGAAGAAATACTAATAAAAACAGATACAAGGCCGGGCGCTGTGGCTCACGCCTGTAATCCTAGCTCTTGGGAGGCCGAGGCGGGCGGATTGCTCAAGGTCAGGAGTTCAAAACCAGCCTGAGCAAGAGCGAGACCCCGTCTCTACTATAAATAGAAAGAAATTAATTGGCCAACTGATATATATATATAAAATTAGCCGGGCATGGTGGCGCATGCCTGTAGTCCCAGCTACTCGGGAGGCTGAGGCAGAAGGATCACTCAAGCCCAGGAGTTTGAGGTTGCTGTGAGCTAGGCTGACGCCACGGCACTCACTCTAGCCTGGACAACAAAGCGAGACTCTGTCTCAAAAAAAAAAAAAAAAAAAAAAAAAAAACAGATACAAAAAACAGATACCAAAGACCGATATGAAAATCAATAAGAGCAAAGCAGACAAAGAACACTGAGGAAAGCAGATAATTAGAAATGAAAAAAGTATGAATTTTCAAAATTCAAACAAATCAAACAGAATCACTGGCTGTGAGTAATCAGGGAGCCATAATCACATAGAGAGGATAACATAGGAAACCTGGGTTGCAGCTGTGAGCTTTCAATACAAGTGAGTGGGGGTGAGGGTTAAACATATCAAATAAATACACCAGGTACGGTCATGGTGATGTGGAGAGGCTGCTGGCTGTCTCCCAGTGTCTGTTTTTCCCTTCTAGATCGTAATTTTTTAATCAGACACATGGTTGCCTAGACGATATTTCCCAGTACCCCTTGCACCTAGCTAGAGGCATGTCACCAGGCTGTGGCCAGTGAATATAGGTAGAAGTGATGTGTTCAACTTCCAGATTGTGCCTTTAAAGGGAAGAGGTGGGTCCTGCGTTCCACTGGCTGGAATGCAGATGTGGTTGTCAGCCATGTTGGGTCATGAGGTCAAGTGCAATGTCCCAGGAATGGGGGAGTGGCAAGGTAGAAACTTGATATCATGCCCCTGTCACCATGACACCTTGTGCCAGCTATGGACTGCTCACCCCGTGTTGGTTCTGTCTTGTTTAAGCCACTATTATTTTAGTTGTGTTACAACAGCCAACCCTATATTTTGACACACAAGAGATACATATCAAGCAGATACCCACAGAGAAGATGATCAAGAGTGCAGGCCATCAACAAGGCTGACAATATAAAATGTCAATGAGTATGTAGGGCAAGTGGAACTTTCAGATGATGCTGGTGGGAATGTAAAATGGAACAGCCACAGTTTGGCAGTTTCTAAAAAGTTTAACGTATACTTACCATGTGACCCAGCAATTCCACTCTTAGGTATCTGTCCAAGAGAAATTAAAATGTCCACACAAAGACTTCCATGTGAATGTTCATAGCAGCATTATTCATAATAGCCCTGAAATAGAAATAATCCAATGACCAGCAACTGGGACATGGATAAACAAATTGTGGTATATCCATAAAATGGAGTACTACTCAATAAAAATGAACAAGTTGCAACCACATGGAAAACCTCAAAAAAAAAAAAATGATAAATGAAGCCAGGTGCAGTGGCTCATGCCTTTAATCCTAGTCCTTTGAGAAGCTGAGACAGGAGGATCGCTTGAGGCCAGGAGTTCGAGACCAGCCTGAGCAAAAGCAAGACCTGGTCTCTACAAAGAGTAGAAAAATTAGCCAGGCAAGGCGGTGCACGCCTGTAGTCTCAGCTACTTGAGAGGCTGAGGCAGGAGGATTACTTGAGCCCAGGAGTTTGAGCTTGCAGTGAGCTATGATGACACTACTGCACTCTAGCCTGGGAGACAGAGCAAGACCCTGTCCCCTAAAAGAAACAAATGATAAATGAAAGAAGACAGACATGTAAGATGACTACATTTCTGTAATTACACTTATGTTAAATTTCTAGAAAAGGCAAAACTGTAGAGATAGAAAGCAAATTGGTGATTGGCTGAAATGGGTGGTAGTAAGTAGTGACTACACACAGGCACAAGGAAGTTCTTTTGGGTAGTGGAGGTATTTCAAAGTGGATTGCAGTGATAGTTGCACAATTTTATGAATTTACTAAATCTCATTGAACTAGATACTTAATACAGGTGAATTTTATGTCATGTAAATTATACCTCAATAAAGCTGTTAAAAAAATAAAGAGGATAGGTGAGCTACTGTTACTGAGATGAAATTAGCACTAGTTTTTAGTCCCAGGCACTTCTACATTATTCTATCATGGAACTCCTTTTGCATCAAAGAAAAACAAGACTGATTGTGAAATATTATGAATATTTGAAAACATGATAGTATTTGAGGAATAACAGTTACAAAATCTACGAGAGCAGCATGTATTATGCTGCCTACACCTGAGATAAGGAAAATGCTCTTGAGTCACATGGAATGGTACCTAGGTAACTGTATTTTTTGTTTTAGAATAGTTTGATCCTTACGGTACAATATCTTTATGATAAATGTGGTAGATAATCTCCAAAAATGACTGCCAATGAACCAAGCCTCCCAATGTTCATGCCATTTTGTGGCCTTTCTGCTGGCCCTATGACTTACTTTTGACCAATAGAATGCTTACTTTGACCAATAGAATAGAATGATGCCAATGACCGCTAAGATCACAAGAAGCGTTCCAGTTTCTGCTTTGGTTTCTTGCAACATAAACAGCTCGAGGAAGCCAGCCACTGTGTAGGAAGTTTGACTACCTGAGACTTCCATTCTGTGAGGAAGCCCAAGCTAACCACATGTAGAAGGAGGGACGGACAGAGAGACAGAGAGAGACAGAGACTGACAGAGCTAGAGAGATGACTGGCGAGCCCCCAGCTGTTCCAGTTATCCCAGCCTAGACTCTGCATATATGAGGAAACAAGCCATCTTGGACATCCAGCCCAGTTGAGCCTTTGATTGACTCCACCCCTGCTGATATCTGACTGTAACAATATGAAAGAGCTCAAATGAGAGCTGCCCAGCTGAGCCCAGTGAATCCACAAGTTGTATTTTAAGGCACTGTGTTTTGGAGTGGTTTGTTACACAGCAATAGATAATCCTGATGGAATGAGGTAAGGAATTTTATTTTGATCTCTCCAATTTGAAATATAATAAATTTAGTAGCTAGACTAAGGGACTTTGATAAAGTCATCTTAATTGCTAGCCACCTTTTCTTTGGCTTTGTGTAACACAGACGTTTTCCTTTTTAAATAATTTTCAGAGATGGAAGACAGAGTGGCATTGTAACAAAGATGTTTCAGGTAGACTGTGAACCACCAAATATAGAGCCTTCGGAAGACAGTGTTGAAAATGTTCTCAAAGCTTCATCGAAGCAGGCGAGTAATGAAACGGTAAGATTATAATTATTTATCTTGTCCCTGTGTTCTTGGTTCCTTTTATCTCAGTAGGCACGTCTTCCCTGTCATTACATCACCTCTACTCACCGTCAGATCTTTACAATAGAAGTCAGGATCAATCATTGCAAAGCATCTTCAGTAATTTCTGAGCCCCTTGTCACTCCCGCATCTACCCTGAAGATTAGAATTCCTATCCGGTATCACTGGCCCACACTCCAGTGTCCTCAGTGTCTGTCTCTTACCTGCTGAAGAAAGCAGAACCCTTTAGCATGCCATCCAAGTAATCAGCTTCTGTCCTTGGTCAGCCTCTCTTGTTTGTCTCTACTCCCCCACCCCCAACATATACTCCAACTAGACTAAACTGTGCTGTGCTCTATCACTGCTACCCTGGCACCCAGACCTTCTCCTTTTATAAACTGCTTTGAATATGGGATTACTTCATTGCTTATCTATCATCCCCATGCACTGAGTTCTAAGGTGGCAGAGGGCATGGCCATTGTCCTCCTTGCCTTGCACAGGGGTAGGCAAGGGAAGATGGCAAGTGTATATTTGTTGAATAGATACATCAGGCTAGTAGAAGTCCTCAATGGGCATAGACTTCTATTGGGTTCAAATCTTTACCTCTCGTTATCTGCAAAGCCTCACCTCTTTGGAGAGCCAACTAGACCTAACTAAACAGGATGTTTGAAACTTTAGTCCCTGGATTTGGGCATTAGTGAGATGGATTCAGGAGTAGGGCCACAGGCTGGGCTAGACTGGGGTAAGGCAACTGACCAAGAGATCTCAGCTATTTGGATCTTGGGAGTGACAGAGGAATTTTGGGGGGTATCCCTTAAGCCCAACGGTGGACCTAAGGCCAGAAGGGATACCGTGTGACCAAAGCAGTGGGTTTAGGCACAGGGTGGGGCCCAAATGTGATCAAGGCAGGGATCTAGACTGGCAGGGGCAGCCAGCAGAGGCTGAGCCCACATGTGTCGGCAGGTGCTGAGGCTTGCAAAGATGAAGTCTGTGGAGAAGAAAGTCCAGAGAGAAGAGTGTTCAAGGACTGTGTGCAGGCAGGTAGTGGAGAGAAGTCCTATCTTGGTCTGGCCCCATCCTATCTTTGCCACCTGGATCTGGTTATTACTCATCTGTTATTACTCAGACTCCCATGATTGCATACATGTGCTGCTTCTTTCCTCCTGTCTTGGCCATTTAGCCTGGTGGGGCTACCATCCAGATGTGTTGCTAACCAAGCAGCCCAGCCCACAAAGCTATGTGTTTCCAGAGTAAAGTGAAACAGGGATCAATTTGTAAAAACTACTGTAAACACTTTCAAGTAAGAAATACATGCCATGACCCTGTCTCTTTCAAAGAACTTTAAATTTTCACATTGTAAGTGGGCATAATCAAGTAATTGATATGCCATTTATTCCTAGGAATTAAAAAATGGAATTGTTGGATCAAAACTGAAGAAGAAACATAAGAACACTGAAAACAAACATAGTTGGAATGTTAACTTTAGAAAGTTTCCAGGTATGATACCACAGAACAAAGGCAAGGTTTAGTATTCTAAACCCACCTAACAGGTTTGCTGCATGTTTTCTTGTCCACAGAAGTGTTGGAATAAGGAACACTGGAATAGGAAAGTAGGCTATACAATAATCTGAATTTTAGTGCTGTTCCAGCTAACAGTTTAAGACTACAAGGGATAAATAAACCATCCGACAAAGTGAGATTTATTGATTCATTTCAAACAGGGAGACCACATGCCAGGGAACCATGGACATCTCACCATAAAGGAAAAGTTGTACTTGTAGGGTTTGGGGGCAGGGTGGAGTTTGGGTAAAATTTAAATGAAAGAGTTTTGATAGGCTCAAAGCAAAGCTGGGCTGGGTGTGAAGTGGTAAGTGGTAAGATGAGGTATGGACTGTGAAGGGGATTCAGGGTTCTGTTGCCTTGGAAACTACAAAGATGCACATGAAATGTTGTATTCAGAAACCCTTATCTTTGCACCAGGGTTGCTTCTCTATGTCATGCGACTTAGGTCCTCCAGGAAAGAGTTGGATGTTTCATTCTTACTGATAGAATTTCAAACAATAAAGTTTCTGATTATCTGTGATTTTAGAGAACAAGGTTTTTTTCTTAGTAAGAAAGCAGTAGTCACTCAAAGAGAGGGCTATTAAGACATTTAACCACTGCAGTGTGTCCATGGGAGGAATGTTTCCTGCTAACCTCACCATTGGATTGATCTGTCTGTTTTCCCAGACTGTTGTGGAATGTTGTAGAATGTAATGTGGAAGATTATTTTCTCAGTCGGGAATTATTTTTTTTTTCTTGGTCCTAATTAACTGAGTGTGTGTGGGTCTTTATATAATTGTTATTTCTAGGGAAAGAATGTGATGACAGTGGTCGTTTATGAAAAGGTTTCCAACTAGGAAGACATCTTTGTGTGATAATATATAATTACAGATGCTCAGAGAACAATGTTTTTAATATAATTGTAGACCTCGAGGTAGGTGAAAGAAGTGACCCTAGAACTTTGAAAGATCTTCGCTTCTCAGGAAGTCCAATGGAAATCCCAGCTTACCATGAAGCATCAAGGTCTAGACCCTCTACACGCCAGCCCCAGGTAACTTCTAAGGATACTCTTTAGTACCAAAATGCCCTCTATGTTTTTAATGCTTCCCATGAAATACTTTAAGGCATCATCTCCTAGATTTTTGACCATGGACCAGGCACTGTTCCTGTTCTGGGAATATCGTGTTGGACAAGAAAAATCCCTATATTCATAAGGCTTACATTTTATTGGGGTTGGGGGCAGACAGATAATAAATAAGTAAATAATTAAAAAAAAACCTTAAAACAGCAATAAGTGTCATGAAAAAGATGAAACTGGATAAAGAGATGGAAGGGACTATGGTTATCAAAGTGTAGTCCCCAGAACCTCAGCATCAGCATCACATTGGAGCTTCCTTGAAATGCACATTCTCGGGCATGATGAACAAGGTGGGAGAGGAGGTGGAAGGTGGCTGGGACCAGAGTACTTAGAGTTGTGGTTCTCAGACATAGCTGCATGCAAGTTAGAATCACCAGAGGAACTTCAAACCAATCCCAGAGACATAACCTTGCAAATTCTGATTTAATTGGTCTGATGTAGGCCTGGGCATGATTTTTTCTTTTTAAATACACCCCAAGTGATTCTAATGGGCAGACATGATTGAAAGTCACAGATGCTAATCTGCCTATAAGGAGCTTAGATCTTATTCTGGCTGTAAAGGGAATCTATCTGGAAGATAAAATATGATCCCCATTTACATTTAAAGGTTTCTCTTTGGCCACTACATGGAGATTAGACTGTGGAAGGAGAAGAGGGGAACATCAGTTAGTTCCGGGTGAGAGATGATGGTGGCTCAGGCCAAGGTTGTAGAGGTGGTGAGAAAAGGAGGTGATGGGATTCAGACTGGCTTGGCCGAGGGATCAGATAGATGGGACAAGGGAGAGGGAGGAGCTAAAGATGCCATCAGGGCTTTGGCCTGAGCATCTGAAGATGATGGTGACATTGACTGAGATGGAGAAGATGCTAGAGGAGCAGGTGTTCAGGGGCTCATTAGACATCAAGTGGAAATGTTGCGTAGACTGTTGGATATGCAAGTTCAAACTCAGGGGAGAGGTCAGGGCTGGAGCTATGTATCTGGAAGTATTCAATATATAGGTGATGTTTAACGTTTAGGTCTGAATGAGATCGCTTGTCAAGGCTGTACAGAAAATAGAGAGTGGCACAAGACAAAATCCTCAACTTAGAGGTCGAGCAGGGAAGAGGAGCCTGAAAGCAGTAAGAAAGCCAGAAGAATGTGGTGCCGTGTAAGCCAGGAGAAGAAAGAGTTTCAAGGAGAAGGCAGAGGTCATTTATGGCACTTGTTACAGAAGAGTCTAATTAGACAAGGACAGACAAATGTACTTTGGATTTGAGAAGATAGAGGTGATTTATGACCTTAATAAAAGCCATATCAATGCATTCTTACCACTATAACACAAGAAAGATGCCCTTACACTAGTTGTCTACTACTACATTATAGAGCTTTGAGTTTTTAGAGTTTATAAAATCCAATTTAGATTTTTGGTGCCTAAGGGCAACCCAGCTGCCTTTGCTCTCTTTCTCTTCTCTGAGCCCCAAGTATAATGTACCTGAAGTCATGTTTTCTATATAATCACAGCTTACCATCACATATAAAGGAGGCAAAAAGAATGGCTCCCAAATCTGGTTGCATATCAGCATCAACCAGGGAAAACTTTAAATATATATATATAGGTTCCCACCCACCGACTCCTGCAAGCCTCTTAGATAGTCTCAGGTGGAGTCCACGGATGTCTTTGATGATCAGCCCAGTCTGAGAATAACTGGCCTAGAAGAGCAGTTATCCTTATCCCCAGGTCAAGCTCTTTCCTTCATTTCTAGACTCTAGTGCCAAAGTGTAACTCAGCCTGACCTAGTGGGTTCTTCCATCTGCCCACCCACTATATTTTCTAGAAGACCACAAAGCCCAGCCCAGAGGACCACACATTGAACAAAAGGGCAACCATCCCTACCATGGAAGATTGCCTTTCCCAATCTTCTGGAAAGAATGATTACTTGGTTACAAAATGGACTAGTGAGCGCTCTCAACTCCTGTGGGCAGCACATACCAGTGTGGCCTAAATACGAATACTGCTTTGGAGGTAAAACATACCATTTTGAAGAATGAATGGTGTATGACGAAACACAATAACTACTTTAGAAAAACAGTCTCCCGTGGTCATAATTATTTGTAATGTGTCTAGAAATAGTTATTTTCTTTGTGCATGAATATTTGGCTTTCCCACTTAGTTGTTTAAAAGTTATTGTTTGCAAGGGGAAGATAGAATAAAATAATATTTAAAGACTCCAGTTCAGAATCCCAAGAAACTAGGAATATAGGGACAAAGACAAAGTTAGGGGAACATGAGTAGAGTTCAGAAAGCCAAAGAGGCCAAAAAAGACCATATGACTTTTTTCTTCCACTCTTTTTCTTCATATTGGTAAGAGATTCTTCTCAATATTTCAGCTCAATCCCAGCTGAAGCGTACTTCAGCAAGTATCAGAATTAATGATTCTGGTGAGTGTTATGTCAGCAACTACTAGGGAGACAGTATATCTCTGAGCTAAGCATTTGGCTTGAGGATGTCTTCAAGGGCCAGGCAGCCGACTAAATGTGTGCCACAGCCTGGGTAGAGGATAAATGATAGCTGAAAATAAAATAAATGAAATCCCACTCGGTCTTAGTGAGAGGGCACAAGGGTCGTGGGTTCTCTGACAATGTGGAATGCCCCAGCTAGCTAAAGGGGTCACTCTACTCAGCTCCAGCCAACCCTTGACAAGAAGGATTGCAGGCTCAGTATTGCCACATCTAATGAATTTGCATGAGAAGCCAGAAACCTACATCTTTATGTGTAATAACCTAACTTACAAATTTGACAGTTAGTTCAAATTTTGAAACACTGTGGGGGCCAGTATACACTGGGCCAGATGAAACTCAATAGAAGACCAGATTTGGCCAGAGGACCACGACTTGGTGACTTCTGGTTTAGGCCATGTTAGATGCAATACAAAAGCAGTGAAAAGCTGTGATTGCTCTCCATTGCTTGTAAGATAAAGTCTAAAGCCCTGAGCTCAGCACACAGGCTGTCAGGTAGGCCTGAGTTCAGCACAAATACTGTTGATGAGCTCAAGCAAGTGACTCAGCCATTCTGAGCCTCCGTATCCTCATCTCAAAAATGGGGATTACATGAGCCTCTTGATGTACACTGAGACGGACACAATATCATTTCTCTGGAATCGGTGCGAACATGCACAACTGAATCCAATTATGAAGACACATCAGACAAAACCAAATTGAAGGAGATTCTATGAATTAACTGGCCTGTTAAAAATGTCAAGATCGGCCGGGCGCTGTGGCTCACGCCTGTAATCCTAGCTCTTGGGAGGCCGAGGCGGGCGGATTGCTCAAGGTCAGGAGTTCAAAACCAGCCTGAGCAAGAGCGAGACCCCGTCTCTACTATAAATAGAAAGAAATTAATTGGCCAACTGATATATATATATATAAAAAATTAGCCGGGCATGGTGGCACATGCCTGTAGTCCCAGCTACTCGGGAGGCTGAGGCAGAAGGATCACTCAAGCCCAGGAGTTTGAGGTTGCTGTGAGCTAGGCTGACGCCACGGCACTCACTCTAGCCTGGACAACAAAGTGAGACTCTGTCTCAAAAAAAAAAAAAAAAAAAAAAAAAAAAAAAAAAAAAAAAAAAAAATGTCAAGATCATGAAGGATAAAGAAAAACAGAGGAACTACTCCAGATTAGAAATGACAAAAGGGACATGGCAACTAAATGCAGAGTGTGGTATGGGACTGGATCCTAGACCAGGAAAAACTATGTAGCTGTAAAAGACATAATTGGCATAGCTGATGAAGTCTAAATAAAGACCTGTGGAGCGAATAATAATATCATATCACTGTTACCTTTTCTGATTTGGATACACTGTTGTGTAAGAGGACAGCCTTCTTCCTAGGACATGCACACTCAATTATTCAGGAGCAAAGGGACATCATGACTGCAACTTCTTCTTACTTGATTGAGAGAGAGAGAATAAAGGCAAATGGGGCAAAATGTTAACATAAACAATTTGTCAAGCTGGGCATTATTTGTACTATCCTTGCAACTTTTCCATGTTTGAAATTATATCAAAATAAAATGTTACAAAAATAAAATTGGTTAATATTACCTAACTCATAGGGTCCTTGTGACATGTCAAGGAGATATTGCCACAAAATGCCAGGCATATTTTACTACTGTTAGATCCTCCGTAAGTGTTAGCTTTTCCCCATCAAGTTCCTTCTTCAAACCTTTCTTTCTGTCCCATTCTCCTGCCACTTTAGACGACATCTACCCCCCTGAGTGCCAGCATAGGCCATGTGCTGCTCTGCCACTGTCCCTTTGCCATAGGGTTTCTTCTACTGGGAATTCCCTTTGTCTTTCTGTCCACTTGACGAGCTTTTCTTTCCTCTCCCAGGCCCATCTCCGATATTACTACCTCTGAGAAGCTTTGCTCCCTGGAGCAAGTGAATGTGATTGTTCCCTCCTCTAGGTTCCCTTGAGACTCAGTACAAATGTGTCACCCTACTGAACCCATTGTGTTTCAATTATTTTATATGTACATGGGTTCAGCTCCTTGGGGGCAGGGACCATGTAATATTTGTCTCTGTCCCCTTCCCTGCATCGCCCACAGTGCCTGGTACAAAGGGGATACCCAAATAATAATGTATTGAAGGAAGTTAAGTGTTTCTGGATAACAGCAGACAGTTAATGCACACATTCTTATAGGAGTTTCCTAGAGATAAATAATTTTTGAGAAAAATGAGTACTAACTTAAGTCTTTAAATTCTAAAATCTGGTTTGTGATGGTAAATTCAGATCTTTCTTTATTATAAACTCTATTTTTAATGAAATATACATATCTGATTATGAATAGCACTTTAAGTAATTTTTAAATATTAGATGCCAGAGTATTAATTACCTAGACCTTCCCCATAATTTTACTATATCATAGCCTCTACCACTGTTATATTGACTACATATCTACATACACCTGTATTCTTAATTTTAGCCCCCTGGTTTTGCACATATAAGGAGCCGGAAGAGTTTGACAAGCACGGAGATCATGAGAATTCAGAGGGAGTCAGACTTTCTGAGGTAAGTATCATATTGTCTTTACTCTGTCTTACATTCTACAAAGATACACTGTGGTCAAAGAGAATTTGAAGATGGGACATAATAATTTTTGCCCCTCTCCAACTTTTTTAATTAAATTTTTACAGCTTTTTAGAAGGTATAATTGACATACAATAAACTGCATATGTATTTAAAGAGTCGAGTTGATGTATGTAATGTAACCATGAAACTGTCACCATCATCAAAAAAATGAACAAATTCATCTCCTCCCAAAGTTTCCTGTATTGTGTCCGATTGTAAGTCCTCACCTTTGCCCCTCCTCATCCCCAGGCCAATTTTGATCTGCTTCTTGTCACTACAGCTTAATTTGCATGTGATTCCACGTATCAGTGGAGTAATTCAGCCTGTACTCTTTTTTGCCAGGCTTCTTTCTCACTCAGCACAGTTGTTTTGAGAGTCATCTGTGTTTGCTTGTAACAAACATCTATTTCTTTTTATCACTGAGTAGTATTTCACCACATGGATACACCACAATTTGTTTATTCACTTATTTATGTGCATTTGTATTATTTCCAGTGTGGGGCTATTACAGATAAAGTTCCTGTGAGCATTTATACAGGAGTCGTTGTATGGTACATATGCTTTCATTTCCCTTGGGGTAAATGCCTTTTCCAAACTCGAGATATGTTAAGAAGTTGCCAGACTGTTTTTCCAATTGTACCATTTTGTATTCTCTCCAGAAGTGTATGAAAATCCCCACTTCTCTACATTCTCACCAACACTTTTATTTTTATTTTTGGCCATTCTAGTGAGACATAGTGGTATCTCATTGTGGTTTTTATTTGCATTTCCCTCATGACTGTTGTGGAGCATCTTTTCATGTGTTTATTTGCTATTGTGCGTTTTCTTTGATAAGGTGTCTATTCCTTTTTTAAAAATTAGGTTATAGCCAGGCGCGGTAGCTCACGCCTGTAATCCTAGCACTCTGGGAGGCCAAGGCGGGTGGATTGCTCAAGGTCAGGAGTTCAAAACCAGCCTGAGCGAGACCCCGTCTCTACTATAAAAATAGAAAGAAATTAATTGGCCAACTAATAAATATATATATATATATATATATATATATATATATATATATATATATATATATAAAAATCAGCCGGGCATGGTGGCGCATGCCTGTAGTCCCAGCTACTCGGGAGGCTAAGGCAGGAGGATTGCTTGAGCCCAGGAGTTTGAGGTTGCTATGAGCTAGGCTGACGCCACGGCACTCACTCTAGCCTAGGCAAGAAAGCGAGACTCTGTCTCAAAAAAAAAAAAAAAAAATTAGGTTATATATATTCTTCTTAGAGAGTTGTACATGTTCTTCTTTGTCAGATACGAGTTTTGTAAATATTTTCTCCCTGTCTTTGACTGTTTTCTTAACAATGTTTTTTTAAGAACTAAAGTTTCTTAATTTTCCTGAAGCCCAATTTATTTGTTTTCTTTCATACTTCATTCTTAAGTTTGTCATATTTAAGAAACCTTTTCCAAACTCAAGATATATTCCACTCTCTAAGATTTTCTCCTATGTTCTCTTCTAGAAATTTTATCTCTTATATTTAGGATCTATCATCCATTTTAAGTTAATTTTTATATATGATATGAGGTAAGGGTTTTGAGGTTCATACTCTTGAATATAGATATCCAATTATTCCAGTACAATTTCTTGAAATGATTATCTTTCTTCATTGATTTGTTTTGGAATATTTGAAAATCAATTGACAATATTCGTGTGGGTCTAATTCTGGACTTTGTATTCTGTTCCATTGATGTTTCTCTATATTTATTTACTACTACACTGCCTTGATTATGGTAGCTTTATAATAAGTTTTAAAACCAAATATTGTAAATCCTCTAGCTTTGTTCTTCTTATCAAATATATTTTGGCTATTCTTTTTTTTTTTTTTTTTTTTTTTTTGAGACAGAGTCTTACTCTGTCACCCTGCCTCAGCCTCCCAGGTAGCTGGGACCACAGGCACATGCCACCATACCCAGCTAAGTTTTCTATTTTTTGTAGAGATGGAGTTTCACTTTTGCTCATGTTGGTCTCAAACTCCTGAGCTCAAGCAATCCTACCACCTTGGCCACCCTGAGTGCTAGGATTACAGGCAAGAGGCACTGCGCCCAGCATCTGTTTTGGCTATTCTATCCCCTTAATATTTTCAAATAAATTTTAAAATCAGCTTATCAACTTTTACAAAATGTCTGCTGGTTTTAATTGGGATTCCATTGGATCTACATATCAATTTAGAGAGTATTGACATATTAACAATATTGAGTCTTTACAATACATAGAAATGCTGTATCTCACCATTTATTTAGGTCTTCTTTAATTTCTTTCATCAATATTTGTAGTTTTCAGTGCACAAGCTTTGCACATCTTTTGTCAAATTTATCCTGTTGTAAATGCTTTCAAAATTTTAATTTCTCACAAGACAAATACTGCATGATTCCACTTATATGAAATGTCTCAAGTAATCAAACTCATAGAAACAGAAATTAGAATGGTAGTTGCCAGGGGCAGAGGGGAGGAGGAAACAAGGAGTGTTTGTTCAGTGGGTATAGCGTTTCAGTAATACAAAATGAGTAAGTTCCAAAGATCTTTGTAGAGCAGTGTGTATAAGTTAACAATACTGTAATGTGCACTTAAAAATTATTAGGGTAAATTTATGTATTATATATATATTTGCCACAATAAAAATTTTAATTTCTGATTATTACTAGAATATAAAATATAATTTTTTTTGTAGTGGCATTATCTCCTGCAATCTTACTAAATTCACTTATTCTATTAGCTATTTTATATATTCCATATGATTATCTATGTATTAATAGTTGATCAGGTTGCCTGCAAATAAAGACAGTTATTTTACTACCTTTCCCATATGTGTTCCTTGTCATTCTTTTTCTTGACTTGCACAGGTGAGAACTTCTACTATAATTTTGAATGGAAATGTTGAGAATGGACATCCTGTCTTATTCTTAACTCTAGGGGGCAAACATTTGTTTTTCAGCATTAATATGGTATGAACTGTAGGTTTTTTGTCAATGACCTTTATTAGGTTCTTTCTTCTTCTTCTTCTGTTGTTGTTTTTTTGTTTTTTTTTGAGACAGAGTCTCGCTTTCTTGCCTAGGCTAGTGTGAGTGCCGTGGCGTCAGCCTAGCTCACAGCAACCTCAAATTCCTGGGCTCAAGCAATCCTCCTGCCTCAGCCTCCCGAGTAGCTGGGACTACAGGCACGAGCCACCATGCCCGGCTAATTTTATATATATATATATTTGTTGGCCAATTAATTTCTTTCTATTTTTTTATAGTAGAGATGGGGTCTCGCTCAGGCTGGTTTTGAACTGATCTTGAGCAATCCACCTGCCTCGGCCTCCCAGAGTGCTAGGATTACAAGCTACAAGCGTGAGCCACCGCGCCCGGCCTTCTGTTTTTTTTTTTGTTGTTTTTTTTTGTGACAGTCTTGCTCTGTTGCCTGGGCTAGAGTGCTGTGGCATCAGCCTAGTTCACAGCAACCTCAAACTCCTGGACTCAAGCAATCCTCCTGGCTCATCCTCCTAAGTAGCTGGGACTACAGTTGTGCACCACCGTGCCTGGCTAGTTTTTTCTATTTTAGTTGCCCAGATAATTTTTTCTATTTTTAGTAGAGATGGGGTCTCAATCTTACTGAGTCTGGTCTCAGACTCTGGACCTCAAGCAAACCTCCTGCCTTGGCCTCCCTGAGTGCTAGGATTACAGGCCACCACACCTGGATCCTGTTGAGAGTTTTCTTTTTTTTTTTTTTTTTTTTGAGACAGAGTCTCGCTTTGTTGCCCAGGCTAGAGTGAGTGCCATGGCATCAGCCTAGCTCACAGCAACCTCAAACTCCTGGGCTCAAGCAATCCTACTGCGTCAGCCTCCTGAGTAGCTGGGACTACAGGCATGTGCCACCATGTCCGGCTAATTTTTTTCTGTATATATTAGTTGGCCAATTAATTTCTTTCTATTTATAGTAGAGATGGGGTCTCGCTCTTGCTCAGGTTGGTTTCGAACTCCTGAACTCAAACGATCCGCCCGGCTCGGCCTCCCAGAGAGCTAGGATTACAGGCGTGAGCCACCGCGCCCGGCCAAGAGTTTTCTTTTTAAAAAATCAGGAATAGGTGTTGAACTTCATCCAAAGCATTTTCTTCATCTATTAAGTGGATCATATGATTTTTCTTTTTCAGTTCATATGGTGAATTACAATGATTGATTTTCAAATGTTAAACCAACCTTGCATTCCTATGATATATCCACTTGAAATATTATCTATTTTATATATTGTTGAATTTGGTTTGCTAAAAGGTTTTGAAGAATTTTTTGAATGCACCTGAATGGGTGATTTTCTTTTCTTATTAGTATCTTTGGCTGTTAGTATCAAGACAATTCTGGCCTCATAGAATGAGTTGGGAAGTATTTTCTCTCCAGTGTTCTGAAAGAGTTTGTATAAAATTGGTATTACCTTTTCCTTACATGTTTGGTAGAATTCACAAGTAAAATGATTAGATCTGGAGTTCTCTTTCAGGAAGATTTTTAACTACACATTCAATTTCTTTCTTAGATACACATTCATTCAGGTTTATCTGCTGCTTTTTGAGCGAATTTTGTGTTTCATTTGCTTCTCTTTTTTTTTAGTTTCTTTAATGGGAAGATGAAGTCATTGATTTTAAGCCTTTCTTCTTTTCTAATATAAGCATTTAGAACTATACATTTCCCCAAGGACTGCTTTACCTATAGCCCCCAAATTTTGATATGTTATATTTTCATTTTCATTCATTTCAAACAGTTTCTAATTAGCATTGTTATTTCAGTTTAACCTATGGCTTAGTTAAAAGTGTTCTGTCAAATTTCCAAATACTAGGGGATGTTCCTTATATCTTTCAGTTATTTATTTCTAATTTAATTCCTTTTTATCAGAAAATATATATTGTATGATTTGATTGGCAAAATGTTCCATGTGCAGTTTAAAACAATGTGTATTCTGTTAAAATGAGTTCTATAAATGTCAGTTAGGTTGTTAGTTGATAGTATCATTTAAACCTTCTCTATCTTTACTGAGTTTGTTTATTGCATATTCAATTATTGAGAAAGCGATATTGAAATCTATGATGGTAATTGTAAGTTTGCCTGTTTATCCTTGCATTTCCATTTCTGTAAGTTTTTCTTCATGTATTTTGAAGCTCTGCTATTAAGTACATAGACCTTTAGGATTCTTATGTCCTTTTGCTGAATTGACCCCTTTATCATTATGAAATAACCTTCTTTAGTTCTAGAAATACTCTTTGCTCAGAAATCTACTTGTTCTGATGTTAATGTTGCCACTCTTCTTTCTTTTGATTAGTGTTTATATGATGTGTGTGTTTATATGTGTATAAATATATATAAAACATAAAATAATTCACATATATTTCCATACCTTTACCTTTAATCTATTTGTGTCTCTCTATTTAAAGTTGGTTTCTTATATGCATATAGTTAGGTCTTGCTTTTAAAAAATCATATCTGATAAGCTCTGCATTCTAATTGGGGTATTTAGAGTATATGTATTCTAACTGATGCCCCATTATTACATATGAATTTCTTTACTTTGGCTGGTGCAAGCATGAACTTCCCAGCCCTGTGTGAGGCCTAAGGATGTTTCCTTTGCTCCCCTTTGGAGTTTATTTTCTGGCCTTAAGTAGTTTCTTCCAACACATGCACTGATCAGTAGTACCCATTTGAAGACTTGAGGGTGACCCTCTGCAAAATTCTGAAGCTGTCTCTGCAGCTCTTCTTTGGTATTCAGTCCTAAAAACTCTGGTTGCTTTGACTTTCTCAGACTCCCAGATTTATGCCCTCAATTCATATAAAAGAAATGAGAAAGGTTATTCCATGGATTGTTGAGTAACATTTAGTAAGCTTTGGGCATAGAAAGTAGGAAACTGTTGTTGTCCTAGTGGGTGGGACTAGGCAGGAAACCTGGTAAAATCTTCATAACATGGTACAGTGAGCAAGGACTGAGTAGGATGAAGAATGTGGGAAGTCAGCTCAACCATCAAGGCTGGTAATTGTCAGAAGGCCATGGTGGAGATTGGTGTAGTTGACCAGGCAATCCAGTATACAGTATCTGAGCATCATAGTCACTGAGGAGCAGTTCATATCAATAGGTGACAGGATCATGGCCCAACCTGCTTGGGAAGGCATGGCAGCAGCAGTGTACATACAAGGCAGCCTAATTCCAAGAATCCTTTAACTTTGGTTGGCAGTTGGAATCCAGTTGGGTGGGTAGGGGCTAAATGATGGATTCAGCTGCCCAAGATATGGGGCTGATGCTGCTAGAGCAGGGCCTTGGGACTCTGACCAGGTAAGCAAAGAGAAAAGTAGGGTTGGACCCACAGCGACCCTCCAGAGTACTAGGCAAGAAAGAAGATCTGTCCCTTAGACTGGGCTCAATTGCAAGAAGTCAGAAAAGTACAATGTAAACATTAGTGGAGTTCCTAGGGCTCACCCTTACACATAGCCACAGTCAGGAAGTATGATGGACCAGGCCTACAGGAAAAGGACACCAGGGATTCCAGCTGTGAGGTCATTTTGTAATAAAATGACCTAGGGAAGGCCAGGCACAGTGGCTAATGCCTGTAATCCTAGCACTCTGGGAGGCCGAGGCTTATGGATCATTTGAGCTCAGCCGTTCAGGACCAACCTGAGCAAGAGTGAGACCCCATCTCTGCCAAAAATAGAAAGAAGTTAATTGGACAGCTAAAAATATATAGAAAACATTAGGCAGGCATGGTGGCACATGCCTGTAGTTCCAGCTACTCGGGAGGCTGAGGCAGAAGGATTGCTTGAGCCCGGGAGTTTGCTGTGGTTGCTGAGGTTGCTGTGAGCTAGGCAGATGCTGTTGCACTCTAGCCCAGGTGACAGAGTCAGACTCTGTCTCAAAAAAAAATTTTTTTTTTTCCCTAGGGAAGCATTTCTTATCTTGAACTTGTTCCATAGCCATTGAACATGGTTTGCTTTTGTTTTGTCTTTAAAACTGTTTGAATGCTTTTAAATTTTCACCAGGCTTGTTAATATCATCATTAACTAGCAATGTCATGGCCAATTGGGAACTTATTTTGTTGTAGGTGTGCCGGTTGCCTTGCCTCTCGTCCATCTGATCCCTTTGCTCGCTTCTGTCAAGAATGTGGCTCTCCTGTCCCGCCCATATATGGCTATCATCTCCCACCTCCTGAAGCAGCTCAGGTAAGCAGCAGAATCTTAAAAATATCTTTCATTGGTTGATCTGATCTTTATTTGCAGCAGTGCCTGGTATACACGAACCACACACGTATTAACAAATACTTGTTGAAAGAATCACTGGCAGATTAAACTCTTATTATCCAGACTCCTACTTAAGAATGGAAAAACTTATCTACAATGTTATGTCTTTTGTGTGGCCTTACAGATTCACATGCTCAGAAAGAGGTTGAAATTGTGTTGTTTCAATGAGGCATGCATAGATAAATAAATGTTTACTATCTGTTTGATATCTTTGCTCATAACCTGGGTACAATAAGAAAATATATTTTAGAAATCATAAATGGAGAGAAGCACTAATTACTTTATATCTGTATATATGTATATATCCATAAGATGTATCATTCTGTCCAAAGAAGCTGTAGATTAATCATTATATTTAAATTTAAAAGCTTTGGCTGAAACAGTTTATTCTACAACACCCAACATCATGTAGAGGAGGGAATTCGAAGACTTAGGAAAACAGGAATGTTGGAGTGGGTTTATCATGTGTGTCCTATAGGCCCCTATATTTTACAAGAAGGCCCAGAAAGACGCTTCCTTCACTAAGATGCTGAAGAATACCTAAGTGAGAGTTGTACCTGCTTTCTTAAAAAGTTCCATGGCTGCTTTCCTTTGTATGCCAGATATGATCACAAGGGGTGCTGCTGTTTAGATTGGTTCCCTGATCCCACTGGGGCTAACAGGATTCCAGAGTGGCAGAGGTCAAGCAGCAGCACGTAACTACCAAAGACAAGGACAGCAGTGACATTTGAGTAAGCAGGGTCTGATGATGGTGTTCCTAGGAATGAAATAAGCAGCCTACTAGTATATTTCTTGGTCTATAAATTGAAAAACACTAGGTCTTGTAGCCAAAAACTGACTTAAGTTACTACATTGGGGCATTCGAGTTTCTCACTGTGTTTCCAGACAATACACCAGTTCACAAACCTGGAGTATCTTGGTTGAAGGGAAGATATGTACTAGCTTTGCAAGTTCATATCATATATCTTCCTTGAAGCCTTTCCAGAAAGGATGTGTTTCTTTCAATAGAGTGTGCATTCTGAAAAGGAAATGACCAAACCTTTGGGAGATTGTTAATACTGGCTCTGAATTCATACTAATTCTTGGAGACCTGAAACACCACTGTGGTCCACCAGAAAAAGCTGGGACTGCAAGTGCTCAGATGATAGAGGGAGTATGACCTCAAGTCTGACTTGTAGTTTTTGCTTCATATATTTTGGGTGTTTGTTTTCATGCTTGTGCTGTGGACTGAATGGTTGTGCCCCCCAACTTCATATATTGAAATCCTAAACCCCAAGGTGATGGTAGTAGGAGGTGGAGCCTTTAGGAGGTAATTAGGTCGTGATAGGCCCCTTATGAATGGGATTAATGCCCTCTACCGTGTAGCACAGGTAGGAGGCACCATTTATGAAGCAGAGAGCAAGCTCTCACTAGATACCAAATTTGCTGGCACCCTGATTTTGGACTTTCCAGCCTTCAAAACTGAGAAATAAATTTCTGTTTTTATAAGCCACCCAGTTTATGATATTTTGTTATATTGATAGCAGCCTGAACAGACTAAGACAGTTCATCTACATTTATAATTGCTGTATCTTCCTGATTTATTGGCCCTTTTATCATAAAAATGTCTTCTCTTTCACTCTAGTAATATTTCTTATCTTAAATTTCTTTATTCTCTGATATTAATATTTATGTGGCCACTCCAGTTCTCTTATGGTTACTGTTTGTGTTGTATATCTTTTTCTATAGTTTTACTTTCAACTTATTTGTGTCTTTGAATCTAAGGTGTGGTTAGAGTAGACAGCATATAGTTGGATTTTACTTTTTTATCCATTTTGACAGTCTGCCTTTTGAGTGTGGTGTTTAGTCTGTTACCATTTAATGTCATTATCAATGTGGTTGAATATTTACATATGCCATTTTGCTGTTCGCTTTCAAGTTGTATCATGTCTTTTTGTTCCACTTTTCCTCCTTTACTGTTTTCTTTTGTGTGAAATAATTTTTCTTGTGTCATTTAAATTCATTTGTTGATTTTTTTGTACAATTTTTAAAGTTATCTGGTGCTCTAGAGATTGCAATATGGACCTTAATTTCTCACAGTCTATTTCAGAATAATTTAACTTAATTCTACTAAAATACAGAAATTTTGCTCTAGTAGATCTCTGTTTCCTCTTCCTTTATCTTTTATGTAATATATATTACTTGTATATTTATATACATGTAATAATTTTATGTATTATACAGCTATGTGTTTTAAATGGAAAAATGCAGTGTTATACAATCTTATGTCATTTAAAGACAATGCAAAAAACTGTCTATGGAGTCATTTATATATACCCACATGTTTATGATACCTTGTCTTTTCATTTCTTCCTGTGAACTCAGATGATCATTTCCTTTAAACCTGAAGGATTTCCCTTGATATTTCTTATAAGACATGTCTGCTAGCAATTTCTGTATGTCTTTGGTTCTCTGAGAATGTTTATTTTACCTTCACTTTTGAAGCCTAGGTTTGCTATATATATAATTCTTATTTAGCAGTTATTTTTTTCTTTCAGCCCTTTGAATATGTCATTCTATTACCTTCTGGTCTCTATTGCTTTTGATGTATATGATAAGTAGGTTTTTTTATCTTGCTACTATAAAGATTTTCTCTTTGTCTTTGACATTCAGCAGTTGGATTATAATGTGTCTAAGTGTGGATCTCTTTATATTTATCCCTCTTGGGCTTGATTGAACTTATTGGATCTGTAGATTAATTTTTTTCCACTGTGGGAAGTTTTTGGCTATTATTTCTTCAAGTTCTTTTTCTGCCTCTTTCTCTTTCTCCCATTACACATATGTTGCTATGCTTGATGTTGACCCACATGTCTTTGATGGTCTGCTTATTTTCATTAATCTTTTTTTCTTTCTGTTCTTCAGATTGGATAATTTCTATCAAACTATATTCAAGGTCACTGATTCTTCTTTCACCTCCAATCTGCTGTTGTATCCCTCTGGTGATTTTTTTCATTTCAGTTATTTTACTTTACAACTCTGAGTTTTGATTTAGTTCTTTTTTTTTTTTTTGAGACAGAGTCTCACTTTGTTGTCCAGGCTAGAGTGAGTGCCGTGGCGTCAGCCTAGCTCACAGCAACCTCAAACTCCTGGGCTCAAGCGATCCTCCTGCCTCAGCCTCCCGAGTAGCTGGGACTACAGGCATGCGCCACCATGCCCGGCTAATTTTTTCTATATATATCAGTTGGCCAATTAATTTCTTTCTATTTATAGTAGAGACGGGGTCTCGCTCTTGCTCAGGCTGGTGAACTCCTGACCTTGAGCAATCCGCCCGCCTCGGCCTCCCAAGAGCTAGGATTACAGGCGTGAGCCACAGCGCCCGGCCTGATTTAGTTCTTATTTTATAATTTCTACTTCTTTACTCAGATTCTCTATTCATCAGATCATTGTCATATTTTGTTTAATTTTTTAAATATGATTTCCTTTAGTTCATTGAACATTTTTTTATAATAGCAGCTTTGAAATCTTTGTCTGCTAAATCCAACATCTGAGGACACTCAGAGACAATTTCTGTTATCTGTTTTTTCTGAGTATGAGCCACACTTTCTAGGGTTTGCATGTGTAATATTTTTTTCTTGAATATTGGACATTTTAGGTCACATATTGTAGCAACTCTGGATTCTGACTTTTTCCCTGTGAATTGTTGTTTTGTTTTTTTATTTACTTGTATTAAATATTTAACATCTGTTTCCCTTGCAATATGTGGCCATTTGTGTCAAGGTTTTTGTTTGTTTGCTTTTTCTTATTTTTATATTTAAGCCTGGAGTTACCTTTGAGTCTGCATATCTTAATGTTCAATTGAAGATTGGCCAGAAATTGTGCTTAACTACCTTGAGCCAGTAAGGCTTCCTTTCTCCGCTGATGGATCTGTGTGTAGGCTGGGTAGAACATTCGAACATCAGGCTGTTTTGAAGTCCACCCCAGCTTTTACTCTATGTTGAGCTCTATTGCATCTCCATGTGCATTCTCCGTCAGCTAGGGATGTGGGATGGCTTGGGCCCACTCTGGTTTATACTGTGCATGTGCATAGCCTTCAGTCAGCCATATGTGGAAAGCTATTCAAACCTCTGTAGTTGAATCACCTTCTGAAATTCCCTGTTAGATCCTCGGCCAGTTTACAGGTCCATTGATTACCCTAAATAGGTCCATAGAGTTGCTGGTCCTCCCCATTTGCTTGCCACTGAGATCTCACCTTAACAACACTTCAAATCAAGTCAACTTTGTCCATCAGCACCCATAATGCTGATTTTCACAGCCTGCCCTGCCCTGTTGGAGCTACCACACAGATAGAACTAGGAGAAACAGCCTCAGGCAAGAACCACACTTGTAGTGTTTTGTTTTGTTTTGTTTTTCTTTTTAAATTTTCTATAGCTGTATTTTTTTCTTCCTAGTCAACTTACAATAAATGTAGTGTTCTTTTCTGAAGTTCAGTCATTTTCAGGAACTTTTCAGTTTGTTGTCTGCCCTTGGTTGACTTTCAGAGTGCTGAATGGTTGATTTTTGACAACTTTATCTCACTTTATAATTGCTTTTCAGGAAGAGAATTTATCAACCTACTCATTAACTCATGCTGTTATATAAGTTAATTTCCTATGGTTATTTTTTCTTTTTAAAATACCTTTTTTTCTACATTACACATGTTTTTACTCTTACTGGGACTAAAATAATAATAACAGTAATTGTATTTTATTTTATTTTTATTATTTTAAATTGGCACATATTAATTGTACATATTTATGGGGTACATAGTGATATTTGACCACCATCAAATCAGATTAATAAGCATATCTGCCATAAAGGTAATTATTTTAAAAGCTGTTTTACAAAAGCAAATTAAACCTTACATACTAAGATCTACTCATATCTTTGGTTTTTGCATTCCAAGACAAACCTGGCCTTTTCTTTTGTGCAGAGGGGCTTATGTACAGAATGTGGAAGCATGGTTCCTATGAACACTCCGTACTGTGTGGTGTGTGAGGCCCCTCTTGCTCTACAGCTGCAGCCACAGCCCAGCCGCCGCATGAAGGTAATGAAATGTGATTCTGTAGAAATACAGAATCTATGTATGTATATATCTTTCTATGAATGAAATACATAGAAAGTAATGTTTGAACAATTTTATGCCCTTCTTCAGCTGGTGGAATGGGGTAACAAAGAATAAACTAATATGCAAGGACAAAATCCATTCTAATTTTTGGAAAGGTAAAGAGTTTAACTTGCTGGTTGGATCTATAATGTTAAAAGAGATATATAGTAATGTATTCCATGAACATGGATTTGGAGGACAAAATTGCACTACAGCTAACTTAGACAATTTTTTACTTCATACATTTAAACATCAATAATTGACTTATAATCTTGTTCTTAAAGTGGCTTCATGGTTTTTGTTTGCTTTATTTAACTATGGGTCCCTATTATGTAGAAAAAGTGATTAGAACTAGTCACATGGAAGAAAAAGTTACATATAATCACAACATTCAAAAAACTTTGCTAGACAAATGATATCATATCATGAAAACATTTTTGGTAGAATCATTGAACATACAACTGTATCTTTTCTCCATTTTTTCAATTTACAGTCCCACTTACCTCCTCTTTAATCCCAAGTAAAGGTCACTAGAGGATAAAATAGATTTAATAGAGGGAATTGGGGTGATAAAAAAATTCCAGAAATTTTGAAGAACTGGCTGGGCCAAAGTCAGGTATTATATGAAAATTTACTAAGCTTTTTGTTAGATGAGTATTTTCAATCTTAAGAAACTTTAAAAGCTACCCCAGGAAGCCACCATACAGCCCTAGAAACCTATCTCCAGACTTCTTATATATGAGAAAGAGAAATCAACTTTTATTTAATCGATTCATTGTTATTTTGGGTGTTCTGTTAATCACAGAAGAACCTATTCTTATTAATACATCTACTCAGAATGTTTGAAGATAATACTATTCCAAACTCTTTGGACTATTTAAAACTGGAGGAAAAGAGGTAAGGGTAAATGTCATGCCATCTTTGGCATTTGAAATATAGAATTCTTTCCATTTTGTGGGAAGACAGAGAGATAGAAAAGTATTAGTAAGTAGTTTTTCCCTTCATTTGTTGTAAATCCTACATTGAGAATGTAAACAGGATTTCTTTCGTGATTAGTAGAATTAAATCCAGGAGTGGTCCCTTTCTTAAAGGGCAATTTTTATGAGAGATGGTCACTTGCAATTTATTTCTGTTCTATTGGTGGGCCAAAGTTAGAACATAAACCTCATGCTGAGGAAACCAACTAAGAATTCAAAGATGAAATTTAGAAAATCAAGCCTGAGTTGGCTCAGGTTCCTATGAAGACGTCAGAGTCTTCTACTAACAGTGGAGTTAACCAGACTTTGAAAGATTGGGATTTCTTGTTTTTTTTTGTTAGCAGTGATGGGTGCAATAGATTGGGATTTCATAAAACTACCTAGTGGTATTGTTACGGCAAATGTTACAGCTAGTGTTACAGCACTTGACCGGGGAAAGAACCGAGTGGCACACGGAGAGTCGGAGAAAGCCTTTATTCCGCCAGCAGGCTCAACATGCCACCAACTTCTGACCCCCCTTCTTTGTTCTCCTCCAGTTTTTATACCCTTGGCAGGATTCAAAAAGCGTCCAATCAGCAACAAGCTTTATCCACTTAGCAGTGGGATTCAAAAAGTATCCAATCAAGATCTAGCGCTGCAGCAGAGGGAGGCGAGGGCCTCACCTGCACACCTACTCTAGGAGTGGGAGCGGCAGGGAGGCGGGAGCAGGGGGGACGCGGTGACAGTTTTACCTGTCAGTATCAGAAATAAAACTCCAGAAGTTGGGCTTTCTTTTACTTGATCATCCTCTTTACCTGTAGCAGTTTCAGAACATACTGTATTACTTTCAAGACACCTAGAAACCACAGTCTTGGAATAGAAAGGAACTCTGAGCATCTGATTTTTGGCAATTCGAAAAGATAGTATTCTGAGAATACAGAATGGTCCAGTGATTAAACAGTTGCTATCAAGCCTCTGCTAGCTGAATTCTAGTTAGACTATTTTAACCATTTCTTTTTCTTTTTATTTTCTGTGTTGCAACTTAACCCCAGAGTCCTGAGTCAGAAAGTTGCACTTACCATTCTCTTTCTAAGGCAGTCTTTCCACTCCTTCCATTTCTAAGTGAGAAACTATAGAGCAAACCTAAATTCATATTTAACAGAAAGCCCTATGGGGTAACCCCCCAACCCTGGAACCAGATTACTTGTAAACACAGATGATCTTTTGCTGGTCTTTCTGTTTACTGTTTAAGCCATGAAATAGAGAGCCTACCACTGACTATCCCATTTTCCACATCGGAAACAAACAAAAATCTCACACGTAATCAGTATAAATTTTTCAATTTGTTTTCCCAGGACTAAATGAATACTCTTTTTAGTGTGTTTGTTTGTTTGTGGTTTTGTTTCTTTTGAAACTCCATTAATTTGTCTGACACTATTTATGTTGTAGTAATTCCTAAACCAATCCAATATTCAGGGCCTGGGGTCTGTAGCTGGCTGACTGATGGAAAATACTGATTGATGATTTGTTTGCACAGTTGTTTGTTCAGAAGAACATGTATTTCTTATTCTCTGTTGTCAAGGAGAAGATAATCTGCAGGACTTGTGGCACGGGGAATCCTCCCCACCTGAGATACTGTGTTACCTGTGAAGGGCCTCTGCCTTCATCACATGAGGTAAGTTGACTGCATATGACAATCCTATATTTAGTGGCTGCTAAATGTTCAGTGTTAATGAAAAGTAGAGAAATATAATTTACAGTGGTAGGAAAGAGACCAAGAAAAGCTTCTCATGGTAAACTGAAAGCATCATATCTATATGTGAAGAGGACTTTATGTATTCGTCAAGACAAAATTATTTTCAAAGTCTTAAATTCAAAAAGATTCCAATAAAATGAAATTTTCTTGCAGTTTTGTTTAACGACTTTGCATGGGAGGCTGGCAGTAGCCTGTGGGAAAGTGAACCCATTCACATTTCATTTACAGGCAGATATGTCTTTGCTGACTATATATGTGTCTGCTTTTTGAAATTTAAAACATTGTCATCACTCATTTCTTCTTCTTTTTTTTTTCTTTTGAGACAGAGTCTCACTTTGTTGCCCAGGCTAGAGTGAGTGCCGTGGCGTCAGCCTGGCTCACAGCAACCTCAAACTCCTTGCCTCAAGTACTCCTCCTGCCTCAGCCTCCTGAGTAGCTGGGACTACAGGCATGTGCCACCATGCCTGGCTAATTTTTTCTATATATATATTAGTTGGTCAATTAATTTCTTTCTATTTATAGTAGAGACGGGGTCTCGCTCTTGCTCAGGTTGGTTTCGAACTCCTGAGCTCAAAGGATCCGCCAGCCTCGGCCTCCCAGAGAGCTAGGATTACAGGCGTGAGCCATAGCATGCGGCCACCACTCATTTCTTAGGTTTCCTGTCGGCCTATTTTGAGTGTTGAAATGAAGGAATAGGAGTATGTACAATTTAGGTACAGTGAATGTGTTCTGTTCAGATAACCTAGTTTATGTTTATAAAATATTTCTGATAAAATTATTTTTTTATTTTATTTATTTATTTTTTTGGAGACAGGATCTCACTCTTTCACCTGGCTAGAGTGCAGTGGTGTCATCATAGTTCACTGCAACCTCAAACTCCTGGATTCAAGCAAGCTGCCTGCCTCAGCCTTCTAAGTAGCTGAGACTACAGGCATGCACCAACATGCCTGGCTAATTTTTCTATTTTATGTAGAGACATGGTCTGGCTCTTGTTCAAGCTGATCTCGAACTCCTGGCCTCAAGTGGTCCTCCTTCCTTGGCCTCCCGGAGTGCTAGGATTATAGGTGTGAGCCACCGCACTGGGCCTTGAAATTTAAAATTACTTCCAGGTGACTCTTGCCCTGGCCTAACAGTACTGAGAAGGTGGCATTTACTAGCCAACTTAGAAGAAAAGAACAAAAGTTTCTTTTGGGCTATTACGTACGTATTTTTTTGACTGTTTGTGGGGTTTGTTGCATTTTAGAGGGATTCCTCAGAAAACTGGACAACATGTGATGATTAGCATGGTCAACATGGTTAGTATCAAATGGGAGTGCATTAGTTTCCTAGGGCTGTTGAAACAAAGCACCACAAACTGGGTGGCTTAAAACAATAGGAATTTATGGTTGTATAGTTCTGGAGCCGGAAGTCTAAAATCAAGCTGTAGACAGGACCATGCTTCCTTTGAAGGGGTGCCAGGGAATGAACTGTTCTATGCCTCTACCCTAGTTCTGGTAGCCTCCAGCTTCCCTTGGTTTTTAGATGCACCACTCCAGTCTCTGCCTTTGCTGTCACATGAGGTTCTCCCTGTGTCTCTCTGTGTATCTGCCTCTATGTCCAGATTTCCCTTTCTTTTTTTTTTTTTTGAGACAGAATCTCACTCTCTTGCCTGGGCTAGAGTGCCTTGGCGTTAGCCTAGCTCATAGCAACCTCAAACTCCTGGGCTGAAGTGATCCTCCTGCCTCAGCCTCCCGAGTAGCTGGGACTACAGGCATGCGCCACCATGCCCAGCTAATTTTTTCTATATATTTTAAGTTGTCCAGGTAATTTCTTTCTATTTTTTTAGTAGAGACGGGGGTCTCACTCTTGCTCAGACTGGTCTCGAACTCCTGAGCTCAAAGGATCCACGCACCTTGGTCTCCCAGAGTGCTAGGATTACCGACGTAAGCCGCCGTTCCCAGTTAGCCTTCTTATTTTTATTGTTTACATGGAATATTTCTTTCTAAATATTTCCTTCTAGCGTATATAGTTGGTGCTTGTCTGTGGCTTACATGTAGGTATTTTTTCTTTTTAAATCCATTGTGACAATCTCTCCCTTTTTAAGTGAACATTTAGTTTATCAAAGTTTAATGTAATTATTGATATGATTAGTTTTGAGCTACCATTTTTTAATTTGATTTCTACTTTTCTTATCTGTTTTGTTTCTTCTATTCCTATTTTCCTGATTTTTTGGGGTTACCTTTTTGAATTCCATTTTAATTTCTCTATTTGCCTTTTAGCTGTATTTCTTGGCATTATTAAGTAGTTTCCCTAATGATTATAATATACATCTTTAACTTTTCATAGTCTACTTAGTTATTATTGTACCAACTCAAGTAAAATATATAAATCTTGCAACTATGTAGGTTTATATCCCTCCCACCCATACTTTATGTTATAGTTATATATTTATACACATATATATATCAAATAAGTCCTAAGATAATGTTACATTTCTGATTTAAATAATTTGGTTTAAGAAGAAATTTAGAGGAAAAAACAAAAAGATAAAAACTAGTTTTTTGCATTTACACATAATATTTACCATTTCTGATGTTCTTTACTCTTTTCTGAGTATCTGAGTTTCTCTCTGGTATCATATCCCTTCAAATAGAAGAACTCCCTTAATCACTTCTTATAATGCAGGTTTGCTGCCAGTGAATTCTCTTAGTTTTCTTTTATCTGAAAATGTCTTTATTTTACCTTTCTTCTCAAAGACTATTTTTTTTTATTTTTTTCTTATCCCATAATGCATGAATCAAAGACTATTTTTGATATATAGTTCTGTGTTGACAGTTACTTGCTTTCAGAACATTAAAGATACTCTACAATCTCCTGCCTCTAACTCAGAAGTCAGATGTAAATCAGATTGACATTTCTGTGTATGCAATGCATCATTTTTCTCTTGCTGTTTTTTTTTTTTTTTTTTTTTTTGAGACAGAGTTTCACTTTGTTGCCCAGGCTAGAGTGAGTGCCATAGCGTCAGCCTAGCTCAAAGCAACCTCAAACTCCTGGGCTCAAGCGATCCTCCTGCCTCAGCCTCCGGAGTAGCTGGGACGACAGGCATGCACCACCATGCTCGGCTAATTTTTTTTTTTCTAGATATATTAGTTAGCCAATTAATTTATTTCTATTTATAGTAGAGATGGGGGTCTCACTCTTGCTCAGGCTGGTTTCGAACTCCTGACCTTGAGCAATCCGCCTGCCTTGGCCTCCCAGAGAGCTAGGATTACAGGCATGAGCCACCACGCCCGGCCCTCTCTTGCTGCTTTTAAGATTTACTCTTTTTTTGTTGGTTTTTAACAGTTTGGCTATCATGTGCCTCAGAGTGAACTTCTCTGCAATTATTCTGATTGGTGTTCATTGAGAATCTTGTAACTGCAAATTTCTGTCTTTCGTCAAATTTGGGAATTGTTTATCCATGATTTCTTTAGGTATTTTTCTATCCCACTCACTTTCTACTCTCCTTCTGGGATTCCATATACACATCTGTTGGATTGTTTGATATTAGCTAATAGATCCCTGAGGTTCTAGTCATTTTAAAAATCTTTTTTTCTCTTGTCACATTGTATGATTTCTATTCATCTATCAGTAGAAAGTTTGCTTCATGTACTCTTTCTTTTAGCAGCTCCTTTTAGCTAGTAAGTCTACTTAGTAAACATTTTATTTCAAATATTATTTTTTTCTCTTTCAGAATTCTCATTTGTTTTTCTTTTTAATGTTTCTATTTCTTTGCTGAGATTTCCTATCTTTTTATTCTTTGTGAACAAAATGTATGCTTCAAAATTCTGGTTGGCTAGTTCCAGTATCTGATTCATCTTAGAGTTGAACTCAGTTGATTTTCTTTTCTTTGGAGAGGGACTGGTTCTGGTTCCTTCTAGGCATTGCATTCCCCAAATCAGACATATATATTATTACCTGTTAAAACAAAACAGAAAAATAAACAACAACAAAAAACCCAGTTACTATTCATCAAAGAATAGTAATAATCCCAAAGCATCACGGCCTAACATTCATAATGGTAGGATACAATCTAAAATTCCCCAACAGGCTGGGTGCGGTGGCTCAAGTCTAATCCTAGCACTGTGGGAGGCCGAGGTGGATGGATTGCTCGAGGTCAGGAGTTCGAAACCAGCCTAAGCAAGAGTAAGACCCCGCCTCTACTATAAATAGAAAGAAATTAATTGGCCAACTAACATATATATAGAAAAAATCAGCCAGGCATGGTGGCACATGCCTGTAGTCCCAGCTACTGGGGAAGCTGAGGCAGCAGGATTGCTTGAGCCCAAGAATTTGAGGTTGCTGTGAGCTAGGCTGACGCCACGGCACTCACTCTAGCCTGGGCAACAAAGCGAGACTCTGTCTCAAAAAAAAAAAAACAATAATAAAATTCCCCAACATACTAAAGCCCAAGAAAAAACGTTTTGGTAGGGGGAGCCGCAAGTTTGGTCTCCATTCAGGTATTTTTCTTTAGTTGATCTGCATTGAATCTATTCTACATATATGTTGTTCAGGGATCAGTAAGAGATGTGAGTATATAGAATTTGAGAATCCCCTCTCTGTCTGTTTGCTTTCTGGGAGGTGCCTACCTCTTCGGCAGCCAAATATTCCTCAGCTTCAGTTTTCTGGTTCTCCTGGCCAGAAATGCTGCCTTCTGCCCACCCCTTCACACACACTATGTGTACTGTCCTTATCCCCAGGCTAAAAGCTGTGGAGATGGGAACTAACTCTACATAACTCCTCTCCTTCTGTGTATACTTGCTACAAGAATTTACCTGCTTCTGTTCATTCTCCACTGCCTTCATGTATCAATGAGCAGATTTTTAGTTGTTTTCTGTGTGGGAATCATTTGGTATGGTCTTAATCCTACATTACCAGAAGGAAAAATCTGTGTAGTTTTTTTTTTTTAACGGTTTCTGTTGCATAATATTTTTTTCAGAACTGAGACCAAAAACATACTAATGCAGTGGTGAATTTAATCAGAAAACACATTCCAAAGTCAAACCTGATGTGATATTATGGTAGTCTGTTGATAGTTATTTGTCTGTCTGTCTGGTAATGCAGTTTTAGACTTTATATCACTCTCCCATCATGAAATGACATCTATAATTTTTCAAGGCACCAGAGAGAGAAATACTGAGATTGGAAAAACATAAAAACAGAAAACAGTGGAACTTTTGGAATTCTTGAAATGGTCTTGCTGATAGATTAAAGTAAATTGCCAAGCAAAAGATTTATTTTCTCAGACATCCTTTCCTCGGGCATTCTGAACTTCTTTTATAAATAGTAAAATAATTTAAATTGACTTTATGAATTTTCAGTGATATAATTGTTTCTAGGTCTCATTCCCAAAATTGAATTTGTTTTAGCAATTGTCTTTTATCTGAATGGTATATCACAGTTTAGATATCACAATGAGAACATTTATCACTGAAGTGGCATAGAAGTAGCAATGCACGTTTAATCTGATAGCTTTATGTCTTTTTTGCTTGTTTGTTTAGCAGCATTAATATGATGGTGTAAGATAATTTTTCTTTCTTTAAAGCAATGTTATCTTAAAAATCTGCTTGAACAGTAGATTCATTTCAGTGAAAGTTCTGAAGGCAATATGTTTAAAAACACAGGTTGGCAAGTTTTATGTCAACATTCTGTTTTAAGAGTGGGATATTTGAAATGTAAGGTCTGAAGAAAAAGTTTGCAAAGAATTTCTCATTTGATTTACCCAAAGGAGTATCTCTCTAATTGCACAGAAATGAGGGTAAGTGTACACAACAAGAGAGGTCTCCTTTCTCAGGGGCTCTGCAGATGTTGAGGGGTATGTGGCCTCTTTTGGATAGTTCTCTTTGGGGATAACAGGGCAGCCCCTGAAGCAAAACAGGGTATAGCTGGACAAATAAAGTCAACTAAAGTATCCACCATTGAGGGGAAATTGCCCTTAGCAAACATTTCCCTTAGTGTTCACATCCTTAGTATTACTCATGGAATATGTGGCAATACATGTGTTCAATTATCAATTGAATCAGTTATTCATTGATTGATTCAGTGACTATTTTAATGACTCTCATGTGCCAAGGAACCAAGTATTGTCCTAGTGGGGAAAAAATGTGAAATCATAGTTCTTTCTCTCAAACAAATCAGCATCTAGTGGAAACCAAGATGGTAAGTAAAGGAAGCTGGCTGGCGCAGTGTGGCCCTGTGCAGAGCATTCCTATACATTGAGTTGCTGTTGATCATGTGAAACCTTCTACGGTCCTGTGAGGAAGCCGTTGTATTTGAAGGGGCTATATGGAGTCATGGAGAAGAGTCAGGCTTTAGAGTCAGATGGCCTGAGTTCAAATCTTGGATCTTACCCTCTCTATGCCCCACTTACCCTCCCTCTGTAAAATAGGGAAGACGATGGCACCCACCTCACAGGTGTGGGGCAGTGCTAGAATAGTATCTGGACACAGTAGGCGACCAGGCAGCAGTCACTGTGACTATCATCCCCATTTGGAAAATGAGAAAATCTCTTAATAGGATTGCCTAGTAAGGAATACCTTACTAGGATTGCCTGTTTTTTTTTGTTGTTTTTTTTTTGAGACAGAGTCTCGCTTTGTTGCCCAGGCTAGAGTGAGTGCCGTGGCATCAGCCTAGCTCACAGCAACCTCAAACTCCTGGGCTCGAGCGATCCTTCTGCCTCAGCCTCCCTGGTAGCTGGGACTACAGGCATGTGCCACCATGCCCAGCTAATTTTTTATATATATATCAGTTGGCCAATTGATTTCTTTCTATTTATAGTAGAGACGGGGTCTCGCTCTTGCTCAGGCTGGTTTTGAACTCCTGACCTTGAGCAATCCGCCCGCCTCAGCCTCCCAAGAGCTAGGATTACAGGCGTGAGCCACAGCGCCCGGCCGGATTGCCTGTTTTAAGAGTATCCTACAGGCAATCTGGTAAGAGATTTCCATATGGAAACCAGAACCCCAAAGTATAGAAAATAAACCTTGATCATTATACCTTAGGTAGCTCAGCTCACTTTCCTTCCTTTATTTATTAATATTGTTCTATTAAATCAACAGGCTTGCTACCTTTGATATTAAAGATATTGCAGAATATCAAGAGACATCTTTGAGGCATCAGTTTCATTGACTTTCTGTGATCTGTGTAAAGGAATGTGTGTTCTTTGTATTAACTGGTGAAGCACATCATAGTTTTACTTCTTTTGGCAAAAAAATACTGTTTCCAGGGCTTGCATTGTTGGCGGGCTTTTTATCTTTTTTGGATTGTGAGGGAGATTGGCGAGTATAATATTAATCCTTTCTGTAAATGCTATTTTGTTCACTAGTCAATGCGCGGTGGGGATAGAGCCCCTTCTCTGTCCACTCATAGAGGAGAGGCGATTTCCTGCTCCAGCTGTGGTCACATGAATCTCCGGGAGGTGACCTTCTGCGACTGGTGTGGAGCCAGGGTGGGTATTTTATTTTATTTTATTTTATTTTTTATTTTTTTTTTTTAAGGATAAAGACTCATCTCAAAGAGGGTGGGTATTTTAAAACTGAACTTCTTTGTGCTGAGCATCTTATCACTAGCCTAGAGAGAGCCAGGATCTTGCATGGCTTGCAGAAATTACTTCTTGTGATTTTGGTATTGGCACCTATTTACTTAAGAATTTGGAGAGAGAGATAATTAATCCTCTTACATTGAGAACCATCTCTCATTGCTGTTTTGATTTGCATTTCTTTGAGGTCAAACATTTTCATTCATTTATTGACTATTGGCATTTCTACCTTTTTAATAGGACACTAAAATTATCTATCTATATATCTGAGTATTGCATGTAAATGATAAAAACGGTTTAGAGTGAAGGATTATTCTCCCTTCTCATCTCATTTTCACAGTTTCCATTTCTGGAACCAATTGCTAATATCTAGTTCTTGAAGTGTTCTTTCAGCTATTCAGTGCATCAATTGATTGATTGATTGATTGATTGATTGAGACAGGGTCTCACTCTGTTGCCCAGGCTAGGGTGCAGTGGCTCCATTCACTGCAGCCTCAAACTCCTAGGCTTAAGGGATCCTCCTGCCTCAGCCTCCCAAGTAGCTGAGACTACAAGCGTGCGCCACCATGCCTGGCTAAGTTTTTCTATTTTTTGTAGAGATGGGGGTCTTGCTATGTTGCCTAGGCTGGTCTCAAACTCCTGGCCTCAAGTGATCCTCCTACCTCGGCCTCCCAAAGTGCTAGGATTACAGGTGTGAGCCACCACACCCAGTCCTGATGCATTTATGCATTAACTGGTGCTTATTATGATCACTGATCTAATTCTTTTTGCCTAGCAATATATCGTTAGTAACCACCTCATTCTTTTCAGTGGCTTCATAATATTTCTTTGTCTGTATGTACTATGATATACTTAGGCCATCTCCTATTGATAGACACTTAGGTTGTTTCCAATGATTTCTTCTAAAACCACAATTCTGCAGGGGATGGCCTGGAATATACTTCTTTGTTTACTTGTCCATCTGTAAGTTAAATTCTAGAAGGTAGAATCCCTAGGTCAGAGGGTATGGGCATATGTTATTTTGGTGGTTAGAGATTATATGGTATGAGAATATATGGAAAAATTGTAATTCTAATATTCATTAAAATGTTTTCTATCCTCTAGCTTGGCATTCCTTCTGGCTCCTCTGTTTGCCCTAACTGTAGGGCTAACAACCACCTGTCTGCCCGATTCTGTGGCTCCTGTGGTTTTTATGTGAAGTCTTCGGCAAGACTTAGCTTGGACGGCGGCCTGGCTCTAGTTGCTGAGGAACCTCGCCATTATTCTGAGGTGAGACCTCCACTATAGTGAGAACTGGTCTCTCCTTGGGAGAAGAATGTAACTCTGAATTTGTGTTCTCTACCGTATAAATCAACCCAAGAGAGCCAAAGCAGTTAGACCTTTCACATGGACATTCAACTAGGTGTATAAATAAATTCAATCAATTTAGGTGTGAAACACTTAAATGATTTCTCTTAGAAATCAAAGATCTAAGCCGGGCGCGGTGGCTCACGCCTGTAATCCTAGCTCTTGGGAGGCTGAGGCGGGCGGATTGCTCAAGGTCAGGAGTTCAAAACCAGCCTGAGCAAGAGCGAGACCCCGTCTCTACTATAAATACAAAGAAATTAATTGGCCAACTGATATATATATAAAAAATTAGCCGGGCATGGTGGCGCATGCCTGTAGTCCCAGCTACTTGGGAGGCTGAGGCAGAAGGATTGCTTGAGCCCAGGAGTTTGAGGTTGCTGTGAGCTAGGCTGACGCCACGGCACTCACTCTAGCCTGGGCAACAAAGTGAGACTCTGTCTCAAAAAAAAAAAAAAAAAAAAAAAAAAAAAAAAGAAATCAAAGATCTAGATACATATTTGTCTGTGGTAGATTGAGTTCAAATTGCATTTGCAAGGCAATGGACATAATGCCACAAAGAAGAAGTGGATTTAAAATACATGGGATAGAATGTACTTCTCTTGAATTTCTTATGTAGCATTCCAAGAGCTATTTTTTTATATTTTAGAAAACTTATGTCGGGTATATAAGATTGCTTTTGACATTTATAACACAGTTATAAATCTTTACACAGTTATTTATTATTTTATTTTTACACAGTTATTTTTCAGAAACACGCTCTAACCACTGGCTTTATGTTAGATTTTTATGAATTTCTCTAAGCTGGGTAAAGACTTTCCAGGTTTCTTCTTATCTCTTCATTATAAAAATTTGAAGATTAATAATTATTAGATAGAATGCACATGTACTCAACATTTTGCATACAATTTTAGAAAATTCATGGCCTTCTTAACCCCAATTGAAAGACATAGATCCTAGGACTGCCACTAGCCCATATAATACCTTTGTGCAAATGAAACAAAGGTGTTCTTTTCTCAAAATGCTTGACTGCCATCTGTTGAAAATTGCTTATAATGTACTAAATTTTTTAGATATTTACTTTCCTCTACCAGAAAAATTATCCTAATATATATGTAGAAATATGATGTTCACCATGTGAATGATGCTGCTTTAGATACAGTGATGTGTAGTACACAACCCATATAACCTTACATGGAAGTCCTCTCAGGTCCTCAGGTTCAGAGGCAAGAGAGACTATTAAAGAAAATGTTGGTGCCTAGTAATTGAGTTTGGATGAGTAGTGAATCTGCGTGTTCCATCGGATCGTAGAGCTGAAAGTATAGATGTCTTCTAGGCCTTAGGCAGACCAGGAAACACCCCTTGATTTGCTGAATTTGAAACAACAAATGGCCAAGGGGATGGGGCTTGCTTCATGGATCAGTCTGGGAGTTGCTGAGAAAGACAGCAGCAAGGATGGTGAGGCAAGGGCTGGAAAACTCCTTTTAGTTCAAAGTGTAGTTTTTTGGAGATATTTTTCATTCTGATTAGAATTGTTTTCTATGAGTAAAATGGAGGACTAATTAAGTTATATTCTAATCTTGATGTTTTCTGGCTTGCTCATAGCCCCCATCTGCCTGGCATTCCCTATATTTTCCTTTGCCCAAATCTTATTCTGAGACTAAGAAGGACATAGGCACGCAGACCGTTGGCCTGTTCTACCCATCCGGCAAGCTAATAGCAAAGAAGGATCTGGAACTGGCTGCTCAAAAGCAGAGGCAGGAGAAAATGAGTGACCACAGACCTTTCATCACAGCTGTCAGCCCAGGAAGAGGTGAGGGGGATGATGGGATTTCTTCTGGTTGGTTGGGAACTCTTTCTTTGAAAAAACATTTCTTTTTTATTTCCTTTTAGATGTATTTTTATGTGTAAGAAGTTAGTTCCTTTAGTTTTCTTTTTTTAAGTAATTTTCTTTGTATGAAAATAGCTCTTCCGTAAACTTTTAGTACTCCTGATATTTTAGCTCACAGCCCTGTTGTCTGGTTTATCAGTCAAATGGCACAGATGGAGTCCTTCTTTTAGTCTGTGATGTTTCTGCCATTTGTGATTATCTCTCTGTTTTTTATTGTGGTAAAATTCACATAACATAAAATATACCATTTTGACTATTTTAAAGTGTACATTTTAGTAACAATTAGTGCATTAACAATATTATACAACCATCACCACTATTGATTTTGAGAACATTTTCATCACCCCCAAAATAAACCCTGCACTCTTTAAGCAGTCATCACTCCCCACATCCCTTCTCCCAAGGGCCTGGTAATCACCAATCTGCTGTCTGTATTTATGGATTTGCCCACTTTGCAGATAAATGAAGCCTGTGATATATGGTCTTCTGTGGCTGGCTTCTTTCACTTAGTATATTGTTTTCAAGGTTCATCTATGTCGTAGCATTTTTAGTAAACTTCATTCTTTTTTATGGATGAATAATATTTTACTGTACAGATATATGACATTTTGTTTATCCATTCATCAGTTGATGGACATTTGAGTTGTGTATACCCTTTGCCTGTTATGAGTAAGGCTGCTGTGAACATTTGTTTTTCTGTGAAAATATCACTTGGATATATACATAGAAGTATAACTTCTGGGTCACATGGTAACACGTTTAACTTTCTGAGGAACTGCCAGGCTATTTTTCAATGTGGTTGCACTATTTTACCTTTTTACCAATAGTATATGACAATTATGATTTTTCTACATCTTTACCAATACTTGTTACCATATGACTTTTTCATTATAGCCATACTAGTAGGTACAAAGTGGTATCTCATTATAGTTTTGATTAACATTTCCCTGGTGACTAATGATGTTGAGCATCTCTTTATGTATTTATTGACCATTTGTATGTTTTCTTTGGTGAAATGTCTATTCAGATGCTTTGCTCATTTTTCAGTTTGGCTGGTTGTCTTTTATGTTGAGATGTAACAGTATTTTGTATATTCTGGATGCTAGACTCTTATCAGATATATGATTTGCAAATACTTTCTACCATTCTATAGGTTGTCTTTTAACTTTTTGAATAGTATCCTATGAAGCATAAAAATTTTAAATTTTAGACAGCTCAGAACTCTGCAAGTGAGAAGTAAAGTAAGCAAATGAACAAAGACTTCTAAACTTCCACCCTATCATGGAAGGTACCCACTCTTCCCTGCAGTGATTCCGATTGCTGGAACTTTGGAATATTCCAGCAAAGGTGGGGAGATCTGGATTAGATGACCTGGGTGTAGGGTCTGCTTTAGGAAGTGCTGCTGAGGCTCCTGAGTCATATATTTATGAGGCAGCCTGAGCAGTCTAGAATCTTCTCTTTGGGGGCCTTCTTGGCCCCAGGCTGGACCAGAAGGCAGGGAGCCAGTGTCGCCAGTCAGAATGGGGCCTGTTAGATATGTTCAAGAGGGTGTTCCTACATCTTCCTAACCAATGTCCTCTGTGTCATGCTATTTAAATTATGTGGACAGCAAAGACACACTCCTGCCCTCACAGAACTCGCAACCACTCTGGTGACTCCTGTCCACACTCTCACACACATAATAAGGCCTCCTCAGAAAGCTCTGGGGAAACGAGGCAGGTGGGGCTGGTGGATGGCACAGACTGTATGCAGTCTGGAGGTGATGGCCAAAGAGGTGGAACCATGAGGCTAGGGTTGCTGTGGGAGACCACACCTTGACTCTGGAAAGTCAGAATGGGACGTAGGGAGCCTCTGAGGATTTGGGCTTCTGCTCTCTAGGAGACAGGTAACAGCTAGACAGGATGTCCAAGCCCTATCCCAGTGGCCTACAGGTAGGACAAGACTTCATTTTCAGTGAGGGCAGCCCGGAGCCTCAGGAAATGGGGACAGTGTGGCAGGGGCCAGGGAAAGGCTGCAGGGCTGCATGTCCTCCCTGGCACACTGCAGCTTGGCCTCAGCATCTCAATGAGCACTGACTGGGCCCGGCCTAGACCTGCTTCTCACCCCCACCACCACCCAAGACCTGGCGCTGTGGGCACTGCACATTGCGTTCTGGCTTGCACTCCATCTCAAAGTCTGTGGAGCTTAAAACGAAGCAAGAAACTGCTGGGTGCTGCTATTCCGTGGAGCCATCTTTCTGTTCGTTCTTGCTGTTATTAAAAGACTAATCCTAAATCTTCTGCTTCTCCCAGAATTATGGCTCCTGTTTTCCTAAGCAAGAGGTGAAACCAATCAGCATCCTCAGAAGGGAAAATCTTATTCTGGCCATATGAGCAAATAAGTCTGATAATTGAGAGTTGCACCAGATCCCACATACCTGGGCCTTTGTGTATACTAACTCACTAAGTCTCACGGCAACACTATGAGGCAGATGCTATTATTATTCTTTCTTATAGAGAAGGAAAATGAGGAATTGGAGTTCTCAGTTAAAACAATGCCTATAAAATTCCCCTTCATAATACTGTTTTGAAAATTGATTGAGTAGGGGATAGGGATAAGTAGAGCACAGGGGATTTTTAGTCCAGTGAAATTATTCTGTATGATACTGTATCATACATTTGTCAAAACCCATAGAACTGCATAACACAAAGAGTGAACCCTAATGTAAACCTTGGACTTTAGTTAATAATTTATCAATATTTGCTTATCAGCTGTAACGAATGTAGGCACTAAAGCAAGATGCTAATCATAGGGAAAAGAGTGGGAGTTTGGTATATGGGAACTCTGCTTTCTGCTCAATTTTTCTGTGAACCTAAAACTGCTCTTAAAAAGATAGTCTATTTAAATTTTTTTTTAATTTAAATATTGATTAAGTTCACTTTATCTGTATTTTCTTTTGTTGCTTATGTTTTTGGTGTCTTATCTAAGAAATCCATTACCAAATCCAGGTCACCAATATTTATCCCTATATTTTCTTCCAAGAGTTTTATAGTTTTAGCTCTCACATTGAGGTCTCTGATCCATTTTTAGTTAGTCTTTGCATAGAGTGTGAAGTAAGGGCCCAACTTCATTCTTTGGCATGTGGCTCTCCAAGTGTCCCAACACTGTTTGTCCAAGAGATGATTCTTTCTCCATTGATGGACTTGGCACCCCTGTCAAAATCAGTTGACCATGGATACATGGGTTTATTTCTGGACTCAGTTCTGCTGCATTGATCTGTATGTCTGTCTTTATGGCAGAACTGCACTGTTGATTATGTTTGCTCTGTAGTAAGTTTTAAAATTGAGAAGTGTGAGTCCCCAAATTTGTTGCTCTTTTTCAAGATTGTTTTAGCTTTAGTGGGTCCTTGAGTTTCTGTGTGAATTTTGGGATCATCTTGCTAGTTATTACAAAGAAGCCAATAGGGATTCTGATCAAGATTGTCTTGAATCTGTAGATCATTTTGGGGAGTATTGCCATCTTAACAATATTGAGTCTTTTGATTCATGAACATGAGATGTCTCTTCATTCATTTAGATCTTCTTTAATTTCTATTTCTTTTTGTGGAAAAGAGGTTTTTCTTTTCCCAAAAATTGCACCAAAGTAAAGCAAAGCTCTAGCTGATGTGGGCATGTTGTGTAGGCATTAGCAGTACTGCCCTCACTACTCATTCATTGGACTGTAGTACTACCCCAAGAAAAGGATGGTTCATTTAGATCTTTTTTAACTTCCTTTAATTATGTTTTGTAGATTTCAGAGTATAAATTTTGTACCTCTTTTAAAAACTTTATACCTAAGTATTTTATTGTTTTTGATGTTATTGAAATGGAATTTTTTTAACGCACATTTGGATTGTTCATTGCAAGTGTATTGAAATACAATAGATTTTTGTGTATTGATCTTGTTTGTATCTTACAACATTGCTGAACCTTTTTATTATCTCTAATAAAATTAATTCCCTAAGATTTTCTATGTAAAACATCATGTCATCTGCAGGCAGGTACAGTTTTATATCTTACTTTCCAATCTGAATGCATTTTATTTCATTTTCTTACCTACTTGCCCTAGTTAGAAGCTCCAGTACAGTGTTGAATAGAAATGGTCAGATCAGAAATCCTTATCATGCTCTTGATTTTAGGGCAAGGCATCTAGTTTTTAACTATTAAGTATGATGTTAGATGCCCTTTAGCAGATCGAGGATTTCTCCTCCTATTCCTAATTTGTAGTGTGGTTGTTTTTTTTTTTTATCATGAAAGGTGCTAGATTTTGACAAATGCTTCTGCTGCATCTATTTATATGATCATGTGATTGCTGTTTTTATTCCATTGATATGGTGTTTTATATTAATTAATTTTCAGATGTTAAACCAATGTTTCATTCCTAGGATAAATCTCACTTGTTTTGGGTGTGTAATTATTTTTTATAGGCTTTTATGTTCAGTTTGTGCTGTGATTTGGTTCTCAGGTAGATCATTATTGCTGTATAGAAATGTTACTGATTTTTTTTTTTTCTTTTTTGAGACAGAGTCTCGCTTGTTGCCCAGGCTAGAGTGAGTGCCGTGGCGTCAGCCTAGCTCACAGCAACCTCAAACTCCTGGGCTCAAGCAATTCTTCTGCCTCAGCCTCCCGAGTAGCTGGGACTACAGGCATACACCACCATGCCTGGCTAATTTTTTTTATATATATATTAGTTGGCCAGTTAATTTCTTTCTATTTATAGTAGAGACGGGGTCTTGCTCTTGCTCAGGCTGGTTTCGAACTCCTGACCTCGAGCAATCCGCCCGCCTCGGCCTCCCAGAGTGCTAGGATTACAGGCTTGAGCCACCGCGCCCAGCCTGTTACTGATTTTGGTATACTGATTTTTTATCCTGAAATTTTACTGAATTTATTTATTTATTTATTTATTTATTTCAAGACAGAGTCTCGCTTTGTTGCTCAGGCTAGAGTGAGTGCCATGGAGTCAGCCTAGCTCACAGCAATCTCAAACTCCTGGGCTCAAGCAATCCTACTGCCTCAGCCTCCTGAGTAGCTGGGACTACAGGCATACGCCACCATGCCTGGCTAATTTTTTCCCTATATGTTAGTTAGCCAATTAATTTCTTTCTATTTTTACTAGTGACGAGGTCTTGCTCAGGCTGGTTTCAAACTCCTGACCTCGAGCAATCCACCCGCCTCGGCCTCCCCTTGTGCTAGGATTACAGGCGTGAGCCACCACGCCCAACCTACCGAATTCATTTATTAAATCTAAGTGTTTTTTAGTGGAGTCTTTAGAGTTTTTTAGATATAAGATTATATCAGCAGCAAATGGATAATTTGACTTCTTTTTTTCCAATTTGTATGCCTTTTTTTTTTCTCTCTTACCGGATTACTCTGGCATGGACTTCCAGTACTGTGTTGAATAAGAATAGTGAAAGTGAGCATCCTTGTCTTTTTCCAGTTCTTAAGGGGAATGCTTCAACTTTTCCCCATTAAATATGATGTTGGCTCGAGTTATATACAGCCTTTTTATTTTGAGGTGTTCCTTCTATGCTTAGTTTGTTGAGGATTTTTATCATGAAGGGATGCTGAATTTTATCTAGTGCTTTCTCTGCTTCTACTGAGATGATCATATGGTTTTTGTCCTTAATTCTGCTTATGTGATGCGCCACATTTATTGATTTATATGTGGAACCATCCTTGCATCCCTGGTATAAAACCTACTTGATCATGGTATATTATCTTTTTGATGTCCTGTTGGATTTGATTTGCTAGTATTTTGTAGAGGATTTTTGCATCTATGTTCATTAGTGATATTGGGCTGTAGCTTTCTTTTTTTGTTGTGTTTTTGTCTGGTTTTGGTATCAGAGTGATACTGGCCTCATAGAATGAGTTAGGGAGAATTCCCTCTATGTGATTTTTTAGAACAGTTCCAGGAGGATTGGTATTGTTCTTCCTATGTTTGGTAGAAATCTGCTGTGAATCCATCTGGTCCTGGGTTTTTTTTTTGTTGTTGTTTTGGGGAGATTTTTTTTAATTGATTCAGTATAACTATTTGTTATTGGTGTGTTTAGGCATTCTATTTCTTCCTGGTTCAATCTTGACATGTTGTATGTTTCCAGGAATTTATTTATTTCCTCTAGGTTTTCTAGTTTGTGAATATATAGTTATTCATAGTAGTCTCTGATTATCTTTTGTTTTTCTGTGGTATCAGTTGTATTGTCTCCTTTTCATTTCTGATTTTGTTTATTTGGATCTTCTCTCTTCATGGTTAGTCTAACTAGTCATTTATCAATTTTGTTTATGTTTTTGAAGAACATAAACATAATTTTTCATTTTATTGATGCTTTGTATTTTTTGTTGTTGTTGTTGTTGTTCTCTATTTCATGTAGTTATGCCCTGATTTTTGTTATTTCTTTTCTTCTGCTAACTTTTTAATTGGTTTGTTCTTGTTTTTCTGGTTTCTTGAAGTATGATGTTGGGTTGTTAATTTTGATCTTTTGACTTTTTGGATGTGGGCATTTACTACTATAAAATTCCATTTTAACATTGCTTTTGCTGTATCACATAGGTTTTGGAATATTGTGTTTTCATTTTCATTCATTTCAAAAAAGTTAATTTCTGCCTAATTTCCTCATTGACCCAATGATCATTTCGGAGCATGGTGTTTGATTTCCATGTATTTGTATAGTTTCTGAAGTTCCTCTTCATATTGATTTCTAGCACTATTCCACTGTGGTTTGAGAAGATACTTGATAATGTTTACATTTTAAAAAATTTGTTAAGACTTGTTTTGTGGCCTAATATGTTGTCTGTTTTGGAGAATGTCCCATCCACTAATGAAAAGAATGCACATTCTGTAGTTGTTTGGTAGAATTTTCTGTAAATGTCTGTTAAGTCCATTTGGTCCAAAGTCTAATTTAAGTCTAATGTTTCTTTGTTGATTTTCTGTGTTGATAATTTGTCCAGTGCTGTTAGTGGGGTGTTGAAGTCTCCCACTATTGTCCTATTTTCTTTTTTTTTTTTTTTTTTTGAGACAGGGTCTCACTTTGTTGCCCAGGCTAGAGTGAGTGCCGTGGCATGAGCCTAGCTCACAGCAACCTCAACGTCCTAGGCTCAAGCAATCCTCCTGCCTCAGCCTCCCCAGTAGCTGGGACTACAGGCATGTGCCACCATGCCCAGCTAATTTTTTCTATCTATATTAGTTGGCCAATTAATTTCTTTCTATTTATAGTAGAGACGGGGTCTTGCTCTTGCTCAGGCTGGTTTCAAATTCCTGACCTAGAGCAATCCGCCTGCCTCGGCCTCCCAGAGTGCTAGGATTACAGACTTGAGCCACCGTGCCCGGCCTATTCTGTTACTTTCTATCTCTTTCTTTAGGTCTAGTAGTATTTGTTTCATGAATCATGTAGTTCCAATGTTGGGTGCATATACATTTAGGGTACAAATCTTGAAGGATTATTATATCCTCTTGCTAAATTGATCCCTGTATCATTATATAATGATCTTTTTTGTCTTTTTTTAAAATTGTTTTTAATTTAAAGTCTGTTTTGTCTATTATAAGTATAGCTACTCCTGCTCACTTTTGGCTTTCATTTGTGTGGAATATCTTTTCTACTCCTTTGCTATCAGTCTATGTGTCTTTCTAGGTAAGATGAGTTTCTTATAAGCAGCATGTAGTTGGATCATGTTCCTTTATTCATGCTGCCAATCTGTTATCTTTTGTGTGGAGCATTCAACCCATTTACATTCCATGTTAATAGTGAAAAATGAGGCTTTATTCCTATAATATTGTTAATTGTTTTCTGTTTGTTTTATAAATTCTTTTTTCTTTCTTTTCTTTTTTTCTTTTTTTTTTTTGAGATAGGGTCTTACTCTGTTGCCTGGGCTAGGGTGCAGTGGTATCATCATAGCTCATTGCAACCTCACATTCCTAAGCTCAAATGATCCTTCTGGCTCAGCCTCCCAAATAGCCGAGACTACAGCACATTTTAGTCAACTCTATTCCACACTCACAGTGTGAAGCCCCCAAGGTTGCTCCTTAGTGAGGAGTATATTCTTGGTATGTACCCTGTCACCCTAAGATGATGGTGGTTTTGGCAGGGTTCTCTTGGTTTCTTTTCCTGATCACATGCAGCCATTAAGCTCCATTTATTGCTAGATGATTGCTCTATTGCAGTGGTCCCCAACCTTTTTGGTACCAGGGACTGGTTTCATGGAAAACAATTTTTCCACAGTTGGGGTGGGGAGCATACAGGAGGGAGGTGGAGCTCAGGTAGTGATGCGAGCCATGGGCTGCGGCTATAATACAGATGAAGCCTTACTGGCCTGCCCCTAACCTCCTGCGGACCAGTACTAGTCCTTGGCCCAGGGGTTGGGGACCGCAGCTTTATTACTTTCAGCCATGCCATGGGGCAGAAATTGCTTCACAAACTGATCTAATTAAATTTGGGATCCTTTCCAGGGTTAGTGTTTTAGGTCAGTATTTGAATATTTTTCTGACCTCAGGGAGCTCTTCTTGGCTGTTTATTTTCCTGGTTCTCTGTGGTAAACTGGCCAGCCTATTTAGCTGTAATGAATATGCCAGTCTCCTTTTAATTTCTTTTTACCATACCCTCCATTGTTTTGAGAACATCATCAGGCTTGAACTTTTTGCCACATTCTGTTGCAAATGAAGTCAGTTCTTTGGCGAAGGATTCTGAACCCTCTGTTTTATGGCCTACCTCTTCCCCTCAGCAAAATCTGAGCCAATGCTCTGGACCAGGGTGTTGGGGACAATTGTGTTTCTCTCTGATGAACACCCTTGTGCCAGGGCCTGGGCACCCAGCAGAGGTGAGTGCAGCTTCAGCCTCTGATCTTCATGACTTCCTTCTCCCAACATAACACCTGTGCTGAATGAGCCAGGAATAGGTGACCTGGACCTCAGTACTCTACCTGACCCAAGGTAGAGCCTCCACCCTATGAATGATAGCTGGGCAGAAATAGGGAGCCCCATCTCTTGACTATACTTGCCCAGAACTTAGCCTGTGCAACAGACAATTGAGCAGGATGACAGATACTGACATCCTGTCCCTTCTAGGAAGATAGTGCAGCCTTTTGATTTGGGAGATGTGAGGGGAGGAAGCCCTGTGTTCTTGGCTACACTTATCTGTAGTAGAGTTTTGACCATGCCTCACTAAGAAGGTGCAGAAGGGAGTGAGTCATGGTTCAAACACCACAGACTCTCACTTTTCTGAGTTTTAATACATTTTCTTCATTAAATGTTTCTTCATTTGCTGTATGGCCTTAAAACCATTTCTAGAGACTTTAAATAATTGTTTTTGTTTTTTTAAACATAGTTTTACTGGGTAGTAGGTCCACACAACTCCTTAGGCTACCACCCCAGAAGTTGATCATTCCCAGCTCTTCTTTTGCCCTCTGTATTTCTCTACTGGGAGTCAGAACCTAGTCCACAGTCTGGTTGAGTTTTTCCAGGCATGAGTGTGGTATCAGTTTTATGGTAGATTGTTTGTAGAGATGGTCAGAATCATTCCTCACATCCTTCCTGTCCTCACAAGGAAGAGGCTGTATCTCTTCCTTTGGAATCTGGACTGGCCTTGTGACTTGCTTTGACCAATAGAAAGTGGTAGAAGAGACACCAAGATAGCTCTGGGCCTAGGTTTTACAAGAGCTGAAAGTTTTCATGTATTCTTCAGGAAGCTAGCACTATGTAAAGAAGTTTGGCATAGATTACTGAATGAGGAGAGATGCCATATGGAGGAGAACAGAGGCAGTCCAGCCAACGTTAAATCCAAAGGCTCTAGACACTTGAGTGAGTGCAGACAGCAACTATGAGAAGAGAGAGGCCCAGTAATCTCAGCCAGCCCTCAGCAGTTTGTACCATCTTAGCTGAGGCCTCAGCTTTGTGGGTAAGATAATCTTGGATCCCCCAGGCCCAAGCTGAGATGGCCCAACTGACACCATGTGGAGCAGAGATGAGCCATCCCTGCAGAGCATTGATCACATTCTTGATTCACAGAAGCATGAGCAATAAAGTGGTTGACATTTTAAGCCACTGAGTTCTGAGGTGTTTTGTTTGGAAGCAATGGATGATAGAAACTGGTTTTCAGTTTCCTATAGCAGAAGGCAATCCCTTGCAACCCCCTCTTTCAGCCTGAGCTGGAAGGAAACAGACCTTACCTCCCAGTGGAGGACATAGTCTTACACTGACCCTTTCCAAAGGAACCCCCTCACAAAGCCCTTTCTCAGGGCTTCTTTGAGAGTTGAGATTTGGTGTTGGAAATTTTCTATTGTATACTGATTGTATTGTACATTCTAAGTCAGAACCTCATTTTTTTACATACTCCTACATTCATATTTATTTATTTACATATTATCTATAGCCACTAGAATGTGATTAGCTACACAAGGACAAGAACTTTGTTCATTCCTATATCCCAGGCCTAGAATAGTGCATGATGAATAGTAGGTGTTCAATATATATTTGTGGGATGAATGACTACTTTGTGCCAAACTCTGTGCTAGGCTCAGTATGATCTCTGTTGTTATCTCAGTTACCCCCAGCATGACTCTCATGCTGCCCCGTGTCAGATATCAGCCTGCCTGATTTCTATGCAGCTGTGGTAGACAGTTCCGTGCCTCACCAGATGTGGCCCATCATCCCTCTTGGCTTTGCTGGCTTTGGCTTTCTCCCCAACAGCAGCTGCCTATCCACGGGCAGGTGCATCTCAGAAGTGCTGGAGAGTTAACATCGCTGGGGCCCCTCTCACACATGGGAAAAGAGCCAGAGAGTAAATCCCTCAGTTTCTCTGTCCTTCAGTGGACAACTCTGGGGCATGTTCTACATGGTTCCTCACGGGTCCCCAGCAGGATCACACCCCAGCATCACGAAGTATTGGCCAGTTTTTAACACATTCCTTCTTCCCTCCCTTCCCTGTTTTGCACTTTCTACTTCATCACATGTGCAACCCAGGATCATCTTCCAAAGAAACCACCTGTCCTAGGTCTTTATCTCAGGCTCTGCTTACAGAATAACCCAAACTAAGACACTTAGGTTCTCTTATTTAATGTCACAATAATGCGTGAGGTAGGAGGCATTAGTTTTACTTTGTAGGTAAGGAAAGTAAGGCTTAGTGAGATTTAAGTGTCTGGCTCAAGATTGCTCATCTTAATAAATGGTAGATTTAGGTTTTAAATGCAGGCTTGTCTGAACTCAAATTCATGTGCTTTTTCCACTAAACCACACTGGGTGACCTTGGAAAAACCACCCACTTGCTCTCAGTGTCCTCATTGGTAAAATGATGAGGTGGGATCCAGTGTGGGTTTGCAGACTCAAGTAGCCACAAGGCTCAACAAGGGAGTAAAGGGAGCCAGCTGGGCCCACAGGAGCTATGTCTGGCTGGAAGGCCAGGCCCTGTCCACAGCGGCCAGCTGCTCCTCCACCCCAGGCACAGAGCCTGTGTAGGAAAGCAGGCCCCCTGCTGCTGCAGCTTCCACTGGCATGTGAGAAACCAGAGGTCAGCCCTACGTGAAATCTCCTAAGTTTTTAATGGTGGCAACTAATTCAAAATGTGTTTTAAACCCTCCGCAGGCTGGAAAGAGGCGCAAGGCAAATTTTTGGAATGATGGATATGTCCTATATATTGATTGGGATGTGTACATTTCACAAAACTCAAAATGTACATTTAAAGTACTATGTAAGTTATATGTGGGGAATCATAGAAAAAGAGAAGAGCCCATGTGTGGTGATCGAAATATATTCTTTTGAGATTCTGTAATTTTCTATGATTAATCATGTGTAACAAGAAGCTGTGGGGGGATGGAACTTATTCCAGTGCATACCTAAAGTTCGGTGAGGAAAAACCATCACAAAGTTTGCCAAAGGAAAATAACCTCCACGAGGACGTATATCCCACCCCAGCATTTTTTCTTTCTTAGCTTCAGAATTATCCAGACGGCTTGGTTTCTCTTCTTTTTTAGGATACTGGAGAAAACAGTTGGAGCACATCTCTGCTCACCTCCGGTCTTATGCTCAGAACAACCCTGAATTCCGGGCTTTAATTGCCGAACCCAGGATGGGTAAGGTGAGTGAGATGAAACTTCCACTCCAGAAGCATTCATGGGGTCGGGCTGTAGGTGCCCTCCCTGGACTTTGCCCGAAATTGCATCTGCTTGACTCCTTCCCCTTTCCTGCTCTGCTTCCCACACTTGCTTACTCTTCTCTCATGGGAGCTCTGGCCTCATAAACCACTTGCACATGAGTGTTGTCTCAGAGTCTGCTTCTGGGGCACCTGACCTAAGACAGTAAGGTTCTGATTATCTCATGCTTGGATGCCACATGTTGTGGAAAATCTGAGGGTCAGAGCTAAAAACCTGGAATAGTTTAGTCTAGCCAGATTGTGCACTTAAATCATACAGTGTTAAAATATAGCAAGAAAAGATAAATAAAAATTAAAAAATAAAATATAGCAATAGTAATCATAAGAGTGACCATTTAACAGTACATTGAGTTTCAGCATCATGTACATCATTCTAGCCCTCATAACAAACCTATGAGTTAGGAGTATTACCTTTGTGGTGGTTTTATTAAAAAATGGCCACAAATTCTTTGAAAGTCTTCCCTCAAACAGTAGAATCTATGTCCCCTCACCTTGAATCTGGGTGGGCTTATGACTGTTCACCTAATAAAGTATGGTAGAAGTGATGCTATGGGACTTCCAAGGCATGGCCCAGTAAGGTCACATGGCTTTCTCTTGCTTGGCTCACTCACCTCCAGCACTCCTTAGAGTCCAGCCACTATCCTGCAAGAAGTCCAAGCCACCTCCAACCACCTCTAGCCATTGAATCTCCCCAGCTGAGGCCTCAGACATGTGGAACAAAGACAGGCTATTACTGCTGTGCCCTTTCTGAATCTGTGAACATAATAAAGTGGTGGTTGTTTAATGCCAGTGCCACTAAGTTTGGGGTGGTTTTTATACTGCAATAGATAATCAGAACAAGCCTTATTTGACACCCAGGAAAATTGAGGCTCCAAGAAGTTTGGTGACTTGCCCAAGGTTATACTGCTGGGTCTCAGGGGATTCAGAATAAAACAGGTCTGTCAGACCCCAAGCCCTAGGCCCTTTCTTTGGCACTACATCGCCATTTGAAAGAAACATCTCTGTGAGAGCACCTTTCCTCTGTTGTAAGACTAGAAGGAACCTTTTAAAACAGACTTTCTGCTCCTCTGCCACCAAATAGGCAAACATTGAAACTCCCTAATTCTCAAGTATTTCTCAATTTCTTCTGATAATCTGTTTTGGTAGATTTAACCTAATATGGAGGTTTGTAAACTATGGCCTGTGGGACAAATCTGGCCTGCTGCTCATTTTTATAAATAAAGTTTTATTGGATCACAGTTATACCCATTTATTTACTTGTAATCTGTGGCTGTTTTATGCTACAACATCAATGTTAAATTTGCATGATAGAGAATATATGGCCTTCAAGACCTAAAATATTTATTATCTGACCCTTCCTGAAAACATTTGCTACTCCCTGGTTGAATCTAAATTCCTGTCACTACTTACAGAGAAAGCTGCTCAACTTTGATGCTTTTCCCTTAATTGCTAACGGCCTACCCCTACTCCCCACCAGAATACCTTTTCCAAAGGGACATTTAGTCATGTGGTTTGATTAAAGTGTGTCTCTTGAAGGAGGTATAAATTTGGATCTTGCTTTCTTATCCAATCCGGCAGTTTCTGCCCTTTGATAAGAGTATTTAGTTTATTTATAATTAGTGGAAATAAAGATGTATCTGGATTTGGGTTTGCCACTTTGTTCTTTGTTTTCTATTATTTCATCTAGTTTTTGTTTTTCTGTTTCTCTTTTCCTACCTCCTTTTGTGTTAATTAAATATTTGATTAAATTCAGAGTTTATCATCTCAGAATTTCTAGGCTATTGTTCAAGGCAATGAGTCCCACCTCCACAGTTATTAATTCTCTCTAAAAATCTCTTAAAAGCTTCTCTCTGCTACTGTCCATGAAGATGGTTATGAAGTTAGCATCAGGCTGAATTATAATCAAGTCTCAAACAAGGTAAGCAAGCCTTCAGAAGTTATTCATTTGAGAATTGAATGAAATAGTAAATTGTGGCTTACAAGTTAAGGAAAAGTTTCAGATAACATGAAAGTTGACTAATTAGATAAATAATTAATCTAAACCTCAGAGAAGCCAGCTTTCAGGCACATAAAGATATAGTAAGAACAGGAATTGTCCTGTAGTTCTCAGGCTTTATTCATGCTCACTGAAGTCTGATGACATGTCTGTGATACAACTGATTTGAGGAAAGACTGACAAAAATGTTTGCTGATATGCATTTTGACCTATTTCCTTTTATAAAATAAACCAAATTAGTGGCATGTTATCCCTGATCGTCCCTCTTATATGGTGACTGGGACATTGTCACAGAGCCTGTAGTGTGTAACAAACATTAATTGATTGATTTTAGTGGCTTTAGTTTCATTGGTCAAGAAGTCAGAATATACAAACGAATGTTTAATGGATTAAGAAGATGGGTAAGGAAGGCAGGGAAAAGGAGGGGAACTAATATTTATTAGGCTCTGGCTATATGCCTAGCAAGATACTAATGGTGTTGTTAGAATCAGGATAGAAACATAGGCCCTGCCTAACTCAAGGGGTGGCTGGGAGTATCAAACAGGCTAATGCACATGAAAGTGCTTTGAAACCAGGGAAAACACTCAATGCTGTGTTTTCAGCTGTGTGGCTAGAGCACAGCATGGATCTGGAGGTACTTCAGGAGAAGGGGAGTGGGGGAAGTGGATCAGGGCAGAGGAAGGAGCTGAATGAGCAGATGATCAAAAGAAAAATCTAGCTGTAGCCTGATCCAGGGGGAGCTCTGGAGCATGAATCACACCACAAAGTTGTCCCCAGTTGAGACCGGGAGGGCAGGGGCATAACCTGTAGGTCAAGGCAGCGCCCATCTACTGAGGACAGTTCACTGGGGAGGAGGGTCCAGCAGTGAGCTGTCAGCAACCACACGGCAGCTGGATGAGTGACCTGGCTGGCTGGTGGGAACTGGGTGGGCTGACAGCAGCATCTACAACATGATGTCAATCAAATAGAAGTAGAGTAATTGCCCCAGGTTTGAGGACTCTTTTTTCTTAGCCTGCATGTTCTAGTGTTCAGGAAGCAGCAAGTGGTTCCCTGTGGGAGGGTGGGGCAGGTTGTCCTCCTGTGGAATTGGGCCAGGTACACATGGAACTCTATGTCTGCTGAGTATCTTTCTTCATTTTATAGACACCTGTTTTACCTCATTACTTGTACAATATCCCTTTGAGGGAGGTCATAATCCTTCCATGTTATAGGTGAGGAAACTGAGGCTCAGAGAAGTTAAGCAACTTGCTTCTCCCAAGGTCACAAAGTTAGTAAGTGGAAGACCCAGGATTCAAACTCTGCAGCCTGAGGCCTCCCCATCGTGCCACCCTGATCCCAAGACACTGAAGGGAGTTAAGCAGGGGAATGACACAGTTACTTCTAAACGGTGTACAGGTCACTGGGGCAGCCCCATGGCAGGGAGGCTGGCAGACATCTGTTGGGAGGCTGTTGAGATGGTCCCAGTGTGAGAAAAAGGAGGCCATGGCAGTAGTGAGGGGGGCAAGAGGGGCCAGACTGAGCTGCTGATTAAGAGACAGGTAAAGCTCCTGTGAGGTGAGGGAAGAGTCAGGAAGGATGTCCAGGTGTCAGGCTTGACTCTCTGGGTAGGTAGACCCATCTTTAGTAAGGAGGAGCAGGTTAGCAGGGAGATCCTTCTTTTTGTTGTGACAAAGCAACCTAATCATTTATGGTGCTTGAATTTTTTCACCGGCCAGAGCGTTTATGTGAACAAGGCAGAGAATTTCAGTGACTACTTCCTGAGCTGTGCCATTGACGATGGTCATGGGCTATATGACAGAAGGGCCAGCTGGGGTGAGTTCTTCCCTTCCAGGTGACATTAGAACAGTTTACCAGGGACACATTGACTTGTCAAGGATGCAGAGAATTGCTAAAAATTTGCCAGCCCAATCATGCATGTTACCATTATGTTCCAGCCATTTTATTTCTCTGGCTTCTCTGAAGTCAGGGGTGAGACTTTTGAAGTCCTGTACAGGGCTTAGAGAGATTCATTTTAGGGATAGTGCACTTTTGGGCCTAAAACCTGAAGTCCTTTCTTGTCCCCTCCTTCCCATCCATTCTCTGGTTCCTGTATAGGGGGATGGCTCCAGTAGTCCCTTCTACCAGGTTTACTCAAATAGGAGTTTCTAGAAAAGCCATTTTGTTCTCTGACTCTAGAGGGGGGCATGGCAGTAGAAGTGGCTCTTTACATGTGGGGAGTGGAGGAAAGGCATCATCTCAGTCCTCAACTCTGTCATTTCAGCAAATGACTACATGCACGGTGCCTCAGAAATCCCTGACAAAGTCATGAGGGCAAGGAATTACAAGACTAAAAACTTTCCAGAAAAGAAGAAGCAGCTTATAGTAAGTATCCTCCTTGGTCCTTGTGGTTGTCTTCATCAGCCTATCATTTTCATGTTTTATTTTGACTTTTTTTTAAATGGAAGAATAATCTCCCATTTTCTGTTCCTTTTATATATATATTATATAAAATAGCTCATTTTTACTTTATGGAGGCAAAATTCTTTAAAATATCTCAAGATTATGAATTAGAATTATTTAAAAGTTCCCATCAGTTTCCTGAATCATCTCTGTTTCCTCTGGTATCAGTTCTATCTGCCTATATTTCTCTTGTTTTGGTTTGCCTCATGTACACGATGATCCTTGGTTGTGGGGTCATTCAACAAATGAAGGCCTAGTTGGATTAGGACAGGTGTCTGGCATGGCTGCCCAACATGAGTATGTGGGCCCGAAGTCCCTATGTGAGTGGATGGGCATGTGATGGGACAGATGTCCCTGGAGGGAGTGTGGGCAGGGTGCAGGGGAGAGCCTTCAGCTCTCAGTGTTGCCTGTGTAGAAGGTCTTTCCCCTGGTGGTGTTGCTATTGGTGGTGTGAAGTGCTTGCTTGTGTTTCAGTTTTGGATGGAGTGGTCTTTCCTTCGCTGCACACCACACCCTCCTCTGTGTGTTGTGGAGGTTTGGGCTCTGCCCTTCTCCCTTGTTGGGCCCCAGTGATCTCAGTAGAAGCCTTCATTGGGTGAATTATGTACTTTCTGGAAAACATTTATCAGGGTTTAAGTCAAGAACACAAGCCTCCTGCCCTTCTTACTTGGGAGACATGGGGAAGACCAGCAGCTGTCTCAGCTATTCACAGTGGAGCCCTTAGTAATCCATTCGTGCTTCTGCCTACAACCAGCACCTAACCTCCTAATTGATTACTTAGAGCATCTGCAGAGCTCCCCTGGAAAGAAAACATACCTCTGGTGTCTCAGCTGGGTTTCTTTGCTTTGATTTCCCTGTCAGTCAGATTTCATTTAATTTCAATCTTCTTGGACTTTCTCAAAATTACCCTTTTAGAGTTTCACAGCTTTTAGAGTTTGGTTTTTTTGTTTTGAGACAGGGTCTCACTCTGTTACCTAGGCTAGAGTGTAGTGACTCGATCGTAGCTCACTGCAACTTCAAATTCCTGGGCGCAAGTGAACCTTCCACTTCCGCATCCCCAGTAGCTGGGGATGACTACCAGTGTGCACCACCACACCACACCAGCTAAGTGTTTTATTTTTTTGTAGAGATGAGGTCTCGCTGTGTTGCCCAGGCTGATCTCAAACTTCTGGTTTCAAGTGGTCTTCCCACCTGGGCCTCCCAAAGTGCTGAGATTATAGGTATGAGCCACCATGCTTAGCCAGAGTTTTGTTTCTCAAAAATATATGCCATGAATAATACCAAAGAGAGCTTTGGAGAAAGGGTCAGTGGATGCCCTTGCTCCGTCCCCCACCTTGCCTTTAGTTGGTCCTCTTCGGCTGCAGTACAGAGACGTGTTGTGGAGCAAACCTCAAGGCCTGGGCCACAGGCCAGAGCTGGACACAGGCATAGTGTCAGGTGCTTCCCTCCACCTTGATCTCCACCACCAGGTTCTGGAGGCATCCATCCTCCTCGGTGCATGCACCATTGCCCAGCTGGTTCCTCTGAAGGCAGGGACTCTGTTCTTTATCTTGTTTTCCCTACCGCATGCTTTGCATATAAGAAACACCAGTAAACTTGGGGAAAAGATCTTAAAATTGTTTTAACTTTTATTGCTTATGATTTCTTGTACTGTCCACCTTCTCCCAGTTTGAAATATTGTTAATGAGTACAAAAGAAGTATAGAGTTCCATAAACTTAACAATTCACAATTTTGGAGACTTTACCCACTTACTCTGTGTGTGACCTGAATCTCCCGTTGTTATATGTCTTTATTTTCTCATTTGCATTTAGGGAATAAGTATCAGAAGCTATAACATTTGTTTGCTTATTCAGTGATTATTTTTGAACACACATATTAATATACCAGCCACTGTTTAAATAAAATATGAACAACAGACATAAAGGTCTCAGATCTCATGAAGCTTATAGTCTAGTGCACTGTAATACATTTTTCCATAAGGAATGGAATTCAGTATGAACAAGCGCTCCCTAAGACCCCTCCTGGGGGTTTAGAGATTAGAGTACATTGTTCTAAGCTATGCACCAGCAAGGTGGGGGCAGTGGGGTAAGAGGAGGCACAGACTGGATCGGGTATCTTCTTTTGAAAGGCTTAAGGGCCTTGACCAGTGTCCTCATCCTCATGGCTTCTCAGGGAGCCAGGGAGGGGTAGGTGTTATTTCCACTTTACAAATGGAAATGGTGGTCCCATGACCACCATAGTCATGCCAGGGACACAGGAGCAAGAACATCCTGAAAGTACCTCTCCTGCCTAGATGGCTTCCTTCAGCCTTCCAGCATTTTTTTTTTTTTTTTTGAAGTTCACGTACCTCCAATTCAGCCTTCCACCATTTTAAATCCTTTATAAATAAAGAACAGTTATATTAAGATGAATTTCATGGCATTTAAGAAATATAAAAAGATAAATTCTTCCAATTTCTGATGATAAACAAGAGCTTTTTTTTCTTTTCCTAAACAAGAGGTCAACTTAATTGGCTTATTCCTTAGGTGAGCACACTTTCTGAGCTGTCATGCTTAGGCTGACCTTGAAGGCTTTATAAAGCATGCAGAGTAAATTTTAGGATTCACCTCATTGCTCTTTCTAGAAGCAGTCACAATAAAGCTAGTGTAGAGTTTCTGGGGTTTTGTGAGGTTTTTCTTTGCATCTCTGTCGTAATGTAAAACAATGTCTGTGTGGGGACCTTGCCCAAAGCAAGGTTTTGGGGACCAGCAGGATTGACATTAGATGTGGATGTTTGTGCTGTAGGCTCTTGAAGACCACATACACACATGCACACACTCACATGCACACACTCCCATGCACACACTCTCACTCACCGGTCCCCAGGACTCAGAATTCAACCTTGGAAAGGAAGTGTTTGCCTTGAGTGTTGAGCCTGGAACTTGATAGTAAAACTATTTTGAGACACTGGGAATGACCACATTCTGTAATCCCACAGCCTGAAAACAGACTCCTGCTGAAGGAAGTCGGACCAACAGGGGAAGGGAGAATCTCTGTGATTGAACAGCTGCTGGATGAAGTAAGTGTGAGCAAAAGAACAAGTCGCTGAAGACTTCAGCCTGGCATTCCACCTCCAGCTCTTTAGGATGGAAGTTTTGTTCAACACTATGGAAATTCTACTACACTTTAATGAAAAACTGTTTGGGAATGGAGTAAATGGCTAGTGAAAAGCTTTATGTTAATTCTTACCTGTTAATTTTATAGCAAAGAAAGTAGGCAGACAAGCACACACGAACCCAAGAAACACACATGAAGCAGGACAGAATCTGTGACCCCATGTGACCTTCAGCCTGAGTTTCCTAAGAAGCAAGGTCGTCAGGGTGTGTGCCTCCCACACTGTGGGGTGATTCGAAGCTCTGCCCATTCTAGGTTGGATTTTGAGGCTCCTAATTCTCCTCTTCTTTGATCTAAGAGCAGTTTAGTTCCATCAGCTCTTTTTTTTTTTTTTTTTTTTTTTGAGACAGAGTCTCGATTTGTTGCCCAGGCTAGTGTGAGTGCCGTGGCATCAGCCTAGCTCACAGCAACCTCAAACTCCTGGGCTCGAGCGATCCTTCTGTCTCAGCCTCCCGAGTAGCTGGGACTACAGGCATGCGCCACCATGCCCGGCTAATTTTTTATATATATATCAGTTGGCCAATTAGTTTCTTTCTATTTATAGTAGAGACGGGGTCTCGCTCTTGCTCAGGCTGGTTTTGAACTCCTGACCTTGAGCAATCCGCCCGCCTCGGCCTCCCAGAGTGCTAGGATTACAGTTGTGAGCCACTGCACCCAACCCCATCAGCTCTTTAATAGGACTCTTGTTACACTCAGTAGGATGGCTATCGGATGCTGTGGAGTGCAAGGTTTTGTGGCAAGTTTGTCCTTTTCTATATGCTGCAGGGAGCAGACCCCAACTGCTGTGATAAGGAAGATCGACCCGTGATAACTGTGGCTGTTGTGAATAGGCACCATGAAGTGATTCCAGTTCTTGTGCAGAGAGGAGCAGACATTGACCAGCCATGGGGACCGTAAGTGAGAGGCCTGGAAGGGGAGCTGAGGCAGGCCCTGCTGCAGAGTCAGCCGATACACACGGCCTTATTTGGTTTAAACCACTTAGAAGCTGAGCCGCTTAAACCTGTTTCAGCCTTACTTAATAAAAGGCCTAACGACTTCTGCTTTCCAACACTGGGTAAAACAAAATTTAAAAAATGGACTATTAGGTTGCCTAATTTAGTAGCTTTTGTAATAATGATACATTTTGTGAACTCACAAATTTATAATGGCTGGGGCCAGCAAATCCTTAGCCCTTGGGGTGTTTAGCAATGTTTTAATCATGATCAGCACTAAGAGAAGAGAGATCTCAGTGAATTCCCTGTAGAAATATACCCGCGAAGTTAATGCAGCAAGAAAACATTACATGGTTATCTCCAGATACCACCACCACCAGGGGGAAGGCTGGTATGTCTGACTTCACCACTTGATCTCCTGGTGCCTTGTTTTCCCACCTGTGAAACAGGACGGAGAAGTACCAAGTCATACTACTTCCTGTCCTTGTCTTAGTCTAGTCCTGCCCCACAACCTTCTCTCCTAGCCTTAAGATTCTATGGTTCTCTTGCAAATTACTTTGAAAACCTGGGTGGAAAGTTCCTTGAGTATGGATCATTCATGTCAACACTTGTATCCTGCTGACTGGGTTATTGAAGGAAGTCTTCTAGGGATATCACAGGTATCTTCACACCTGTGGCCTCCTGAATTCTTAGACAAGGTCAAGGCCCAGATCAGTGAAACATGCTGCTGTGTATGTCAAGCCACTGCAGAGGCCAAAATTTCAATTGCTTTGCTTCTATTAGTCTCGGGTTCAAAATTTTCTCCAGTGTTGTTATTCAAAATATATCCTTGTTAATTTTTTGTATGTGCATTTTTATAAGTTTCTATGCAACAGGAAAGTTATATCAATAGACATTATCTCTTTTTTAGTTTTATTTTATAGCAGAATGTTTGGTATATTGGTAAAGCTTTGATGGCTAGAATATACTTTCTCAAGTTTTCTTAAGGTTTACATTTATCATACTGTGTCAGCTTCTTCATTTGTCCCACACTGTTGTATTTTCATCATTGTTAATAAATATGATGCTATGTTGTCTTGTGTTAAGGTATATTTTTATAATCAGAAAAGCTTTTCATATACCATTTAAGTATAATGTTTTATGGTTGATATAAAAATCACTAGAGCATGCTATTGATATGAATTGATATGTTAAGTATGATGAATCCTGGCTTTCTGAAAAGTGCAGCTAAGAGGACGAAATTATTCTGAGCATTGAACAGATTATTTGTTTTATTTTGATGTTCCTCACTTTCTGTGTTTGCTTCATCACCATTTTACAGATTGACCTGTATCTGCATGTGATCCCATTGCATGTCTGTAAAGTCTGACTCTGGTTATACCTATCTATCTGATTGGGGTATAATAGCCCTTCGTTTCTCCCACTGCATTATTATGGTTACGGTGAGCACTACTTACTTAGCTCATGTGGTGGTGGTGGTGGTGGTAGAGAGCCAGATTAGTGACTCTCTCCCAAATGGAGCACAGGGATCTCTCCCTTCTTTTCAGTGATCATTAGTAGAGGAAAGTAGCTTTTCGCCCAGAGAGCCAAATTCTGCTAAGTCTGGTTCATATCCGTTAGTCTGAAGAGTTTAGGCCTGGATCAGTTGGCCTCTGCCCCACAGCTGCACCTCTGTAGATCCAGGAATGTGACTTCAAGGTTCCATCCATCCCAATGCCCTTAGGTGTATGCCATCCAGAGATCTGGCTTTACTGTGAAAGAGGTTCAACAAGTTGTTCCTCAGCAAACAAAGATTAAAATGCTGTCTCCCATCCAAGCGTGTTTGGCTAGTGCAGGGGTCCTGTCTCCCATCCAAGCGTGTTTGGCTAGTGCAGGGGTCCTCAAACTTTTTAAACAGGGGGCCAGTTCACTGTCCCTCAGACCGTTGGAGGGCCGGACTATAGTTTAAAAAAAATTATGAACAAATTCCTTTGCACACTGCACATATCTTATTTTGAAGTAAAAAAACAAATGGGCAAAAACACCCACATGTGGCCCGCGGGCTGTAGTTTGAGGATGCCTGGACTAGTGGAGCCTACGTGGTCTACACAAGATAACTTCCATGAAGCAGCTTGGCAGGTGGTAGAAAGCCCCAGGTGTACATCCTTCCCACCAGAGTGAGCTCATAATCGAGAAAAAGAATGGCTAAGGAGAAATCCACATCATCTACTGAAGCTGATGCCTCTTACCAGCAGACTTTAGAAACACAGACTTAAGATCTCAGTAGGAGATAGAGAAGTTCTGTTTGTTTTTGGACAATAGCTGCCCTCTGCCCCAGTAGCCGGGTGAGGAAGATGCCACCCTCAGTCTACTTCTTAGAGGTTCAGCAGTAGAGGTTTATTCTATTAGGTAATTCAGGATTTTCAAGGAGAGAATGTACCTTAATCCAGATCTGAATCAACAGTTTGAGTTGTTTGTGTATTAATAGTAAAGTTTCTTTCTTTTCTTCCTTTTTTTTTTTTTTTGAGACAGGATCTCGCTTTGTTGCCCAGGCTAGAGTGAGTGCCGTGGCATCAGCCTAGCTCACAGCAATAGTAAAGTTTCTTTAAAATACAAATTCAGGAACACCATAGTATACCCACTGTACAAACCGAGCTCTAGAAGGTCTGATGAGATAATACTGGAGTATCACTTCTCTGAAACATGGGGTTCTTAACAAGAAGGTGTTTTCCATCTAGTGACCTTGCCCTATAGGAATTAAGTTGTTTGAGAGGCAACGTACAAAATTAGAGTTGGCAGGGTTGCAGTTCTGCGTATTCCAAAACTGAACTGTGGTTACACAGAAAACAGCCAGCACAGAAAATCTAGCCATCAGCAAACCACCATTCAGGAAATTGAGTGAATACTCTGCTCTCGGTTTAAGGAGAATTGTGAAGGAAGAAGATCATATGTCCACTTAGGAGACATGGCAACCCTATGAATGTATCCAAGTTCAAATGGCAAATGCCTTAAAAGACACAAGGAACTTGAGGGGTGAAGTGACAGACAGTTAAGCAATATGCCACTAGGGAGGAAGGAAGGATGAAAGATGAGAAGGAGATTGGTGTCACTGTCTTGATTGGGACATCCTATATCAGTGCTTCCACGGTGTGCTGTGCACCCCTCCATCCCACATTGACAACTGAGTCCTCTGAGTCCCCTGAGAGGGAGAAGCACTGTGTCACATGTGACCTGTTGTCTCTGACACTGGCACAAATGGGGGCACCAGGCTGGCATTCACATGTGCTGAATAGATGAACAAATAATCAGAGTGGCTGAGAGCCAGGTACAGGCGATCTTCCTGACATCTCAGGCCTGCCCTTTGCATTCTAAGACTGGTGTTTATTTTCATATCATGAGAACCAAACTCACTAGAGCCAAGGTCATCTTCCCCAAACAAAAACAGGATCCTCAGCCCTAAAAACTTTTTATCATATAGGCAATGCCCAAGAGGCCCAAGCCAATGCTGAGAGTATGTCCAATATGTTCTATAAACTCTTGCAGGAAATTTAGTAAAATAGCATTTATTAGCATTGATTAAATCATTACAAACCAGATCCTTATAGGTTCCTCATATTGAAAAATGAATGTGTTTATAGACTTTTTACTTTCTATCTAATGTCAAAGTTTACCCTCCATCACAGTATTTCTCCAAGGGAAAGGCATAGAGAGGAGACCTGAGATTTTCTCAGGTTAGTTAAATAGGTCATTGAATAAAACCAAGGCCCCTTGGGTCACATGCACCCTCTGAAGTTTTCTGAGGATGTTAGCTAAAGATTCATCCACGATTTTTTTTTTCCTTAAATAGGCTCAGAAATACAGCTCTTCATGAAGCAACTTTACTTGGCCTGGCGGGAAGGGAGAGCATCACCACTCTACTGGGGTATGTTCCCTGGCCTCTGGTGGGCACTTCTTAGGGCCACAGCAATCTCCCTACTGATGTGTGGTGATTTTAGAAGGTCCCTATTTCCTGAACCACTGTACCTCTGACTGGGGGCACCCATCTCACCATGGCCCCAGGGCACTAAGGGCTTTTCAAAGCACAATGAAAATGTTGCCCCTGTTAAACATCCTTGGTTGTAGGCCTTTGATTCAATGGGAACCAATGGCCAGGGTTGGCAATTTAATATTTTAAAATCACAGAGCCACTTAAAAGTTCTCAGGGTATATCTTCCCCTGAGAGCTGAAGTCTTGATAGCCTCTTGGAGACGGGTTTGGGAGGTGGGATCCGGAGGTGCCGAGACTGGGCTTTGTGGCAGGGAACAGTCGGGTCCCCAGGCTTGTGTGCTGAGTCCTTCATTGCACCTCCATTTTCCCATTTCCTCCACAGATGCAATGCAAGCATCCAAAAGAAGAATGCAACAGGCCAGACGGCATACGACCTGGCTCTGAGCATTGGGGATGATCTTATCTCCTCACTCTTTGCTGCTAAGTTTGACCAAGGGTTTCAGGACCAGCTCGTCCGCCCCAGGAGCCTCAGCCTGGATGACCGTTAGGCCCAAGGCACACAGCCTTGGCTATTTGTTCGTTTCTTTCCAAAATGTGTATTTGACTTTAGAACTTGAGTTTTTTAATTTCCAATCATGTTTCTTCTGATCTTTTTTTTTTCATTTCGTCATACTACGTGGGTACAAATGTTTAGGTTATATATATTGCCTTTGCCCCACCCGGGTCAGAGCTTCAAGCATGTCCATCCCCCAAACAGTGTGCACTGTACCCATTAGGTGTGAATATACCCATCCCCTCCTCCCCACTCCCACCTGCCCTACACCCAGTGAATGTTACTACTGTATGTGCACATAAGTGTTGACCAGTTAATACCAATTTGATGGTGAGTACATGTGGTGCTTGTTTTTCCATGCTTGTGATACTTCACTCAGTAGAATGGGCTCCAGCTCTATCCAATATAATACAGTAGGTGCTAGATAGATCACTGTTGTGTTTTGTGGCTCAGTAGAACTCCATGGTATATATATACACCAAATTTTATTATCCACTCACATATTGATGGCACTTGGATTGTTTCCACGTCTTTGCAGTTGTGAATTGTGCTGCTATAAATATTCAAATGCAGATGTCTTTTTTAGAGAATGTCTTTTTTTCCTTTGAGTAGATGCACAGTAATGGGGATTGTTGGCTTAAATGGTAGTTCTACTTGTAGCTCTTTGAGATATCCCCATATTACTTTCCACAGAGGTTTTACTAGTTTGCAGTCCCACCAGCAATGTAGTAGTGTTCCTATCTCTCCACATCCATGCCAACATTTTTTGTTTTGGGACTTTTTGATAAAGGCCATTCTCACTGGAGTTAAGTGATATCTCATTGTGGTTTTGATTTGCGTTTCCCTGATGATTAGAGATGTTGAGCATTTTTTCATATGTTTGTTAGCCATTAGTCTATCTTCTTTTGAAAAGTTTCTGTTCGTGCCCTTTGCCTACTTTTTAATGGAGTTGTTTGATATTTTTCTTCCTGATTTTCCTGAGTTCTATATAGATTCTAGTTATCAGCCCTTTATCAGATTGTAGCATGCAAATATTTTCTTCCATTCTGTAGGTTGTCTGTTCTCGTGATAGTTTCCTTGGCTGTGCAGAAGGTTTTTAATTTGATCAGGTCCCATTTATTTATTTTTGTTGTTGCTGTGGTTGCTTTTGGGGTCTTCTTCATAAATTCTTTGCCTAGGCCAATGTCTATAAGAGTTTTTCCAACATTTTCTTCTAGAATTCTTATAGTTTCATGCCTTAGGTTTAAGTCTGTTATTTGTTAAGTGAGTTGATTTTTGTGAGAAATGAAAGGTGCAGATCCTGTTTCAGTTTTCTGCATGTGAATTTTCCCAGCACCATTTATTGAATAGGTATTCTTTTCCCCAGTGTATGTTTTTGTCTACTTTGTCAAAGATTAGATGGCTATATGAGGATGGTTTTATATCTGGGTTCTCAGTTCTGTTCCATTGGTTTATGTCTCTGTTCATGTACCAGTAATATGCTGTTTCAGTTACTATATAGCCTTGTGGTATAGCTTGAAATCTGGTAAACTGATACCTCCCAATTTGTTCTTTTTGCTTAAGATTGCTTTTGTTATACGGGGTCTTCTCTGGTTCCATACGAAGTATAGAATTATTTTTTTCTAGATCTGCAAAAAAATGATGTTGGTATTTTAAAAGGGATTGCTTTGAATCTGTAGATCACTTTGGGTAGTACAAACATTTTAACAATGTTGATTCTGCCTGTCCATGAGCATGGTATGGTTTTCTACCTGTTTACATCCTCTGCTATTTCCTTCCTCAGTGTTTTGTAGTTCTCCCTGTAGAGGTATTTTTCCTCCTTACGTAAATATATTCCTAGGTATTTTATTTTCCTTGTTGCTGTTATGAAGGGTATTGAGTCTTTTATTTGGTTCTCAGTTTGACTGTTGTTGGCATATAGGAATGCTACTGATTTCTGTACAATGATTTTGTAATCCGAGACTTTGCTAAATTTGTTTCTCAATTCTAGTAGTTGCATGGCAGAATCTTTGGGGTTGTCTAAATATAAAATCATGTTGTCAGCAAAAAGCAATAGTTTGACCTCTTCTGCTCCCATATGGATGCTCTTGATTTCCTCTCTCATCTGATTATTCTGGTTAGAACTTCCAACACTATGTTGAATAGAAGCAGTGATAGAGGGCAACCTTGTCTGGTTCCAGGTCTAAGTGGGAATGCATTCAAATTTTCCCTCTTCAGTATGATGGTGGCTGTGAGTTTGTCATATATGGCTTGTATCATTTTTAGGTAAGTTCCATCTGTGCCTATTTTGTTAAGCATTCTTATCATAAAATGATGCTGAATTTTGTTGAATGCTTTTTCTGCATCTATTGAGAAGATCATCTGATCTTTGTTTTTACTTCAATTTACGTGGTAAATTACATTTATAGATTTGAATATGTTGAACCATCCCTGTATCTTTGGGATGAAGCCCACTTGGTTGTGATGGATTATTTTTTTGATAAACACCTGAATTTGGTTTGCTAGGATTCTTTTGAGAATTTTTGCATCTATATTCATAAGGGATGTTGGTCTGTAGTTTTCTTTTTTTCTTGTATTCTTTCCTGGTTTTGGTATCAGGGTGATGTTGGCCTCATAAAACATGTTGGGGAGGATTCCTTCCTTCTCAATGTTGTGGAAAAATTTCTGCAGGATAGGCACCAATTCATCTTTGTAGGTCTGGTAAAATTTGGGTATGAAACCATCTCGTCTGGGACTTTTCTTTTTAGGAAGTTTTTTTTATTACCACTTCAATTTTGGTACTTCATATTGGTCTGTTCAGGAATTATGTTCTTCTAGATTGAGCTTAGGGAGACTGTATGTCTCTAAGGATTTGTCCATTTCCTCCACATTTTCAAGTTTATGTGCATAGAGGTTTTTATAGTATTCATAGATAATATTTTATATTTCCATGGTATCAGTTGTAATTTCTCCTTTTTCATTCCTGATGGAGCTTATTAGAGTCGTTTCCATGTCTTTGTATAGAGATGAGCGTTTCTGTTGGAATTGATTTCTAATGTTATTCCACTGTGGTCTGAGAAGATGCATGGTATAATTTCTATTGTTTAAAATTTGTTCAGATATGTTTTGTAGCCTAGGATATGTTCAATCTTAGAGAATGACCCATGAGCTGAAGAGAAAAATGTATATTCAGTGATTTGGGGGTAGAATATTGTATAAATGTCAGGCTCATTTGTTCTAGAGTTCTGTTTAATTCCATTATTTATTTGTTTATTTTCTGTTTGGAAAGTCTGTCCTGTTCTGTCAGAGGGGTATTGAAGTCCCCCGTTATTATAGTGTTGCTATTTATCATTTTGTTTTGGTCAAGTAGGATTTGCTTTATGAATCTTAGTGCACCTGAGTTAGGTGCATAAATATTTAGAATTGTTATATCTTCTAGTTGAATTTTACCCTTCCCCATTATATTGTGATCATCTCTGTCTTTCATTAGTTTTGTTGATTTGAAGACTAAGTTACCTGAAATCAGAACTGCTACGCTAGCTTTCTTTTGGCTTCTGTTTGAGTAGAATGTTGTTTTCCATCCCTTCACCTTGAGTCTGAATGCATCCTTATGGGTTAGATGTGTTTCCTGAAGACAGCAGATACTTGGCTTGTATATATTTATCCATTCGGCTAGCCTATGTCTCTTTAATGAGCAGTTCAAGCTATTTATATTTATCAAAAGAATTGATAAGGGGGGAAGATTTCTGTTTTTCCTGTTGAGTTGAATTTTGTTGCTTTGTTTTCTGTCTTGAGCCATTGTGGTACCTGGCCCTTAACCTTTAGCTTTTGGATGATTTTCTACTGGTAAGTGTTTATTATGCTGATCCATGTGTAACACTGTTTTGAGTATTTCCTGGAAGGCAGGGCAGGTCATAATGAATTCTCTCAGTCTTTGCTTGTCTGAGAAGGTCTTTATTTTTCCTTTGTATAAGAAACTTAGTTTTACGGGGTACAAGATTCTACGCTGGGCATTATTCTGTTTGAGAAGAGTGAGAATGGGGCCCTAATCTTTTCTGGCTTGTAAGGTCTCAGTTGAGAAGTCTGCAGTTAGTGTGATGGGTTTTCCTTTGTAGGTTATCCGCTTCTTTTGCCTTACAGCTCGTAGGAGGGCCTCTTTCTATGTTTATTTTGGCCAGTCTGATGACTGTGTGTCATGGTGTCTTCCTGTTTGCAGTTAATCTCTCAGGAGTTCTTTGAGCTTCTTGTACCTGGTAATCTATATTTCTAACAAGGCCAGGGAAATTTTCCTTCATCATATCCTCAAATAGCTTATCCAACTCTCGTATATTTTCTTCTTCACCCTCATGGATGTTTATAATTATCATGTTAGGCCTCTTCACATAAGCCCACATTTCTTGTATGCTTTGCTCTTTTCTGTTATTTCTCTGCTGTATCTCTGCAACTGACTTATTTAAGTGAAACGTTTTATCTTCAATCCCCAAGATCCTTTCTTCTGTTTGATCTACCCTATTCTTGAGGCTTTCCACTGTGTTTTGTAATTCTTTGAATAAATTCTTCATTTCCAGAAGATCTGTTTCAGTTATCTTTAATATTTCAATTTATTTACTGAAGTTTTCTTCCAACTCTTGGATTTTTTTATGGTTTCTTTGTGTATGGTATCCATTTTCTCTTGCATATCTTTGAGTTTTCTTACAATCCATGTTCTAAATTCTTCTGTCATTTTAGCGTTCTGAATTTGGTGGTATCCATTGCTAGAGAGCTGGTGTTGCCCTTTGGGGGTGTGCTTTCTGTTTGATTCTTCATACTTCCAGAGTTCTTTCACTGATTTCTTCCCATCTGGAGCAGCTGTTGCCACTTACCTTTGGATTTTTGTTTAGATAATGACATGCCCAGTTTAGTCTCTGAGCTAGTAGGTGGTGCATGTGGGTGAGATTCAAGCACACCCTGTATGATGAGTCAGTAAATGCAGTAAAAAGGCATGCAAATTGACCTCCCTGACAGTAGGTCGTGCTTGCTGGGAGTAGTAAGCTGCAGTGTTGTTTCTGGGACCTGTAACCAGCTTTCATTCCTCTGTGGAGGCACGTCAGTGCCTTAGATGGTGGGTAGGGCCCTGGGACTTCTAGGTGTGCCCTTATTCCCCACCACAGCAGGGGCATGTAGGAGAGTGAGGCTATGCAGAGCTAGATTGTGTGAGCCTGCCTTAAGGCTCCACACCTGTTAGCAGGGATCAAAGGTCTGTTCTCTGCTTCTGGGCAAAGCTGCCAGGGAGGGGCTGGAATGGCCTCGCTCAGCCAGAAAGACTGCGTGTTTAGGTGGGGCTGTCTGAGACCTGCAGTCTGGAGCAGGCCTCGCTCCTTTCCACCCTCCCCTTTTCTGCAGTTTGTCCTGGGCCTCTGCTGGCAGGCAGGACCTCAAGCTCGCAGAGCTTCTCTGACTGCGATGCGAGCTGGGAGTTCTCCGCCCTGGGATTCTCTGCCCAGGATTACAGCCTCAGCTGGAAGTGCAGCCCTCCCCAAGGAGAAGGGTTGCCCCTCAAGCATGCTGCAGCTAGGACTCACTCAGATCTGCCCCTGAAGGCACACACACCTCAGTAGACTAGTTCACAGATATCCCTTCTGTGCCCCTGGGCAATGTGATTGAAACCTGTACAGGATCTGCCCTGCATGCCTGTCCCCCTTGGCCCTGGAGATCAATCCTTGACCTTTCTAGGAAGAAGAGTGCTGGTCTCAAGTCACCCACAGGGTGCCCAAGCTGGATCAATGTCTCTCCACCTTGGGATTTTCCCCACTCTGCTAGAGTCACCAGGCAAGCGGCACCTGAGAGGGCTGGTAGGGAGCTCACAGTCTGAGTATCCCTCAGTCTGATGCAGGGCCTCAAAAGGAAAGGTCCCATTCCCTGCAGATGCCTCTGGGTTGTGGCTAAATTGTCTCTCTTGGCAGCCGCAGGTAGAAGAGGGGAAGGGGAGAATGAAGCAATATGGCACCTGCCAATCGGCTTGGGTCTGTGGGGCAGGAGGTATGGTATCCCAAGGGAGCTGGGAGCCTGGTATCCTGTCTGTAAGAGGCTCACAGCTCACTGGCGTCAGCTGTCTCTGGGCTGGTGCTGGCAGGTCCCTCCAGCAACTCAGGAGCCCACCAGCAGTCTTAGAGGCAAGGAAGGGGAAATTTAACCATTTTTCCTACCCTTATTGCTGGTCTCCAAGCCTCTCGGGATTTAGACCCTGTCAGTGCCGTTTTCCTTCCAGTTCTGCTCTGCAGCCTCTTCCTGTGGAGTTTCCTGTACTTTCAGGCACCCTTCCTTCCGACCCTCATCTGATCTATGTTTTTCTGCCTGTTTGTTTTTTTCACTGTCATCTAAAATCTTTCTTTCTTGCAGAGACACTCTGGTTGGAGGTTTTTCTTGTCCACCATCTTGCCTCCACTCTATTTCCAATCTTTTTTTTTTAATTTATTTTAAATTATGTGACAGTATAAGTCATCAATACCACATGGGCAGCTCCCAGTATACCTTGGATTGTGATGAACTTATGTTTGTTTTTTAATGGTTTATTGCTGGGTATTTTTGGAATTTGGATTTTAGTTTTTAATTTATTTTTTAATAAATAACAATTGTACATGGTTCAAAGCTAAGAGGTATGAAGTCCTATGTAGAAAGTGTTGCCCCTATCCTGCCCCACAGGCTTCACCTCCCTCTGCAGAGAAACCTGTGATGCCAGTGTCGGCTGTGTCTTTCTAGGGGTGGTACAGGGTTAGATAAGCACATACATGTGATATATATGTATGTGTACATAAGGATAATCATGGAATGTAAATGTATAATACATATATATTCCTTCCCCTCTATTAAACGCAAATAGTAGCAAAGCAACCACACAGTGTTCTGCGTCTTGTTCTTTCTGCTAAATATATCCTGCAGGTGGCTACAAATGATTATGTAACGATTCAGCTTATTGAAATTTTTTGATGTTGAACTTATCAGTGTCCCTATTATTGTGGTGTGTTCTTTGGTTATAAATCAGCATTAAATAAAGGATTTTCAGGAATGTGTAATTTTGACTTCCTCCTTTCTTTGAGTCATTATTTCGATCTTTGCATAGGAACACTACAGTTTTGGAGTCCCCAAATTGTTTCCTTTAAGGTATGTAAATAAACTATTCTTATAGAATAATTAATTCAGCACAATAAATAATGGACCTTGTTGAGGTGGTTACCGTTATTACTACCTGCACGTTATTCCCTCAGATTGGGTGCGGTCAGAGGGTGTAGAGTTGTTGGAACACAGGACCTTGGTGGGACCGGGCAGGCACAGACACTGCCTGCCCCTCCACCCAGCAGCCCCTCGGCCATCTGTGCAAGAGAGGCTGTTGTGTGGGTGACCAGTGTCCAGAAGTACCTGGGAGTGTGATCATCTGGTTTGGCAGTTTGCCCATAATTCTCTTCCCCTAGGGCTCCCTTCAGGGTTGACCCCGAGAAAAACTGCATGAGTTTCAGAAGGTTGAAGAGAAGCAACAGCTGTTGTGCTTAGATGATGCATGTGGAGCATCAGACGCCGCTGCTGCTCAAGTTCCACAGGCTCTGGAATCGATGGTCAGGGGCTGGGGGGTGTGGAGCTGAAGGCCATTTTCCCCAGACCTCATAGAGCAGGTAGGGCCCATGGGTTCCAGAAACAATCACCTCAGGGCTCTTGTGGGGCACTTTCATGCCCTGAGTGCAGGAACTTTGTCTTCAGGATTCCTTGGGTTTTCCACACTCCCTTTTGGAGGGTCTTGCCCTCTGTACCCCAGAGGCACTGGCCAGACTCAGGGATCTGTAAAGCATGCACCCAATGTCTCGTGCTGGGGTTCTTTCCCTACAGCCCATGGCTTGCACTCCTCATTCTTGAATTTCATGCCTTCAGAATCATCTTTTTAAAATGGGACTAAAAAGTGAAAAGGTAGCTTAATATTTAAGATTTGAGGAAACACTTTCTGATGAAATCCTCAGGGTCACATAAAACATTTGTGCAAGTCAAAATAAAAATGTAGAGATGAGGCTGGGCGTGGTGGCTCGTGCCTGTAATCCTAGCACTCTGGGAGGCTGAGGTGGGAGGATCACTTGAGCTCAGGAATTCAAGACCAGCCTAAGCATCTCTACAAAAAATAATACAAAAAATAGAAAAATTAGCCAGGTGTGGTGGCATGTACCTGTAGCATACCCCAGCTACTCAGGAGTCTGAGGCAGGAGGATCATGTGAACCCAGGAGTTTGAGGTTACAGTGAGCTACAACGAGGCCACTGCACTCTATTTGGGATGACAGAGCAAGACTCTGTCTCCATAAAAAAAAAAAAAAAAAAGAGTCTCTAACTTTAACACTTTATTTGGGAAGAAAGAATTGCAGTTTGGAGCACACATGCAGGCTGGGTGGTCTTTGATATGTCCTGTCCAAAGAACAAAGAGAAGGTTGGAAATTTTATGAAACAGAGAAATGTTACATATTGCTCTTTGAGAAGTTCACTGGTGCTAGGCAGGTTCTGGAGGGCTGGCAAGCTCCAGTGAGCAACGCCCACGGGCAAAATTAGTCTTAGGGTTGTAGCCAGATATTTCAGCAATTATAGTTAAAAGTGGTCTCAGGTTACAACAGGGAGTTTCAGCAGCTGTAATTGCAGAGAATTTCATTTCTTGAGCAGTGGTATGTGGTGAGTGTTTTCTGAAAAATTAAACATGTTTTAAGGCAGGGCCTTTCTGATTATTTCTTGTCCTTTTTGAAGCTTTCTTTCTCTTTTCCTGGTGACTCTGTATCATGTTGGGGCTTGATGACAGGAGCAAAGCCATTATGAGTGATAAGGAATGAAAGGTTGATTAAAGGAGTTAGACCCTCCATGGTGTTTGAGTTGGTGAGTCTGATTATGGGCCTGAAGTCACTGTGGCTCAGCAGGGCCGCAGTTGGGAAGCAAAGGTGGGCATGAAGTGGGATGAGTGAGGACAAGCTGGGACCCAATGGGACACATCGTCCTCCCTGCTCCCTCCTCAGGGTCACAGGCAACTTGGAGGAGACACTGGCATCTTTCACCATGGAGCAAGTCCCAGGCCAAGAGCCTGGGATGGAAGATGTGTGTTTACTGGGGCCAACACTTGTGGGAAGGATGGTGTGAGAGAGAAATCAACAGCCACACGGCCATTGGAGGGGGCTGTTGGATTTGGCGGGGGACACACTCATGAGCTGTGATTGCCTATCATGGTGTCCACTGTGCCTTTGTAGCCCCTGTGCTCAGTCACCAGAGGAAAGCTTCCCCACGAGGTAGGACCTCAGGGCAGGCAGCTCTCTGAAGTTGCTGAGGCCAGAGGACATCTGCTGCTGCGTGCTCTGCAGCCAGGCAGCAGGCCCCACCAGGAAGGAGGTGCGGCGTGCATCTCTGTCTACCATGAGCTGCACGGGTGCCTGACCCAGGCACAGGGAAGCTGAAGGCAGAGATCAGGGAGCTGCCGGAGGCACGGGCCTGGCTGCTGCCCACAGCTGCTACTGAGCCAGCTCCTGGATGCTAGGGAGGGCAGCAGCAACACTGTCCTTAGAGCCCACACCCGGCAAGCTCAGCTCAGGCCCTGTGGTCGGTGCTCAGGTTGCAGAGTGGCTCACTATTGTTAGTGGCTCTGGCCTGGCCCCGCATGGGGGCGACAGCTTTTACAGCCAATAGCCTTCTTAGTAATGTATCATCCACTGACCACCACTCTGCTCCTTGGTTATAAATCCCCATTTATCTATCCTGCTGTGTTCAGAATTGAGCCCAATTCTATAGTGTGGTCTCTCTTCCCCTATTGCAATAGTTCCTGAATCAAATTTGTTTTTACCTCTTTAACTACTATCCAGTCTTGGTTTGCTTTGACAGTATTTAGTAATAGTTGTTAGGGAGGTGTCATGATTAGAAGGACATTTGTGTCTTTACCTTTCTCAAGTGCATTCTCTCCCTCAGTTGTTTTCCCTTCAAATTTGGGGAGGTATTAGAGATTTTTAGAATTTGACATTTTACATCCTTCCCTAGTCTGTTTGATGAGGGAGGTGCTGGCCTCATGGGGTATGAGACATGTAATTTTTAGAAACACCTGTCTGCCTCTGAACACCCCTTGCTCTAAGGTTTGAATAGTGTGGGTATTTTTTGTGTTTTCACTTATTTTTTCATAAGGTCTCAGCTGCCTTGATCCCAATCTCTCCCCAGCAGCCCTGTGCATGCAGAACCCCAAGGCTGTTCGCTCTCTGTTCCAGCTGACATTTCCACCACAGCGTCCTCAGGTCTCCCACAGACCCTCCACCTCAGACACCATACATGCAGGGAAGCTTCCGTCTCTGTTCTTTCTCTTTCTAGACCCATGCCTGGTAAACAATAGATAGTAAATATTTAAGTACATTAAATATTTATTGTTGCATAATAAATTACTCTATAATTTAGTTGCTTAAAATAGTATAAGATTATTATCTCACAGTTTCTATGGGTTAGAAATTCAGCAGCTGCTGAACTAGGTTGTTCTGGTTTGGGTCTTTCATGAGTTTTAGTCAAGATGTTGGCCAGGGCTTTGGTCACCTGAGTCCCGGGCTGAGGCCAGAGGGTATGTTTCCAAGATGTTGCTCACGTGGTGCTGGCTGTTGTCAGCACCTCGATCCCTCCTGATCTGGGCTTCTCCATGGGCTGCTTGGGTGGCCTCACAGCATGGCAGCCTGCTTCCCCTCAAGTGAGCAATGTGAGAGACAGAAAGCAGAGGCCACTTGTCTTTCATCATCTCACCTCGTAAATCACTTACCATCGTGTCCTCCATTTATATTGTGGTCAGCTCCTTTTAGTGTGAAAAGCAATCACACAAGGGCACAAATGTGGAGGGGTAAGGATCACTGGGGGCCATTTGGGAAGCTGGCCACCACAGTGAGTAAATTAATGGAATAAACAAATTACAGTCAATTACTAAATTTCCTAGAGAATAAAGGCTTTGCACTCCACAGTAGTTGTCGATGAGCTTCAGAAAACATGGTCCTTACTTTTCATCATTGATCACCTAAAACTGAAAGTTATTATGCAGATAAATATAAAAATGTAAAAAGCATATATCCGGAAAGTATATATGTCCCTGCGTCTCTTGGCACTTTCACACAGGGGGTAGGGTGGGAATTAGACAAAACCTGAGAATATTAGCCAACACTCTGTGGATGTGCTTGGAAAAATCTGGCTTCACATGGAGTTTCCTGGTTTCCTCACTGTAGCCCCTTCCCTGACACCTCACCCCATCTACCACGCCCAGGATTTGTGCCTCCCAAAACCTATGACTTAAATGAATTTAGTGGAAAAATGTATTTACTTCGAGGTGGGTTTGTAAAATAATGTGGCATAGAATTTATGACCACATATCCTAAACATTCGAGCAAATTTAAATGAAAAATCACATTTCTGGGTCATTTTAGAAAAGTCTGGCATAATAATTACATTTTAAAAATTTATTTATGTATTTATTTAGAGACAGAGTCTCACTCTGTCGTCTGGGCAGAGTACAGCGGCATCACTGTAGCTCACAGCAACCTCAAACTCCTGAGCTCAAGCGACACTGTGCCTCAGCCTCCCGAGTAGCTGGGACAAAAGGCATGCACCACCACACCTGGCTAATTTTTCTATTTTTAATAGAGACAGGTCTTGCTCTTGCTCAGGCTGATCTCCAACTCCTGAGCTCAAACAATCCTCCTCAGCCTCCCAGAGTGCTAAGACTGCAGGTGTGAGCCACCACCCTTGGCCTAATAATTATTTTTAACCACTTCGGTACCAGCGTCGACTATAGTCGACAGCCACAGATGAACGCGCACAGTGACTTTAGCCGAGAGCCGTGATATGAAGGTGCACAGCCGAGTGTCGACTTTAGCCAACAGCTGTGATATGATTTTTCTAATTTTTCATTTCTCAAAGTAAAATTGTGAACATTTAAAAATAACGTAATGAAAACATATATGTATATGTTACCTATTCTGATTTACATTACAAGTAAAGCTGCCTGTAAAGTAAAACAAGCTTTCAGTGCTTTAAAGCTTTCCTCATCACACAAGAGCAAAAGGGATTCGTCGTCAATGCACAGCACAAGCTATCATGCGGACTGTGAGTGCCGGCTGTGGGCAAGGTTTCCCAGCCGGTGAGCGTGGTCCCAAAGTGGTTAAAAGCCCACAAGACTTAGTGAATTTGGATGAAAAATCCTATTTTCAAGACCATTTTGGAAGAAAAATGTGGTATTACATCCAGAAAATCCTACTTGTTATACAAATTTAGAAGACAAATGCCTTTGGGGCCATTTTAGAAGAAAATTCTGCTATTGGGCTATGTTAAAAAGAAAACTCCACCGATTATTTGACTACTATTGCTCTATAGTAAATTTTGAAATTGATAAGCATAAGTTCTCCAATTTTTCTCTTTTAAAAATGTGTTCTATTGCTTCTTTTTTTTTTATTATTATTTTTTAATTTTTTTTCTGAGACAGAGTCTTGCTTGTTGCCCAGGCTAGAGTGAGTGCCGTGGCATCAGCCTAGCTCACAGCAACCTCAAACTCCTAGGCTCAAGCGATCCTCCTGCCTCAGCCTCCCAAGTAGCTGGGACTACAGGCATGCGCCACCATGCCCGGCTAATTTTTTCTATATATATTAGTTGGCCAATTAATTTCTTTCTCTTTATAGTAGAGACGGGGTCTTGCTCTTGCTCAGGCTGGTTTCGAACTCCTGACCTCGAGCAATCCGCCCGCCTCAGCCTCCCAGAGTGCTAAGATTACAAGTGTGAGCCACCGCGCCCGGCTTATTGCTTCTTTTTAATCTAAAACTTAGCAAACAGATTGTTTTGTGATCTTGAAGATTCTCTCATATAAGTATATAATGATGTTTCTCATTTTTTGTTATGACAGCACTTGTTCTATTTGTGCATGACTGACTTTTAGTTAAGCAGTCACTCTACTGAAGATTTTTTTCTTTACTACTAATTACTGCACTGAAGAACTTATATAAACAATTTTGTGCATGAATACATACAGCTTATTCGATAAATTCCCTTAAGTGAGATTAAGGGCTCAAAGGGAATATGAATTTTTAGTTTTGGTAGTATTACCAAGTTGTCCACCATAAGACGTGTGCTAATTTATATTCCCAAAACTAATGTGTAAGTGTTCCTGTTTCCAGTCTACAATACTGTTTTCGAAGTTTGTAGTTTTTGCTAATCTGATAGGTGCAAATGATATCTGTGTGTCGTTTTCATTTTTATCTTTACTGATGTAAGGGATATTTTCAAATGAAAAAAGGCTTCCTGTACTGTGATTTGTCTGTTCTTATATTTGAGTATTTTCTGTTGTATTATTTTTTAAAACTTTATTTCTAGAGGTATTATATAATATAGATAGGAAAAACTATCTATATAGGTGCTCCCCACCTCCAACAGTTTGTCTTTTATTTTGGCTGAAGGGGTGTGAGTTGCCTTGCAGAATTTATTTTGCTATAGACAAATTTGACCTTTTTCATTATGACTTTGAGATTTTGAGCCATAATTAGGAAGCCAGTCCTAGGTTATAAAGGTGTTCCAACTACCTATTGCTGTGTAACAGACGATCCTAAAATTTAGGGCTTCAAGCAAATTATTAATATCATCCCTCACAGTTCTATAGGTTGACTGAGCTTGGCTGAGTGGTTCTTATTTGAGGTCCCGCACATGGTTGCTGATGTCAGCTGGAGTTTTAGTCATCTGAAGGCCTGACAGGACATCCACAGTGGCTGGCTCACACGACTGGAGCTGATGTTCACTATTGGCTAGCTCACCTGTGGCCAATGACCAGAGTGCCACCATGAGGCTCTCCATATATGGCTTGAAGTTTTCACAACATGGCAACAGGGTTTGAAGAGTAGAAGCTGTGAGGTTTCTTTTGAGCCAGTCTCAGAAGTCTCATGATGTCACTACCCTCTCTTGATCAAGAAAGTCACTAAGGCCAGTCCAGATCCACGGAAAGGGCAACAAGATTTCATTATGATATACACATAAGAAGCGAAGGAATAGATGGTGTCCATCTTGGAAATTCTTTGCACAGTCCACTCTCTGAATACCAAACTGCACGTCTATCCCATGTGAAATATCCCTCCTAAGACCCCCAGAGTCTTATCCCACTATGGTGTTGGTGCAAAGTTCAGGATCTTGTTCCCTAAATCAAGTCAAGGTGTAGATGCTTTATTGGAAGACCTGTGATCTAAAAAAGTATATCTAACATCCAATGTTCACATGGGGACAGGATAACCCCAATAAAAGTTCCTATTAAAAAATGTGGAAATGGCTGGCACAGGTTCACAGAAATTCAGCAATTCAGCTGGGCACATTTTGCCAGCTCCTTGCTTAGAGCCCAGTACTGCTCCCTAGCAGTGATTCTCCACAATGTCTACACTCCGAGTTATTTTTCCTTTTCCATGAGAAATGACCCATATTTGCAGCTTAGTAGATTTCTCAGCCTGCCCCTCTGCCCACAGAAAGGTAGAAGCCTTTCTGTCCTTTTCAGACCTAGCTGGTTTTCCTATTACAAATGTTATGGTTTTCCTATGCCTCTTATTGAAGTTCATCCCATTAGACAAAATCATATCCACAAAGCTCTTCAAGATAAGTGCTTCTCTGGTTTGGGTTGAGTGTCAAGGTGCTATGGGATAATGCCCTTAAAATTCAGAAACCATTTTGTGTATGTCCAGTTACCACACAATTAAATCTTTTTGAAGTCATAAAAAAGGGTCTTACAGTTGTATCCTTGAGATGATCTTTATCTTGAAAGCCACTTATTTTGAGCAAACCCACTCTGCACTTGAACACAGTGTAGGAGGCATGGTTAAGAAATATATTTAGCCCCGCTATTGGAGAACTATTGAGGGTGTGTGGCTAAGGGGTCTTAGACCAGCTACCTGATGACTGGCAAAAGGAGTAGGTCCAGGGATAGTGCCAAGGAGCATGACTGAAAGTCTTATACCCTGAAATTATAGGACTGATTTGGGGGCGTGGTTTCAAAGGTCTTATCCCTATTATTAGAGGGCTGAGGAAGACACATGGTTAAAGACTGTCATATACAATCATTTCATCACTTAAGAATAGGAATACATTCTAAGACGATTTCATTATTGTGTCAACATCGTAGAGTTTATTTACACAAATGTAGATGGTGTAGCCTACTACACACCTAGGCTATATGGTACAGCCTATAGCTTCTAGGCTACAAACCTATACAGGAAGTTCCCATACTGAATACTGTAGGCAACTGTAACACAATGGTATTTGTGTATCTAAACATAGAAAAGGTACAGTAAAATACAGTATAAAAGATAAAAAATCATATACTTATATAGGGCACTTACCATGAATAGAGCTTGCAGGACTGGAAGTTGCCTTGGGTGAGTCAGTGAGTGCTGAGTGTGAAGGCCTAGGATGTTACTGTTCATTACTACAGACTTTATAAACACTGTACACTTAGGTTACACTACATTGATTTAAAAATTTTTTATAAATTTTAATAAACCATAGCTTACTGTAACTTTTTTACTTTATACAACTTTTTGACCCTTTGGTAATAACATTTAGCTTAAAACACAAACACATTGTACAGCTGTACAAAAATATTTTTTCTTTATATCCTTATTCTGTAAGCTTTTTTCCATTTTTTATTATTATTATTTTTTTTTACTCGTTAAACCTTTTTGTTAAAAACTAAGACATAAACATATATATTAGTCTAGGTCTATAGAGTCAGGATCATCAATACCAGTTTTCTTCTTCCACATTTTGTCCCACTGGAAGGCCTATGATGTCACTAGGTGATAGAAATTTTTCAGCTCCATTATAATCTTATAGGACCACTGTCATAATGTGGTCTCTTGTTGACTGAAACATCATTATGCAGTGCATGACTGTAGTTACCGGAGTGCCAGTGAGGTGGTATAGCTGGGGTGGCTGGGTGTTATCCATGTTCTTGGTAGCATGATATAGGTGTAACTGAGATCCAAGGCTCTGCTTAGTCATAGCTAAGACCAGGCCCCAGGACTGGGCTCCTGAGGACAGAGGACAATGTGTTGGTGAGAGGGCCCCAAAGAGGGAGGACCAGGGACTAAAGCCTGAAAGCAACACAGGAAGTCAGGGGATGATTCCACAAAGGCAACAATACAGATGTTAAGAGTCAGGAGGAGAGAAGCAGGAAAGGGAGCTGTCACAGAGCCAAGGGAGGAGGGTCACTGCAGATGAAACTGGACTAGAGGAAGCCACATTTTCTGGAAGATTCTCTTCCCTCCTGAAATCTCTGTCTACAGTTCCTAGATTCTCTCCTCAGACAAAGGATTAGACTTTCCAATAAATATACAAATGATTTGGTTCTTATGTTTTCTAAAGAAATGAATGCTGGCGGAGTAGTGGACTTAAGAGTTCGAGCTATCTATATCGCTCCTTATTCCCTACCTTTGTAGGTGAGAGAATGAAATACACAGCCAAGGTTACAGATTTGTAAGGAAGCTAAGTTTATTAGAACAAAAGGCCACAAAACATGGACAAGACTTAGTGTGAAGAAAATAAACTAAGTCAAATGCCCTCTGACCACTTATGGAATGCATTTCCTTCTCCAATTCATAAAAGGATAAAAATTTTGACTGCTAGTCCTTGTCATCATCTTCACTTTCAAAGAGAATATAAGGGCTCAGAAGATTGCCCTGAATAGGCCTCAGGGTCAGGCTGGAGTGGCTGTCTGTGGTGGCCAGACTTCATTTTCCTGTGTCTACTGAGGTGAGATTTCTGGCCAATGCCTTGCCCATAAGTCTTGCACAGGCATGGCTTCTCCCCTTTGTGTGTCATTTGATGTAAGGTGAGGAGTGCCTTCTGGATAAAGCCTTGGCCACACTCTCTGCACGCACATGACTTCTCTTCTGCGTGTACCCGCTTATGCGTGATTAAAGCCGACTTATTGCTAAAGCCGAGGCCGCACTGCCTGCACATGTAGGGCTTCTCCCTTGCGTGTTTCCTCTTGTGCCTGATGAGGCCTGCCTGGTGGCTGAAGCCCCGCCCACACTCCCGGCACACGTAAGGCTTCTCCCCTGAGTGTGTCCTCTGGTGTGCAATGAGGTTTGACTTCTGGCTGAAGCCTCGCCCACACTCCTCACACACCATGGGCTTCTCCCCTGAGTGTGTCCTCTGGTGTCTGATGAGATTTGACTGCTGGCTGAAGCCTCGTCCGCAATCCTTGCACACAATGGGCTTCTCCCCTGAGTGTATGTTCTGGTGCCTGTTGAGGTGTGACTTTAGACTGAAGCCCCGCCCACACACCCCACACACATATGGCTTCTCCCCGGTATGTGTCCGCCTGTGAGAGATGAGGGTAGAATTCTGGCTGAAGCTATGCCCACACACTCCGCACACATACGGCTTCTCCTTTGAGTGTGTCCTCTGGTGGTTGACGAGGGTTGTCCTCTGCCGAAAGCATCGCCCACACTCCTTGCAGGCGTAGGGCTTCTCCCCTGAGTGTGTCCTCTGGTGGGAGATGAGATTTGATCTGTCGCTGAAGCCCAGGCCACAATCACTGCACACGATGGTCTTCTCCTCTAAGTGTGTCCTCTGGTGTCTAACGACAGCTGACTTCTGACTAAAGCCTTTGCCACACTCCCGGCACACGTAAGGCTTCTCCCCTGAGTGTGTCCTCTGGTGTATGATGAGGTTTGACTTCTGACTGAAGCCTCGCCCACACTCACTGCACATGTAAGGCTTCTCGCCGGAGTGTGTTCTCTCATGTATGATGAGTGTGGACTTCCGGTTAAAACCTCGTCCACACTCCCTGCACACAATAGGTTTCTCCCCTGAGTGTGCCTTCTGGTGTCTGGCGAGGCTCTTCTTTAGACTGAAGCCCTTCTCACACACCCCACACACGTAAGGCTTCTCTCCTGAGTGTATCCTCTGGTGACTGAGCAGGTTTGTCATCTTGCTGAAGCTCAGCCCACACTCTCCACAGTTGACTGTTCCAAATCCTAAGACTTCTATCCTCTTCAACAATTTGTCCGTTTCCTCAGGGTTCCCTGTCTGGGCTGGTGTGGTCTCTATCTCCACCCCTCTGATGCCATTCCGAGAGCTGACTGGCTGCTTTTGGGGTGGCCTGGGAAACGCTCCCAGAGTCCTTTTCTTTGTCCTTCCAAACAAAGGCTTGGCACCTTGCCTCTCTTGACCTTGTGCTTTATCACTCCAGGAAGTTCTATCGGAGGCTTGTTGCTGCTTCTCTTCGTCCCCGGGGCGTGGATCCCCCGGCTGGACGTGACTTTCTGCACACAAGCATGTAAAGATCCAGGGGGGATGACTACACAGCACACGCTGCACGGGGAATTTCTGACTGGACAAATCTGGAGGGAAGAAAGGACCAAGGTGGAGTTCTGTGTTTGGTTCTGTAGAGAGAAAAGTTCGAGTCAGAACTGAATCCTCAGTGGGGCAGCCTGAGCAATTCTGCCTAGTCTGATGGTGACACTTTTGATCCCCTGTTCTTTGAAATTCTTACAAGCTAAGGGCTCCCCAACCAAGACTTCCTTTACACGGCCTACTTTCCAGCCCATTACTACATCTTACATCTTCTATTACAATCCAGAAAATCTACTCCTAAGACCTATTCTATGTATCAGACTATAAAAGCATCACAGGCAGTTTGGGGTATGTAAATAGGGCTAATATGGAACAGTCTCCCCTACACTACAATTACCCTCCAACTCATACACACCACACTGATAAAAAACCATGCCCACAAATATTTTTTTTTCTTTGAGAGATATCTAACCATAGGACTCATGTGAAAATGTCCTTATATTTCCCCCTATTTCCCTGTAAGGACAAAGGGATAGACCAAGAGAACAATCATTTGGAGTGGACAGAAAACCCCTGGTGCAGGAAGCAGCATAAGAGAGTGATTAAAGAGAAAGTGTGAAACACCTGCATAGGAGTCTGCCCACTCATTAACAAATATTTGTTAGAGGATTACTTTGTACCAAAATTTCTACAAGGCAGTAGGCTGTCAGCAATGGACAACACGCACATAATCTAGACCCCTACTGACTTAAAAGATGCTTCTTCCTGCTGTCCCTGACCTAAGCATTGTTTATTTCCATAATTAGCATAAATAAAATTTTCCCCAGAAACCAATGTAAAAGAAAAATTTTCTACTTAGAGTATCTCTTGTGTAGGAGATGTCAACTTTGAATGTGTTGTTTCATCACAACTGGTTCTGGTCAGCTGAAGGCAATCAATGACCAAGCAATTTGAGAAACCAGTTATAGATCTTATGAGATCTACCTGAACAGTTTTCGTGACCAATGAACAATCAGGCTTATTAGAACTGTGTAAACATCTACATTCCAGTATTATTCCATCCTATACAGAATGTTACTCTGCAATCCTGATTATAAATAGCATAACCACCCTTTCTTAACACTTAAAAATCCTGACCCTTTCCACTCAGCAAATGGCTAAGTGAATCCTTTCCCTTTTGTGTTTGACTGCCTAGCCAATAAATAAGCTCAGCTTCTTTCTTCAGTAGCTCTGGTGGCCTTTGATGACAGTAGCTATCAGGCTTTGCTGCCAGTCTGAGGAGCCACCTGATGCCCACTTCTCCCCAGCTCCAGTGCTGTGGGGCTCCTGCTGGGAAGGCACGCTTTCCCTGAACCCTTTCTACTCAGGACTGGTCAACCAATGGTCTCTCTAGACTATTCCACAGCAACGACTGAACCCTGACTGCTTTCACTGAGCTCTAACTAAGATTATTTTGTTTAATGTAGGTTGTTTGGGAGTCCACAACTTGTAACTGATTTTGTATTTCTATTTCTGGCCAGCAAACAGTTTTTAGATTTGATTTGTTGGCTGTTTTTTACTCTTCGATATGATGGGAAAAAGGAAGCAATTGCTGATAACTCCTTGGTTTCCTTTCATACATATTAGGTCACTAGGTAAGTAGGTCTTTTAGCAGAAAGAACTCCTGTGTCTGTTCTCTTTTAAGCATGGTAACTATGATTATGGCACACAGGTAAGCCCTCAACCCCCCATGGGAACCACGGCTTCTGGTATGTCGACTTCTTATACCTATATATGTATATCCAATTTCTGTGCCTATGTATATAAAGTGGCAGGCTTTTGTTTATACTAAATATAATTCAGAATCATAGTGGCCACTTCAGAGAAATTTTAAATTTAACATAGTTTTAACACTGATAGGGAATAACAGAAGAAAAACAAAATTTCAATTCTCCACTGGTCAATCTTTTCAGTTGGTTATAAAATCAGCCATTATGTGTATACTCTCAAAACATTTAGTCTGAGCAGAGATTTAACACAAAATATTACCAACTTAATGAATTAGTTTATAAAGTATTTTAAGTCTATAGGTGCTCCCATACTGATAGGTTTATAGAGATTAATGAGCACTGGTACAAATTTAAAATCTCAAGAATATCCAAATTACAATAAAAATTGAACTCCTAATTATTTTAATATGCTGGTTTCTAAAGGAAATCTTGCTGCAGCTAGAGCTCTGGCTCTAAAGAAAAAACTTCAGCTGTTAGTTAAGTTAGGGGCTTTGGTTAGTAGGTTACACTGTAAGAAAGTAGGTGAGGCATTCAGGGCTTATAAACTACGTATGTAAAGACTTTTACTAGCTGGTATGTAACTATAAGGGTGACATTTCTAAATATTATAAAGCCTGGAAATTAGACAGATGTAATAGCTTCTCCTTTATTTTATCAGAGTGTAAATATAGCATTAGCATAATATCCTAGTTATAGAAAACTTGGTTCACTTTTTCAAAGAAAGTTTAATCAATCTAAACCTACAAGACTCATATACAGGTTGAGCATCCCTAATCTGACAAGCTCTAAAATCCAAAACTTCTTGAGCATGAATATGACCCCACAAGTGGAAAATTCCACACCTGACCCCATGTGACAGGTCATAGTAAAAATGCAGGCACACAACATGGTTTATTCAGCATCCCCAAGGGAAAAATAAAATTACTTTCAGGCTATGTATTTAAGATATATATGAAACATCAATGTTCCTGTTTAGACTTGGGTCCCATCCCCAAGATATCTCATTACATATATGCAAATATTACAAAATGCAAAAATATATGAAATCTTAAATACTTATAGTCCCAAGCATTTCAGACAAGGGATACTCACCTATACTTATTTAGAAATCAGATAAGCTATGAATAATATTGCATTCACACATGTTTATGATAAGGATACAGATAGTGCTGGAAATTATGAAAATCTACAATTACTTGAAACAAAATAACTCCAGAATTATTTTTTAGACAATTTTTTACATCAACACTGATTAAGTTGCTTTTTAATTTCTAAGACCTCCTATTAAGAAAGCATTATGAAAATCAATAAATATTTAAACAAAAAATTGAAAAAACTAAACAATATAGAGTTCCCATGCAATAATTTTACTTATATTCTTGCCTAAACTAACAGGATCGCCTTATGTTAATATTAAATAAGTTAATTATTTTACAGACTATAAATTAAAACTTTAAATACTGTCTATCAACACTGAGTAATATACATGCTTAAAAACATGTACAATTACATAGCATATCCATAAAGAAAATAGCTTAAACCAATAAGAAAACTGGTAACAGGGAATTATAATAGTGTATAATTTCTATCCTCTATATAAAAAATAATTAATTTTTGTCTTCTGTGTACTCTAATTAGGAAACAAAAGCTCTATTTTTGCCTTACTATATGTATATTTTTAATTTTCAACAGTCTCATTCTTATGCTTTTGTGTTACCTCTTAACAGACTCCTCAGTCAAGTTAAATAACAAGGATAGTTTACTTCAGGATGGTTTAAAATTCTTAATGATTATGGTGACTCCTGTTACTCTTTAAAAAATGAATTAATTTTTAATTGAAAAATAAAAATTGTATACATTTATCATGTACATGTTTTGAAATATGTATGCATTGTGAAATCGCTAAGTCAACATTATAAACATGGGTAATACCTCATATATCTATCATTTTTTTGTGGTGAGAACACCTAAAATCTACTGTCTTGGCAATTTTATTTTTTATTTATTTTTTTTTTTCTTTTATGAAACTTATCAGCACGCAATGTCTTGGCAATTTTAAAGAATATGATACATTGCTATTAATTATAGTCACCATGTTATACAATAGAGCTCTTGAACGTATTACTTCTATCTGAAATTTTGTATTATTTGATCAACATCTCCCCAACCATCCCATCCCTCAATTGTAACCACCATTCCACTCTGTTTCTATGAGTTTGACTTTTTTAGATTCCACATATAAGTAAGACTGAGCAGTATTTGTTTAGCTGTGATTTATTTCACTTAAGGTATTATCCTCCAGATTTATCCATGTTGTTGCAAACAATCCTGTTATGTTTATTTACTATATTATATAACTGTATTAGTATTCTGATCAATGAAGTACCCAAGACAACTCTATGCTTTTCTTGTAACTAGACTGTTCTGAGGATTCTCTTACTGCCTTTCCTAAATCCAGGTCTCAAATATAGAATGAAACTGTCAAGATATATTTTATACCTAAAACAGAACAGTCTTTTCCTCCATTATACCTGTATTTTGGATTTCTAAGATAGCTTTCTAGGCAATCACAAAGATTTGTTCCTTAAATTTGTAAAGCATTCTTCAGGTTTTAATTTGCTTAACACTGTTGTAAGAGCTACTATTTTTCTTTAAATTAAAGATTAAACACAAAACAGATAAATCAAAAGATAAGTTTAAACTTAAAACAATTATGAGTAAACTGCTTACTATTAATGTAAATGTTTCAATAATTACATATTTTTCAGGTTGAAAAAAATAAGTATTTGTATAAATGTACAAAGGTCTGGGTATATGGCATTTTCCCAGCCTCCTCCTGACAATTTAGAATGAACATTCAGATCAGATAATGTCCCTATGTCGTTTTCCTCTCTATCCAATATGCCTTCCATATTCTTGGCTAGATGTACTTCTGCTGTCCCCTAAGAGGAAGACTTTTGTGTCTTCCTCAAGTAGATGAACAGCTTTTTCCTCTCATATGTCGAGCATTACAGCGTTGGGCAAATGTCCTTGTTTTGTAATGTACCTTCCACACCATAACCTATTAAACTTATTTTAGGATCGTCCACAGCCCTCTTCATTTCACATCCTCCCCTGAAGACCAGATCACCTGGCTCACAACCTCTCTACTCCAGTACCTGTCACCACTCTCAGGGGGTTCTGTGGGGATGAACCACTGGCTGACATTCTGGCTTCTCAGCAACACTGACTTTACTCTTCAACAGGCACTTATATAATACTTTGGACACTGTCCACAGACACTGCACAATCTTCAAAGTCACTCCTGTGCCCATTCCCTTCTCTGATACAGCCTTTTATTCTACTTTCTGGCTCACTTTGCTTAAGCACCATGACCACCCTAGTTCCCTAACTCTTCTTGGGGCTCCAAACCATGACCTTTCTCCTTATACATCAGTCCCTCATATCTTTACTTCTTTCTTCATAGGACTGAGATCCAATGGACTTACATACCCAACTGATATTTTATGGAACTGTATATTCAGTTGAGAATCTATGAAACTACTATGAGGTCCTCACAAGGATGCTATTATGGACTGAACTGTGTTCCCCCAAATTCACATTGAACCCTATGTGTGACTATATTTGGAGATGGGGCCTTTAAAGAGTTAAAAGGTAAGTGAGGTCATTAGTGGGCCCTACTCCAATGAGTCTGGTACCCTTTTAAGAAGAGGAAGAGATAACAGGGGTGTACTGCAAGCACAGAGAAAAGGCCATGTGAGGACACAGCAGGAAGGTGGCCATCTGTAATCCCAGGAGAGATGCCTCAGAGCAACCAAACCTACTAACACTGTGATCTTGGACTTCCAGCCTCCAGAACTGTAAGAAAAAAAAGGCCAGGCACAGCGGCTCACACCTGTAATCCTAGCACTTTGGGAGGCTAAGGTCAGAGGACCCGCTTGAGGTCAGGAGTTTGAGACCAGCCTGGGCAATAGTGAGAGCTAGTCTCTACAAAGAAAAACATGAAAGGCCAAAGTCCCTCTTAAAAGTAATACCACTCAGTTTGGCATAAAATGCTATACCAACTTCATGCTGCTACTTAAAAAGCAAAACACCCAAGTCATATTATTTTTATTTTAACATAAAAAGATGAACAAAGGAGCACCCTGTATATCCAATGAAAATATCCTTCAAGAATGAAGTTGTGAAAAAAAACCACTTTCAGAAAAACAAAATATAAGAGAATACATTGTACCTGCACCACAAGAAATGCTAAATGAAGTCCTTAAGGTTGAAGAAAAATGATACCAAGGAGAAATTCAGATCTTCGGGATAAAAATGAAGAGAATAGAATACAGTAAATTATCTAGATGAGTATAAAAAGACTATTTTTTTCTCTTAATTAAAAAACCACATATGGAGCGTATAATACAAATGACAACTTTGGCATAAAGGATGCTGGGAGAAAGGGCTAACTGAAACTGTGCAATTATAATGTTTGTATGATTTACATAAAGTGGTACCCAAATTAAGTAGACTATAAACCATTAAGGCTATATATTATACACTACTAGAGGTGGGGGTCAGCAAACTTTTTTTTAAAGATAGTAAATAGTTTAGGCTTTAAGGGCTAAGAGGTGAAATGGACCATAAAAAATGTAAGAGACATACTTAGCTCACAGTTTTTTTAGAATTCCATTTCAATTTCTTGACTTGCTTTCTAAGCTTTTCTTCTCCCTCCAGACTTGTCTTTTCTCTCTAGATCAGTTTTTGTTTGTTTGTTTTTTCTTCCATATTCTTGCTGATCTAAACAACAGCCTGGGAGGCAGAAGAATACCTTCCCATCTCAGCATTTCAGCAATGGCTCCTCTCTCCCAAGCCTCTGGGCTACTGACAGCCTTGGGCCCCATCTGCCCAGTGTTCTCCACTCACCTGGACAAGTGGCTGGTGGACATTTTCTCTCCTCTCTCCAAGTCTCTTTTCCTTGCTCCAGCTGGGTAATGAGTTTTGGTTTAGAAAATGGAATTCCTGCTCACAGGAAAAGAAAACAAGGTAACTGTGGGTTATAGGATCCAGGGCCCAGTCAAGAATCCAGATCCAAACTAGGTGAGGAACTTCAAAGGATGGCACAAAGATCTGAGAACAGTGGGCTCTCAGCAATGGAAGGGAGGAAGGGGGAAGGTAAACTTGCATGAGAGCACACTGATTCCACTCCACATTGAGTGGATGAACACCTCTCTTATTCAAAAGAAGTTAATTTAGGAAGAGAGCCCCAGCCTGGGCAAGGGCTACAAATGCAGAGCATCGCACACATACATGTGCAGACACAAATCTATCCCTTTTCAATTCTATGAAATCAGACCTTCACTGGGGAAACAGGAAACAAAATGTCTTTGCTTTGGAGTCTAACACAAAAAGCAAAGCCAAGGCACAAACCAAGATGGCTGCTTCAAGCATAGCCTAAAATTCTCAGCAATAAAATTGCATGTCCCATGCTTACCCAGTGAGAGCAGGTTGCTGTAGTTCTCCAGCATCACCTCCCTGTACAGAGTCCTCTGAGCAGGGCTCAGCAGCCTCCACTCCTCCTGGGTGAAGTCCACAGCCACATCCCTGAATGCCATGTGTGCCTGTAACACAAAACCCAGCCCTGGTTACCCAGGAGCCAGCTTTGCCCATGGATGTGCTCTATTCTAGTCCATTGGTCTGTAAGTCTATCTTTACGCCAGAACCATGGGTTGGATTACTGTTGCTTTGTAGTAAATTTTGAAATAAGGAAGTGTAGTCTTTCAACTTTATTATTTTTTCCATGACTGTTTTAGGTATTCAGAGTCCCTTGAGATTCCATATGAACTTTAGTATGAATATTTCTATTTTTGTGAAAAAAAATAGGATTATGACAGGGCTTATACTGACTGTATAGATTAGTTAGGGTAGTATTATCATTTTAACATTATTAAGCTTTCCAATCTATAAACATGTGATGTCATTCCATTTATATCTTCTTTAATTTCTTTCAGCAATGTTTTGTAGTTTTCAATGTGTATGGCTTTCACCTCCTTGATTAATTCCTAAGTATTTTATTCTTTTCAATGCTGTTTTAAATAAAATTGTTTTAATTTTCTTTTAGGATTGTTCATTGTTAGTCTATAGATATGCAACTGACTTTTGTGTGTTGATTTTGTTCTAGATTTTGTGTACATGTGTAATCTTTAGAGTCTTCCACATATAAGATCCTGTTATCTGCAAACACAGATAATTGTGATTTTTCCTTTCTAATTCAGATGGCTTTTATTTCTTTTTCTTGCCTACTTCTGATACTCTGTTGACTATAAGTGGCAAATGTGAGTATTGCTGCCTTATTCCTGATGTTAGAGCTTTCACTCTTTCATCATAGAGTATGTTAGCTGTGAGATTTTCATATATGACCTTTATTATGTTGAGGTAGTTTCCAGTTTGTTTTCATAAAGGGATACTGATTTTTGTCAAATTCTTTTCTGCATCAATTGAAATGAGCATGTGTTTTATTCCTCCATCTGTTAAAGTAACATTTTATATTCATTGATATTTTTATATGTTGAACCATCCTTGCATTCCTGAAATAAATTCTGCTTGGTCATGGTGTATAATTCTATTAATATGTTGTTGAATTCCGTTTGCTAGTATTTTGTTGAAGGTTTTTTTGCATAAATATTCATAAAGGATATTTATCTATAGTTTTCTTGTAGTATCTTTGTCTGATTTTGCTATGAGAGTAATGATGACCTTATAGAATGAGTTAGGCAGTGCTTCCTCCTCTTTAATACTTTTGGAATAGTTTGAGAAGGACTGGTGTTAGTTCTTCTCTAAATGTTTGGTAGAATTCACCAGTAAAGCCATCAGGTCTAGAAGGATTTGATTCTTTGTCAGGAGGGTTTTGATTACTGACTCAATCTCCTTATTAGTTACATGCTTATTAAAAATTTCCATTTCTTCATGATTCAGTCTTGATAGATTTTGTGTCTAGGAATCTGTCTATTTCATCTAGGTTATCCAACTTCTTGGCATATAATTCATAGTACTCTCTTTTAATCCTTTTTATTTCTGCAAAAATAAGTGATAATCCTTTTATGTCTAATTTTAATAATTTGAGGTTAGTAAATGTTGCTTGTTTTCTTAGTCAGGATAGCTAAAGATTTGTCAATGTTTTTGATGAACTACCTTTAAGTTTCATTGACTTTCTCTATTATTTTTCTGTTCTCTATATTCTTTGAATCTGTTCTAATGTTTATTATTTCCTTCCTACTGCTAGCTTTGGGTTTAGTTTATTGAGGTTTTTTTTCTAGTTCCCTAAGTTGTAAAATTAGGTTGTTCCCTGGAAAATTTTCTTCTTTTTAATATAAGCATTTCAGCTAAAAATTTCCCTCCTAGCACTTTTACTTCATCCTATCCCAGGTTTGCTGATACTTCTGTATGTTCAAATATGCTTCTGAAGCCCTCTAATGAATTTTTCATTTTAGTTATTGTACTTTTTATCTCCAGATTTTAGTTTGTTTTCTTTTTATCCCATAAGTTTTGATATATTGTTTTTGTTTTCATTTGTCTCTTAAGTACTTTCTAATTTCCCTTGTGGTTTCTTCTTCTATGCACTGGTTTAAAGTATGTTGCTTAATTTTCACATATTTGTTAGTTTTTCAGTTTTCCTTCTGTTATTGACTTCAAACTTCATCTTGTTGTGGTATAAGATACTTCTTAAGGTATCTATATTTTTAAATCTATGGATATTTAATTTGTGGCCCTATCCTGGAAAATGTCTCATCTACACTTAAGAATATGTATTCCTATTGTTTGGTTTATCGTCCTATTAAAGTTTATTGTCCTATTAAAGTTCTCTATTTCTTTACCTATTGTCTTTCTTATTGTTCTATCCATTATTGAGAGTGGAATATTGAAATCTCCGTTTTGTAGAACTGTCTATTTCTTCCTACGCTTCTGCCAATTTTGCTTCAGATACTTTGTGGGTCTATTATTAGGTGTGCAAGTGTGTATAATTTTTATATCTTCTTGCTGTACTAAAACTTACACTAATATGTCTTATTTCTTGTAAGCTTTTTTTGATTTAAAGTAAAGTCTATTTTTTCTGGTATTAGTATAGCCACTTCCACTCTCTTTGGTTACTATTTGCATGAAACATCTTTTCCATCCTTCACTTTCTTTTTTTATTATTCTTTTCTTTTTTTTTAATGAGATGGAGTCTCACTCTTGCTCAGGCTGGTCTCAAACTCCTGAGCTCAAGCCATCTTCCTGCCTTGGCCTCCCAAAGTGCTTGGGTTACAGGCATGAGCCACTGCTCCTGGCCCCATCCTTTACTTTCAAACTACCTGTGTTTTTGGATCTAAAATGAGTCTCCTGTACATAGCATATAGTTGAATCATGTTTTGGTGTTTTTCCCTACACTATGTCAAATTCTGTCTTTTGGTTGGAGAGTTTAATCCATTTACATATAAAGTAATTACTAATAAGGAGAGACTTGTATCTGCCATCTTGCTTTTTATTTCCACATGTCTTGCAGCTTTTTGTCCTTCATCTCCTGTAGTACTCTTCTTTTATCTTTAGGTCATTTTTTTTTTTAATTTTAATTCTTTTTTTTTAATTTCCTATTCATTCTTTTACTCACTAGACACACGGATTCCTGAATCTTTAGGTCATTTTTTTTTAGTGCAACTTTTAAATTCCCTTTTCATTTCCTTTTCTATATATTCTATAGCAATTTTCTTTGTGGTTATCAATGAGATTTTATTTATTATTCTAAAGTTAAATAAAACCCTAATTTGAATTTATTAGCTTAACTTCAATACAAACAAAAACTTTGTCCCTATACAGTTCCATCCCATCTCCAGTCAGTTATTGATGTCATAAAATTATATCTTTATGTATTATGTGGTCAAGACAAAATTTTTTTAATGCAGTATCCTCCTAAGTCATGTAGAAAACAAAAAGTTACAACCAAAGTTATAATGAAATGCTAGCTTATATTACTACTGATGTATTTAGCAGAGGACTTTATTTTAGCAAAGAACTTTATTTTTTCACATGGCTTCTAGTAATTGCCTTATGTCCTTTCGTTTCATTTCAAAGACTCTTGTTTGTATTCCTTGCAGGGCAGATCTAGTGGTAATGATCTCCATTGGCTTTTGATTATCTGAGAATGTCTTAATTTTCTCTTAGTGTTGAAGGAAAGTTTTGTCAGATATAGGATTCTTGATTGGCAGTTTTTATTTTATTTTAGCACTTTGAATATATCAATCCACTGCCTTCTGGATTCCCAAGATTTCTGCTGATAATTTTTTTGAGGATCCCTTAGAAAACACACACACACACACACACACACTAGAATATTATTCAGCCTTAAAAAGGAAGGAAATTCTGACACATTCTACAATATGGATGAACTTTTAGGACATTATGCTCAGTGAAATAAACTAGAAATAAAAGGACAAATATTTGATTCCATTCATATGAGGTACCTAGAATAGTTAAATTCACAGAAAATAGAATGGTGATTGAGATGGCTAGGGGCAAGGGAAAGTGGGGAGTTATTGTTTACGGGTATGAAGTTTCAGCTTAGGGAGATGAAAAAATTTCTAGGTGGTGATGATGTGCAACAATGTTGAATGTACTCAATGCTACTAACCTGTTCACTCAAAAATGGTTAAAATGGTCAATTTTATGTTCTGCATAGTTACCACAAAAAAAAAGTCTGACCAAAAAAATTATTCAAAGCCAGATACTCCAGAAGAAACTTTAGCAAAAGACTGATGATGAGCATTTAATATACATAATTGTAGATATATTATAAAAAGGGGAAGAAAAAAGAAGCAAAAAATATATGCTAAGTTATATCGCTGTATGTCCTAATAAGGTTGAAAGGCCACTAAAATAGAAGAGAAAGGAGAAGAGGAAAGTAGAAAAAGTTTGCTGAATGTTGCATACCCAAAGGTGGGAATTAAAGGGAATACACAAATGAAATTACAAATTCCTACAAAATAATAATGAAAACACTACATATGTATGGGATTTATTTTAAACAGTGAAGTGAGGAAAATTATAGTCTTAAATACTTTTCCAGGCCGGGCGCGGTGGCTCACGCCTGTAATCCTAGCTCTCTAGGAGGCCGAGGCGGGCGGATTGCTCAAGGTCAGGAGTTCAAAACCAGCCTGAGCAAGAGCGAGACCCCGTCTCTACTATAAATAGAAAGAAACTTAATTGGCCAACTGATATATATATATATATATATATAAAAATTAGCCGGGCATGGTGGCGCATGCCTGTAGTCCCAGCTACTCGGGAGGCTGAGACAGAAGGATCGCTCGAGCCCAGGAGTTTGAGGTTGCTGTGAGCTAGGCTGACGCCATGGCACTCACTCTAGCCTGGGCAACAAAGTGAGACTCTGTCTCAAAAAAAAAAAAAAAAAATACTTTTCCAAAAAAAATTAGAATTAAATTTCCAGCTTAAAGAGCTAGTAAAATTAAGTAATCCAAAAGAAAGTACAAAGAAGGAAATAATAAAAATGAAAGCAGAAATTAATGAACAGAAAACAGTAGATCTAATAAATCAAATCCTAGTTTCTAAAAAAAAAAAAAAAACCCAACAAAATAAACACTAGCTAACTTAAACAAGAAAAGAAAGCATAAATACTCAAAATAAATAATGACAAAGGGGAAATAACTATTGAATCACCAAAAAACAATTTTTAAAAAGTCACGTAAGACCAATTTGCAGAGCTCTATACAAATAAGTTTTTAGACCTAGATAAAGTGAATAACTTCCAAAGAAATATAATTTACCAAAATTGACCCAAGATGATCACAGTGAAATTCTACTAAACCTTCACACCAGATAGTCCCAATGCTCCAAATACTGTCCCCAGAGCACTGAAAAATGAAAAAAAAGTCCTCATTCTTTTGTTTTGTTTTGTTTTTTGAGACAGAGTCTCGCTTGTTGCCCAGGCTAGAGTGAGTGCCGTGGCGTCAGCCTAGCTCACAGCAACCTCAAACTCCTGGGCTCAAGCAATCCTGCTGCCTCAGCCTCCCGAGTAGCTGGGACTACAGGCATGCGCCACCATGCCCGGCTAATTTTATATATATATTAGTTGGCCAATTAATTTCTTTCTATTTATAGTAGAGATGGGGTCTCACTCTTGCTCAGGCTGGTTTCGAACTCCTGACCTCGAGCAATCCTCCCGCCTCAGCCTCCCAGAGTGCTAGGATTACAGGCCTGAGCCACCGCGCCTGGCTAAAAGTCCTCATTCTTATAAAGAAAGTATAACATTGGGACCTAAACTTGATGACAGTTCAAAAAGGAAAATTATAGATTATCACTTATAAATATTGAAAAAAATTCTAAATAAAATATTAGTGAAGTGAGTTTAACACCACCACAACAAAAAATTTCACCATGAAAAACTGAAATTTACCCAGGAATGCAAATCTCGTTCAGTTTTAGGAAATCTATTATAATACACCATATGAAGAGGTCTAAGGATAAAAAACAAAAAACAACAAAATTCAAGAATATAGGATTGATGGATTTTTAAAACTTTTTATTTTGAACTAATTTTACACTTACAGAGAAACTGCAAAAATATCAATTCCCATATATCTTTCACCCAGCTTTTGCTGATGTTAACATCTTAGAAAACTGTAAGTGCGATTATTAAGACCAGGAAATTAACACTGACACAATGATACTAACTGAACTAAAGACCTTAATTAAATTTTGCCAGTTTTTCCATTTATGTACTTTTTCTGGTCCAAGATCCAACTGAGGTTTCCATATTGTATTTAGTTGTCATATATCTTTAACCTCCTCCAATCTGTGTCAGATCCTGTGTCTTTTCTTGTTTTTTTGTGAACTTGATGCTTTTGAAGAATATCCTTCAATTTTGGTTTGTCTGATGTTTTTTCATGATTAGAATGAGGTTATTTCATTTTTCATTAGAATATCTCAGCTGCTGTGATAATGTATCCTTTTCAGTTCACCATCTCAATGAGTTCATGATACTGATATATCTCATTATTGGTGATGTTAACTTTGATCTTGACCACTTGGTTAAGGTAGTGTCTGCTGGGTTTCTCCACTGTAAAGTCACTATATTTCCCTTTATAATGAATAAATACCTTGGGAGAAATACTTCAAGATTATACAAATATCCTATTTCTCTTCAAACTTCCATCCACTGATTTTAGAGTATGTTTGTGGGGCCTGTCTGCAACAGGTATTATTGTGATGTCTTCCAAATGACAATGTTCTATTTCCTTCTTTCATTTTAAATTCATTATTTAGAATTCTTCTGTAAGCAAAAGCTATTCAGTCTCCCTATTTATTTATATTCAATGATTTATTTATATCAGTATGAATTCATATCTTATCAGCTGTATCATCACTGTTAATTTTGCTGTTAAAATTACTCCAGCTTTAAGCTTTAGGAGCTCCTTCAGGTTGGCTTTGTTCCTGTTTTAACCAGTAAATGTGACACAGGTGACACGGTGCCAGTTACAGTCTTAAGTCTTAAGAAGGCTAGACAGCTTTTACTCTTGGGAGCCCTAAGATACGATGTAAGAAGTTCAATATCCTGCTGGAGAGACCATGCAGAGCGGCAGAGGCCACGATACTACATGGAGAGAATGAGGCTTGGCTGTCTTACCAGACTCCAGCCTTCCAGCCAACTCACTAAAGTGCCAAATATGTGAGGGAACCATCTTGCACATTCCAACCCAAGTGAGTCCCCAAATGACTGCAGCAATAGTGAGATCTATCACACAGAGCAAGGACTGCCCAGCTGATGCAAGTAAACCCAAAGAACTGTGAGAGATTATCACATGGTCGTTCTTCTAAACCACTACGTTTTAGGGTGATTTACTGTATAGCAATCAATAACCAGAACCCTTCCAGACACACTGTGCCTTCTCTCTCTTCAGCTTTCTTAATGACAAAGCATCTTCCCTATCATCCATGCATTTACTTAGTCCCATGACTACTTTCCCCTACCTTCCATATCAAACCAATTACCAAGACTGACTGATTCCATCTCTGTGAACTCTTTCAATTCCTCCCCACCTGTACACCAGTTGAGGTACTAGGGCAATGGCAGGAGCTTTGTGACAGTCTCTGCAGACCATTTTCCAATATTCCAGGCTGCCTCACCCATTACTCCAAGAATTAGCTCTATACACACAAGTCTGGGTTATTCCTTTGTTCAGCAAACATTTATTAAGCTCCTACTGTGTGATACATACTACTATAGACCTTGGGGATACAAAAGTGAACAAACAGAAAAACACCTGCCCTCACTGACATGGAAGTCTAGAGGAGGAAGATGGACATATTACATGAATAAATAGGACACAGAGTATTATCAGAACGTGACGAGTGATATAAAGAGAAATAAAGCAGGGAAGAAGAAAAATAGGTTTTGGAATTTTCAATAGGGTGGTTTGGGAAGGCCTCTTTGAGGTGACTGAGTGACAATCTGAAGGACAGTGGGGAGTAACCAAGTGGACAGCTCTGAAAAGAACATCTCAGGCAGCAGAACAGGCAGAGCAAAGGTCCTGGTGCAAGAGTCAGGCTGGTGTGATCAAGGAACAGAAGTTCACTGGGGCTGGTGTGGCATGACTAAGACAGAGTGGTAGAGATGAAATCCAAGAATAAAATGTAGGGAGATCAGACCTAGCTTTGTAGGACATTGGTTTTGACTTTGGTTAGGATGAGAAGCCACTGGAAGGTTTTGAGCAAACACATGACATGATTTGATTTACATTTTAAAAGATCCCTCCAGTTGCTGTACTGATTAATATACCTTAGGGGACACGGGAAGAAGCAAGGAGACCACTCGAAGGTTATGATCATCCAGGTGAGATAGTGCCTGGACCAGACAGCAAGGGTTGGAGATTGTTAGAGTCCATATTTGCTTAGTGTGGATGGGGTGTAAAAACAAGAAAGGAATCAAAGATGACTCCAAGATTTTGAGCTTGAGCCATCTGAAGGAAGGAGTTGCCACGTCTCTGCTCCCTTTTAGAGCTAAACTCCTTGAAAGAATTATCTATACTCCAATGAAGCAGAGCATATTCTGGGGACATGATCAGAGTTTGAGGTTTGGGATGCCCATCAGATGTTCAAGTAGAAATGTGAAGGAGATAGTAGGACACTGGGATGTAAAGTTGAAAGCAGAGATCTAGCCTGAGTCTCAGACAAATGGCATTTAAAGACTTGAGAGTAGACAAGACCACCAAGGAGACAGTACAGCTGAAGATGAGATGTCTAAAAACTAAACTGGCACCTTCCACAGTGGAAGTTTGGAAGAAGAGGGGGAGCTAGAAAAGGAGAGAAAGTAGGAGCAGCCTATGAAGCAGGAGGAAAACCAGGAAGACCCAAAAATCATGAGCAACCACGTGAAAGGATATATTAAGGAGGAAATAAGCAATTATATAAAATGTTGCTAAGAACTAACTTGGTCCTTTAACCACAGGGAGAACACTGGTGACTTTGACAAGGATATGTTTTGGTGGGTAGAACTGAAAAGCCTTATTGAAATGTCTAAAAGACAAGGGAAAGATGGCAATGGAGACAGCAAGTACAGATAATTCTTTCAAGGAGTTGAGTTCTAAAAGGGAGGAAAAGCAAAGCAAGAAGATGGAAGAGACAGGAAGCTTGGGCAGTACAGAAATGGAGACAAAGGGAAGGAAGAGGAATCAAGGAGTATGCACAGGTGGAACTGAGAGGACACAACAGCCAATCAAATGGAAGGTATATTTGGAAACCACCAGGATGCAAGGAAAATACAGATGCCCAGCTTGTATCAAGTTAGACAGCTGTTAATGCAGATCAGCAAGGTCAGAAGAAAGAGAAGGCCAGAGGGGCAGAGACAGAGAAAACTATCATGTTGTTTCCAGATACTTCTCCCTCTCCTGCCTCTGACCAGGGCTATTCTGACCGGGGAAAAATGGAATTTTTTAAAGAATTGGGGAGAAGCTAGGTGTGGTGGTTCACATCTATAATTCCAGCACTTTGGGAGGATGAGGCAAGAAGATCACTTGAGTCTAGGAGTTGGAGGCTATAGTAAGCTATGATGACACTACTGTACTCTAGCCTGAACAACAGAGTGAGACCCTGTCTCAAAATAACTAACTAACTAAATAACTAACTAAATAAAAATAAACAATTGGGGAAAATTGAATATGGGTTGGGTATTAAATCAGGTTAGTTATTAATTTTGTTGGACGTAACAGTGAAATCGTGATTACATTAAAACAAAAAGTCCTTTTGTGTTAGAGATGCCTATTGGAGTATTCACGGGTGAAATGATATGACTGGATTTGCTTAACTAGTCTATCAGGGAGAAGAGTAAGGAAGGGCATTAGAAGACAAAAGAACAGAATGTTGACAACTTGATAGCACCGGCCAAACCCTGGGAATGAGCAGGGTTGAACAAACACTGGCAGAAGGAAAGTAGGGGCAAGGATGGAGATCTAATAAATGAGAGCATGAGGCCTCAAATATATTCCCTGTGAAAGCTGTCACCCTTAGAATAGGCTTGTTTTCCTACGGGAACCAGCTGAGACTCTGATCCCTGGATGGGACACTGTAGGACACAGATGTCCAACTTGAGCAAAGGAAACCCATTCATGGTTGGAAATGCAAAAGGTAAGTAGCACCCACCTGAAGCTGGGCTGTCAGGAGCCCGGGAGACTCCCTTTCCCCAGCAGGCAGTCCTCTCTGGGCAGGAAGGGGCCACAGGAGGCAGAACAAGAACCAAAAAATGTTCAGGAATGTCAATGGAAATCCTCAAGCTCCAGCAGAGTAGCACTTTCTCTTTCTTAATGGCATCAGGAACGGATCTGTCACAGAAAAAAACTAGAAAAGAACTGTGGGCAGCTTCCTGAGAACAGAGCTGGAATACAGGCTGTCCTGACATGCTGTTGACTCTCAGCATGAGGTGATCCTCTCTGCGCCTGCTATTAATAATGAAAGGTAACAAATATTGAGCTCTTAGTAAATATTAATACTAGAGACTGTTCCAGGCACTTTATGAGTTTTACCTATTCTATCCTTGCAACAACTCAATGTATTATCCTCATTTTACAGATAAGAAAATTGAGGCACAGTAAGGTCAGCCACTTGCTCAAGGTGATACAGCTACAAAGTGAGGGAGCCTAGAGGAAATCTGGCTGTGGAGACCATGCTCTTAAACAGTGAGGGCAATGATGGTGAACCTCTGGGGGTTGTAAGGATTCTCCTCCTGTCCACTTTGAGATGAATCAAGATTGGTCAAGAAGTGGCAAGTGTTGAATATGGGAGACAGAGATTTGGTCTATGGAGTTCTATCTACTTCTGGCTGTTTAAAATTTTCCTGAAATAAAAAATTTAAATGGAACTTAAAATCCCAAAGCTTGGCCATACCAGAAACATAGGAATCCATGATTCTTGTGATCAGTGACAGTTCTGGAACCTTTCTTTTAAAACTTGCCCCGTGGGCCCCAGCCCGACCTCTTTCTCCAAGCCCCAAACCCAGGGGCGACCAGCCCAGTTGAGACCCTGAGATCGCCTACAATTGTCACCCCACACTCAGTCCAACTCCAACTCCAGCTTGTTTGGCCAAGTCAGCCGCCAGTACCTCGCTCCACCCCCAAAAAAGCAGAGGGGTAGTTAGGCCAGAAGACAATCACCCCCTAACAGACCAAACCTTGGGGGCACATGACCAAAAGGACAGTCCCCACCCCACCACCTGGGCAATATCTGACTGCCAAAATCTTCCCTTTATTCAATCCCACAAAACCCGGTTATTTGTAGCATGAGCGACGCCCCCACCCTCCACCCCGCCCAACACCGCAATTTCAGCCCAGGCCAAACCTGTCCCTAAGAGCTCTAAGACAGAAAGCCTGAGCCCCGCACCCACCACCACCCAGCTTCACAAGTGAGGTTCACTCAGCTCTCTCGGAGATGCGCGCCCACACCCCTAAAATAAGACATCCGGGAGGGCACGGCCTGAGCCATGCCAGCACCTTCCCCCCACCCCCCGCGCCATCCCCAGGCCCAGCCCATAGACCGGCCAGCCTTTTAGGACCTTCCCTTCCGCACGGAAAGGGTACGACTGCAGCAAGGATCCCTCGGGAGCCTCACTCACCAGCGCCCCCAAAGAACAAGGGGTCGTTCCGGCCACCAGCTGAGGACCTCCTCCACTACCACGAATGCTCGGCACGGCGCCGGGACCACAGCTCCCAGGATGCTCAGCGCGACCAGAAGCGCACTGACAGCCGGCAGTTCCCACTGGCCTCCGACGGAGCCGCTCCTGGGTAACGAGCCCTGTCACCTGGAGAACGGCCACTGTGGCACCTGGATTTCCCCCTTTTTTCTTAAAACCACAAGCATAAAACACGTAGAGACTCCGGTGAAGCTCCTCGCCCTACGATGACCCTCTCTCTGAACGCCTCTGCCTCCAAGACTACAAAGACTACACTCCCCAGTGACCCCTGCGGGTGACTTCCGCATCCTTCTCACCCGCCCCTCGGCGCGCAGAAATGACGTCGAGGGGCACTTCTGTTCGTTTTTTTGGGAGGGGTAGGGTGGCGCCTGCTGACCCTGGACTGAACTTCTTGCCCGGGTTGTCAGTGTCGCGGTGGCTTCTGGACTCCCCGGCTCTAGCTGTGGGGTTGGAAACCTGCGTCCCATGTGTCGTGAGCGCCGGGTAAGGCCGAGCAGCCTACCCAAGGTTTCGCATGCCCTACGACGGAACCCGATTCTAATCCCACACCCCCAGCCCGAATGTCCGCAGGTGCCCTGAGACCTTTTTTCATTTAATTGAAGTCCACGAATTTATGGGCAAATTTTCATTAATCTCCTGGGACACGGATGCCTCATTCTTAGGCTAGAGCTTGGAGCTGACGCCGCTGTCAGCTTGAATCTCTGGGTCTTTGTTCGGGATCCTGGTTGAAAACAAGGCCACGATGGTGCCATCTTGGATGCCCCAGTTGGGGAGCTCGGGAGGAAGCCCCCTTTCACTCGTGAGAGGGCTTTTACACCTCGCTACCCTCTCACTTGTCATTACCTTCCTCAAATAGGCTTTATGAAACTCTGTGCTTCCCTAGGAAGACCAACAAAGTTACTGCGTGGCCTGGAGAGCCAGGGATAGTTGAGAATTTCTTAAAATTCCTTCTTAGCTCCCGGAGGATGAATCTGTTCCCTTCTCTTGCCTTGAGGTTGCATTATTTTTCGTGAATTCAGTTCAGTCCTGGCCCAGGAGAAGTGTCCAGTCTTACTTCTATCCATCCTTGGATATCCCTCTCTGCTCCACCCATGACTCAGTAATTCACTAAGAAATTAGCTGTTAATAGACCTGGAAGTTCAACGTAACAACGCAGGGACGCCCATGTTTAAATGTTCAGCAATGCTTGCTGTATGATAGGGGCATGAATGGCTGAGATTTCCTGGGCCTGGTGATAAGAGACCAGGGAAGACTTCTAGGATGAGTGGCTTCCTGAGCTCCGCTCAGGAAGTAGACCAGATGAGGAGTTCGAAAAACATATGCCAGTTGGAAGAAAGCAGGAACTGTGGTCATAATCTCAGGGTCTGAGCCACTGGGCAGACTGTCATGACCACAGCAAGAGAGGTTTTCAGTAGCAAGTGGTCTTGCAGCAGGCTGATTTTCCATGCATATAGGCAAGGATGCTGCCTAGATGTCCACAAGTGGCATACAGGTATTTGGTTTGGCAAGCCTCCTGTTCATATTTGAAAGACTTCTCAGCATTTAATAATATAGGAGTTTCCATCCAAAAATATGGATTACCTGCTTTCCTTGCTACTTTCTCCATTTCCTCTTTACCTCCTGGTACTTCCCACCCACTCCAGCCCACCCGATCCCACTGCATACCTTATCTGGAATACTTTGCCTGCTTTCCTTTCCTTAGCTCCTCTAAATCCTTCCTGTCCTTCAAGACCAAAGACCCACCTCTTTTTCATGAAGCCTTCTTTGATCACTATCCTATGATAACTTGTGATTCCTCTGACCTCAGCTTTACCTGGGGCCTTTTGGAAATACAATCCGTGGATACTACCCCAAGAAATTATGAGTTCAGAGTGGAGCCCTGGCATCCATTATTCATAACAAAGCTGCTTTCACCCTAGGAAGGCAAAGTGTCATGTAATAATGTAGAAGAGAGATACTATTTTGAAAACTCAGAAGTTTGGTTGTTGGTTACTTGTTGCTATTACTGAACCGTATGCCTAGGTCGGTCATTCAACCCAGTGCTTCTCAAGCATGTGCAGATATATCACCTGGGACTTGTAAACATGCAAATTCTGAATAATGAATGCAAATTCTGAATTAGCATGTCTGGATAGAGCCTAAGCACCAGTATTTCTACCGAGCTTCCAGATGATACTGATGCTGCTTGCCCTCAAACCACACTGGGTAGCAAGGATTTAACCCAATCAGGGGCTCAGATCCTTAAATCTAACATAAACGCTAGATTATGGAATCTCCAAATTCACAAAACTCAGATTACAGTTCTATATATTTTATTTTCATGTGTCATTCCCTTAAATTTAAAGTACCTCGAGGTTAGAAACTCTTTTTTTCTTCTAAACCCATAGTAGCCAGATGAGGATCTAGATAGTAGACAAATGATGCTGATTGGATAGAAACCAGGGTTAATGGTCATAGAATCTAAGCATCAGGGGTGCAATCAAAACCAGGATCTAGATATTTTATATATCTTCCCCAAGGCAGCCTTCTTGCTCCCTCACTTTGAACCATGTGCAAGGGAGGCAACCGAGTGAGCAGGACTGTGCTTGGCATGATGGGTTTCCATGATATTCAGGGTTGCGGCTATGGCTGTGGGCTGGATGTGGAGGCTCTGGAGTCCTGCTCAGAAGGACCTGTCCAGGAAGGTGGTGCTGGAGAACTATGGCAATGTAATCTCACTGGATGATGATGGCTTCTCTTACTACTTAAAATCTGACCTGCTGAGCAGCCTAAAGCCTTCATGCAGAAAAACCAGTGCATAGAGCAGCTGCCATGCATAGCTGACTTTTGCCTTAGAGTTGGACTTAAAAACAAAGACACACTTTTTCATGTTTCCTCAGGGAAATTCTGTTTTGTTTTGTTTTTGGTACTTTCGAGAGCAGTAGAATAGGGTTGTGTCTGTTTCCGTACTGCACTTCAGGTCTTTCTCCCCAGACTGGATTCGCTGCTCAGGTAATCTAGATTCAGATGGGAGATTTTGTCCACCCAGCAAGGAGCAGACTAAGTGTGCTGTCTTGCTCATCTGAGGCTCCCTTTCCTTACTCATCCCCCTTTCCAGTGCTGAGAGTTTTCACTCTTCAGAGGCCTCTTATGCCGTGCCACTCTGGGCTTCTCTACCCAGTTTAGCTCTGAGTTCTGAAATGGCATCTTGAGCCCATTAACCTACAGTCACCTTATTGTCTTTCCCTATGAGTAGAAATTGCACTTTTCCAAACCCAAACTCCTTGCCCAGCTGGAGATGCCCTGGAGGAGCCACAACATCCCCTGGGACCCTGTCTAGTCTAGGTGAGGGGGACCTTCGTGCAGATGACACAGCACTCAGCAGCTCAGGATGGAGGAGACATCATTGGGGTGCTGAGGAGGAAGCTGTTCTCTTGGCTTCCTAGGCTGCTGTTTAGACTGCTTGGCCCTGAGTCTTAGTCTGCTCAGGCTGCCATAATAAAATACTAGAGAACTTTAAACAACAGAAACTTATTTTCTTCAAAATTCTCCTGGGAGTTTGAAATCAGGGTGCCAGCATGGTCGAGTTCTGGTGAGGGTCCTCTTCCTGGCTTGCAGATGGCTGCCTTCTTGCTGTGTCCTCACGTGGTGGAGAGAGAGTACCAAGCTCTGCGGTACCTCTTCTTATAAGGGCACTAATCCATTCCATCATGAGGGCCCCACCCTCATAACCTCATCTAAACTGAATGACCTCCACAAAGCCCCATCTCCAAGTACCATCACATTGGGGGTTAGGCTTCTGTATATGAATATTGGGGCATCACAATTCAGTCCATAGCACTTTCATCTTTACCCAACAAAGGGTATACCTTGTCTCCTCTACCAGTAAACTGCCCTGTCTCTCACTGGGCTTGCCTTCTGTAGCTTACACGGTCTTTCTGTATCCATGCGCTTCTTTCTGTCTGCTTGATCTCAAATGAGCACCAACACTGTGTGCCCAGGGCTGCTCAAGAAACTGTGTGTCGAGTGTTAGAGGGATCTGATAAACATCTTTTCTCTGTCCCACCTGTGTTCCTGCATTCTGATCCAACGAGTTTGGCGTGGGACAATTGACTGTGATCCGGGGCAAGTCGCTTGCCCTCTCATAGGGTATCAAGATCATGGTTTCCAGTGTATGAAATATAACAGAGCAAAATTTCACTAATGTGACCTGTAAGGAGACAAGACGTCCCACTTTCTTGGTGTATGTCATGGCTTTTATGTACATTATAAACCCCATCTTACTACTATTAGCTTTAAAGAGTCTGTTGTATTATAAGGAAATTAAGAGAGAAAAAAATAAGTCTTTTTTATCGTTACCATTTCTAGTGTTCTTTATTCTTTTCTGTATTTCCATCTAGTATTAATTTCCTCTTGCTTTAAGAACACCTTTTTGTATTTGTATTTATTTATTTATTTTCAGACAGAGTGTTACTCTGTTGCCTGGGCCAGAGTGCCGTGGCATTAGCCTCGCTCATAGCAACCTCAAACTCCTGGGCTTAAGCGATCCTCCTGCCTCAGCCTCCCGAGTAGCTGGGACTACAGGCATGTGTCACCATACCCGGCTAATATTTATATATATATATTTTTTTAGTTGGCCAATTAATTTCTTTCTATTTTTAGTAGCGACGAGGTCTCACTCTTGCTCAGGCTGGTTTCGAACTCCTGACCTTAAGCGATCCTCCCGCCTCGGCCTCCCAGAATCTTTTTGTATTTTTTGTAATGCAGGTTTGATGGCAATGAATTTTTTGTTGGTTTATCTGGAAATGTCTTTATTTTGCCTTTATTTTTGAAGATTATTTTTGCTGGATATTGGATTAAGTTGACACATTTTCCTTTAGCACTTTAAAAGATGTGTTTCCGTTTCATTTTGGCTTTTTTTCTTTCTGTCTTTCTTTCCTTTCTTTTGAGATGGGGTCTCACTCTGTCACCCAGGATGGAGTGCAGTGGTGTGACTGCAATCATAGCTCACTATATCCTTGAAGTCCTGTGCTTAAGTGATCCTCCTGCCTCAGCTTCCCAAGTAGCTGGGACTACAGGCATGCACCACCACACCTGGCTTTTTTTTTTTTTTTTTTGTAGAGGCAGGATCTTGCTGCGTTGTCCAGGTTAGCCTCCATTATTTCTAATGGGAAGTCAGCTTTAATTTATACTGCTCTTCAGTGTATATAATGCTTCTTTGTCCTCTGGCTGCTCTTGAGGTGTTGCTTTATTTTTGGTTTCCAGCACTTTGACATTGATGTATCTAAATGGTTTGTTCTTCGGTATTTATCCAACCTGATGTTTATTGAGAGTCTCTAAAGCTGTAAACCAATGTTTTAAATTAAATTTGGGAACTATGCCTGTCATATCTTTAAATAATTTTTCAGCCCCTTTCTTAATTTATTCTTTTTTTTTCGGTCTGCAATTACACATATGTTAGACCACTTGGTATTGTCTTATTGTTCACTGAGGCTCTTTCCAATTTTCTTCATGTTTTTCTATGTGCCAGATTGGATCATTTTTATTGACTTGTCTTCAAGTTCACTTAAGCTTCCATTTGCCATCTTCAATTTTTTAAGCCCATCTAGTTAAGTTTTAAATTTTATTTATTACATTTTTTAGTTCTAGAATTCCCACTTGGTTCTTTTTTTTTTTTAAGATCATTTCCACTTTTCAGCTGAGATTTCCACCCCCATCTGCTCCCTTATTATGCACTTATTTTCATTTAATAGATTTATGATAGCTTCTGTAAAGTGTTTGCTAAAACCTCTGGTCCATCTCAGAATCTATTTCTGTGTCTGCCTTTTTTCTTGACAGTGGGTCACATGTCTTGTTTCTCTGCGTGTCTAGTAATTTTTTTATTTTATGCTGGACATCAATGTAACATAAGACTGTAAATTCTCTTATGTTCCTCTGAAAATTGATTTTTTGTAACTTTAGGTAGTTTAATTATTGGATGATTATTTTGAACTTGTGTAGGTTTCATTTTATTCTTTGTTAGGGTAGATCTTTAAGAGTTCAAGGTGTTTACCAAACCTTTCTAACTTGGCAAGACTCAAACTCCACGTTCTTTGACCCATGCAGATATTGTTAAGTCTTTATTTTATTTTGATATGTGGTTCTTATCCCTGTAGCATGGCCTCTCTGGCTTCTCAGCAGAATGACTGAGATGTTAAAGAAGTCTGTTTACTCTGATTGGGCCAGAATTTCTATACTTTCCAGCCCTGCTCAACTTCTAGTATTTTCATTCTTCTCTCAGTCCCATAGCAGCTGTTTTCTGATAATTGCATAGCTTGCCTTGTACAAGTGAAGCCTAACTTTAGCCAAAGATGGATACTGCCCCATCTGCTCAGCTGCCTCCTTTCTGAGATCTGCTCTAACAATTCCATCTGCTTCACCGTCCCTGAAGTCTTTTCTGCCTCCTTATGTCAGTGGGACCAGTATGCTCTGGCCTCATAATCCCATATTGTGGTCAGGAAATTGTCCCCAAGCAGTCAGGGCAAATATGGGATTCATCTTATGAGTTACTCATCTCTTGGGGAGCACAGTTTTGTGCAACCTATGGTCCAATGCCTGAAAATAGTTGCTTCATACTTCCTCCAGTGTTAACGGTTATTTATGATGAGAAGAATAATATGGTACCAGTTATCCACTACGGCCAGGAGAGCAAATTAATTTGCTAACTACTTTAAATCACAAAATTAATTTTTCTGACCATCCTAGTTCTATGATTCATCCTTATAGAACTAATTAAAATAAATAAGGCCAGAGGTACATAAGGAACTTTAACTGAGTGTTGAGTTTGTCACCATTTCTTTGAAATATCAGTGAGGTACCTGTAATTAGGGTAGTCTATCAAAAAAGAAATCATTAGCTGCAGTTGTAATAAGGTTCATCCATAAAAAAATATTAATTTATGTTTCTGCTTCTACTCACAAAAATATACTTCACTAGTTAATGGTATTCAGTAACCAGTTGTGAGGTAAAATGAAATTAGTTTAATAGGCTAAAATTTTAAAAGGTATGTGATTTGTATTACTAATAATTCTTGGAAATACAGCATGAAATTTCAACTACAAGATACTTTAGCTTTTCTATAAATTCTTGGAACACATAATTGTGCTGATGATTATAGGACGTGACTAGTTACACTCTTTACATTCAATTAGTTAATCAGTGTCCTTGTGCTGGTTGAATTAAATACACTTTTAAATTGGAACTGCAAGCATGTTTTGTTACATCAGCTCCCTGACATCTGAGAAATACACTTATAGAATGTACCAAATTACTCTGGTTGTATCCTTCCTGGCTTGATGTATTTATGCCAAGATATGATCACCACACAATGTCAGTCTTGGAGAAGAAGAAGGAATCTTCTCCTGAGGAATAGTTTTGTGATTATTTGGTTGAATCTATCAACACTCCTTGGTGAGATCTCAAATGACTTAATCCTCTCATCAACGTGCCCATTCAAGTGCAAATTCTCCTTTATCCCTTCCTCTCTCCACCTCTCCTTTCTCTCTCTCCTCCTTTCTCTTTCTACTCATACAAATGAACATATGTATGTACTTTTTTCCTGAACTGTTTGATAGTAAATTGCATACGTCATAGACCCTCATATATGTGTGTGTTTCCTAAGAATAAGGACATTTTCTTACATGACCACAGTACACTTATCAAGTTCAGTAAATTTAACATTGATGCAATACTTTTACATAACCTACCATCCATATTCCAGTTTGACAGTTGATCTGATAATATGTTTTATAACCGTTTTTCCCTTCTAGTACTGGATCCAGCCTAGAATTAGGTTTAGCTGTCATGACTCTCATCTCCTTTATCCTGGAATGTTTTTATTAGTGTTTTTTGTTTGTTTGTTTGTTTGTTTTTAGAACAGAGTCCTTTTTGGTGGGTGAACATTTCTTATTTGGGGTTTATGTAAGGTTTGTTTCCACATGATTAAGTTCAAGTTATGCAATCCTAGTTTTACTTGCACAAATGGAGTGGTATCTTCTGTGGTTATCACATTTTGATGGTGTCTGATTTCTGGCTTGTACAGTTTTTTCTCTTGTACTATGCATTCACGTTATGCATAGTAATGTGCTATGCATTCACATTAATGATTCTTGCCTAAACTAGGTTTTACCCTGATGGTTACAAAGCTATGATTTCCAATTCTAGCACTCCCTCCATATTTTCCAGTCAGCACTAGGCCTTCAGATAGTAGACTATTTTCAAAGAGAAAGTACAGTATTCAGGTAGCAGTGAGAGGATATGCAAGTCACTGCTCCCAGTGTCACTAGGGCTATTGGGAGTTGCAGAGACCTGTGAGAGCTTGAAGGATGGAGCATGGGGCACAGAGCGGTAGGAGGCCAGACTGAGCAGTTAGGTTGGGGCTATGTGAGCTTCCTTACCTGCCTGGCTGAGGTATCTTGACTTGATCCAGCATACTCTGAGCATATGAAATCAATCATGACAACACAAAACTTGGCAGTTGAGAAGAGGAATCTTATTGATGTATTAAGTTTTAAAAATTTAATTATAGTAGTTTCCCTTATCCATGGAGGATATGTTCTAAGACCCCCAGTAGATGCCAGAAACCTTTCATAGTGCCAAACTCTATATATTGTATACTATGTTTTTTACTGTACATATAAACCTATGATAAAGCTTAATTTATAAATTAGGCTCAGTAAGAGATTAACCACAATGGCTAGTAATAAAATGGAACAATTATAACAATATACTAAAAAAATGTTATGTGAATATCATCTCTATCTATATCTTACTGTACTCACATATTTTCACAGTGTGTTTGACCATGGGTAACTGAAACCTTAGAAAGTGAAACTGCAGATAAGGGGGGTGGACTATATCCATGTACCCATATAGTTAATATTTTCAAAATAGCAGATTGTCCTTTAATAAGTTAATTTTTTTTACCATATTCATAGTTAAGATAAGACTGAGTGTCATGTTCAGACTTTTAAAAAATGACAGTACAGTGAGAAGCAGATCCTAAAGAATGAAAAGAAATTAGGACTATAAGTAAGATAAAGAGAGTAAAGGACTGGTAATGGCTCTGGTAATGACAAATGAGATTTATTATCAATGAGCAAAAGGGAACCATAAGAAAACCCATCTAATGTAGACTAGAACTTGAATATTCTGAGAATTTTTTTATGATGCAGATTCTGATTCAAGAGGCCTGAATTTTCCATCAAGGGGGATGGTTCTGTCCCAGGATCACGCTCGGAATTGTCAGTCCCCAGGATGCATGTTGCAAGTAACAGGTAGGGTGTGGATAAAGCAAACCAAAGAAGAAGCAGTTGAATGAGGTTTGTCCTAGAAATGGGTTGACATAATACCTTGGTCTTGATGAAATGAACTGCTATCATCTAGTGATTCCTTTGGGATTTTGTTCCCCGGTAGTTCTGTGACAGCCCAAGGATCCAGGTCTGACTCAATCTCAGATATGGGCTACTATTTTTTAAGCTCTTTTTAGAAGCTACATGCTGTGCTTTACTGATACCATCCCATTGAACCCTCTGGACTGCCAAATGGAGGTTACTTCCTTTTTATGGACAAGACATGGAAGTTTAGAGCCCATGAATAATTTGCCCAAGGTCATACAGCCAGTAAGTTTAAGAACCCAAATATGAACGCTTCTGGCTCCAAAACCCTGCTCTTCCCACACATTAAATGCCCACTGCCCAGGGCTCACAAAATGAATGAGATGCACTCCCTGTGCCCCAGCAGTCTAAGGGAGAGAAGGGTGTGTCTGTAAGTACCATCCAGCCATGTTAGTAGAGAAAAGTACCACCCAGGTATTGGCTTTCCACTCTGCAGACTTCCTTGGTTAGAACTGTTATAAATGCTCTTTTTTTTTTAAATTTTGTATTTTTTTATAAATGCTCTTTTACAAAGCAGAAAATTGAAAGTGGAATAAACTGGAGTAACATTGTATTTAAAGGTAGTAAATGATTGTGTCTACCTTAATTATTTTCATGAAAACATTTTATTATGAAAGTTTTTTAACATAAAAGTTGGGAGAATTGTGCAGTTAATATTTTACTATTGTTTTTGTCACACTGTCTGTGGGTGACATGAGGATTCAGTGGGTACATGTATATAAACCACCAGAACAGTGGCTTGGCACATAGTAATTGTTTACTAAACACCATACTCATCAACATGATTATCATTGTAGTCTTAACTTGGCCTAGGTTCCTGATTTTTTTTTTTTTTTTTGAGACAGAGTCTCATTCTCTTGCATCTCCTAGAGAGCTGTGGCATCAGCAACGTCAAACTCCTGGCTCAAGTAATTCACCTGCCTCAGCCTCCCAAGTAGCTGGGACTACAGGCATGCACCACCCGTGCCCTGCTAATTTTTTCTATTTTTAGTTGTTTGGCTAATTTCTTTCTATTTATAGTAGAGACAGGGTCTCACTCTTGCTCAGGCTGGTCTTGAACTTCTAAGCTAAAGCAACCCTCCCGCTTCAGCCTCCCAGAGTGCTAGAATTACAGGCGTGAGCCACCATGCCCAGCCTACATCTTACTATAAAAGGCTGAATAAATTTGCTTAGTCAGCAAAACAAAACAAAACAAAAACAACTATTGAACATCTATTAGTCTACTGTTTTAGGCAGTAAGGATTTGGCAACAACAAGACAGAGCCTCTATCTTCTCAGGAGCTTACAATTTCCAGGGGATTTCAGGCAGTAAATACATAAAAAAGTAAATAAACTAGTTCAGGTATAGTGGATGTGAGTGGTATTTTTTTCTTTGAAAATAATTCTAACAACATTAAAATATTATCTGTGATGTTCTTGATGATATATGTTCATGTAAGAGAACAACTTTTACTTAAGGAATTGATATATGAATCCTAGAAAAGAATCGTGTAGGTCAAGATATCTTCTGGCTTTATTTCCCACTTCCACAATATGTAAACAGAAACTAAGGGTGCTACACATTCTGTTTGGTAAAAGAGTGTTGCTTTTGACTGCAACAAGATTTTAAGCCTGGGCTGGGTGGGATGGCTCACGCTTGTAATATTAGCACTCTGGGAGGCTGAGGCGGGAGGATTGTTCAAGGTCAGGAGTTCAAGACCAGCCTGGGCAAGAGTGAGACCCCTGTCTCTATTAAAAATAAATTAGTTGGACAACTAAAATATATATGCATGTTTATAGCAGCACAATTCATAATTGCAAAGCTGTGGAAACAACCCAAGTGGCCATTAATCCAAAAATGTGGTATATGTATACCATGGAGTACTATTCAGCTCTAAGAAACAATGGTTTGAACACCATAGTTTTAGGCAAAAAAAAAAAAAAAAAAAAAAAAACAATGGTGATATAGCACTTCCTGTATTTTCCTGGTTAGAGCTGGAACCCATACTACTAAGTGAAGTATCCCAAGAATGGAAAAACGAGCACCACATATACTCACCAGCAAACTGGTATTAACTGAGCAACACCCAAGTGGACACATAGGAACTATAGTAATAGGGTATTGGGCAGGTGGGAGGAGGAGGGGGTGGGTATATACATACATAATGAGTGAGATGTGCACCATCTGGGGGATGGTCATGCTGGAAACTCAGACTTGTGGGGAGAGGGGGAGAAAGGGCATTATTTGACACCTTAAAATTTGTACCCCCATAATATGCTGAAATAAATATATATATATATGCCAAAAATTAGCTGGGCATGGTGGTCCATGCCTGTAGTCCCAGCTACTCAGGAGGCTACGGCAGGAGGATTGCTTAATCTCAGGGCTCTGTGGTTGCCATGAGCTAGGGTGATGCCATGGCACTATAGGCCAGACCCAGTGGGTGGTGCACTCGAGGACGCTGAGGCAGCCCCGCGCGAGCCCAGCCAGCCCGCACAGGTGCACGACATGCAGGCAGTGGGGACCTAGCAGCTCCGACCCACCGTGCACCTACAGGGGCGTCAAAGAAGGTACGGTTTTTCCGTTGGCAGTTGTGCGCATGCGCAGGGATGTCACATTCTGATGCGCGCACGCGCACTTGCTTTAACGGCGCCACTTGGCTGTGCTTGGCTGTGCTTGGTGCTGCCTGGCTCTGCCTGGCGATTTGTTCCTGTCAGTTATTGGAAGCTGAGATTTTCCTTGAAAAGGAAAAGAAGGTTGTGGTCAGATCGGGTTGTCTTGATAGCACTGGGCACCTGAGGCGGGGAATAAGCAGGGGGTTGGGGTTGGGGTGGGAGTGGGCTGAGGCTCCTCCGAAGCCGGCGGCCACCACCATGAAGAAGACCTTTTCATTTGGGGGAGACAAGGGCGCGCCGCCCTCCGGCCCCTGCAGCAGCTGGGGCAAGACCAGGGTCGGCCTGGAAGGCCAGGCTGGTGACAGCGCCTTCCTACAGCCATGCTACCACATCCGGAAAAAAGATCTCGGCAAAATTCACCAGGCTGCCGGCGCTGGTGATGTAGCGAAAGTGGAGCAGGTCCTTTCTCTGAAGAAGAAGGTCCTGGATGCCAGAGACAGACAGAAGAGGTAATGGAACTATCGCCAATTTTAGCTACTTAACTAACACAAGTATATACGGTGTTTTATTTTTAATGTACACATTTTAAAACATTATGTTATATACATTATAGAAAGGTACATAATGAGAGTAATAATTCACATAATGTATCGAATTCTGGGCCAAACATCTTTGCATGAAATTCAGTATCCATTTTATGTCATTGTACACCTACGTAAGTGTGTCCTTTACTCAGGGAACAAGAAAAAAACTGGTAATTTAAAATTGGGCAAAGTACATTTTTTGAGGATCTACAAGTAGGAAAAAATAATGTCCTTTCTAAGAGAAGGATTTTAAATTACAAGAGGAATCAGATACTGTTAATCTATCCACAAAGTTTGCAAGAATGAAGATATTAAATACTTATATATTAAATATTGAAAATACTTATACTGGTGCTTATAGTTTATATTGCTGATTTCTTTTCAAATAGACAACTTGGTGGTAACTACATGCACATTTAGGAGACTGACACGCTGCCTACTGCACTAAGGCAGCAACTGTAACTACACATTTAAAAAATATATATGCCCTTTACACATCAATTCCATTTTACTAAAATATCCTCAAGAAATAGAGATCATACAATTTGTTTTTCTCAGCACTTCTTAAAATAATAATGTATTAAGAGGAACACATAGGATGGATTTTATAGATCAATTTGGTTGTGTCCATAGGATGGAAAAATGTGACCATAGAAGGTGGCATAAATATATATGTATGCTGACATGTGAAGAGTATTTAGGTATATCAAGTAAGAATAAAAATCATTTTGATTATACATATACACAAACACACTGTGGTCTTATGTTAGCTGAAAATATGTACAAAATGTGATAAAATTTGGTATATCTGGGCATTTGTATTATAAGTGAATTTTTTTCCTTTTTCTTATCTGTGATTTCTGCAATTAGCATGTATGCTTTAAAAGTCCTAGTAAAAGTTTATTATTAATGACATGATCCCTGGGAAGAGCAGTAATATGATTCAGAGACAGAAATAATTTTTAAATTTCTATTAATTTATTTTTAATTTTTTTGTGGATTAGAGTCTTCTACCAACTTTTAGCTTTTTAGAAGTAAAGGGGATCTTTTTATCTGTTCCTGAAGATTTTATTATATATACATTTGTATAATGTGCATCTGTTTTGTTATATATGTATTATTTATATGCAAAAAGTTCAGATTAATCATATTTTAGTTGTATCATTATGAAAATGAAAAATAGCAAATATAAATGATTGTTACTATTACAAAGTTATCACTTTATAAGAGTTTTCTTTTAAAATATTGAACTTTTCAACTCTTTTTAATCCATTTATTCATCCAACATAATGTGAATACCTATTATGTAGCAGACATATTCTGTTATCTTTCTGGACACATCCATCCTTAAAAACTTCCTATTTACCTGAGCAGCCTGAGCAATTGAGATATTTAAAATTGGAGTATTAGGACTTAAATTCAGTTAAAACTTTTCCTCCCTCCTTTCAAATGAAAGCATTTCTGAAGGTGGAAAATTATAAAAGATGAGCTTTAACTGCCCTTTTAAAATTTGTAACACTATTAAATACTAATATTAAACATTGAAAATATCTGATTCTCACACATTATATAAATCTAAATATTGAACAAAGGAGACATATCTATTCATTTGAGTCCTGGGTTTTCTTTGCTTTGAAGTTATTTGAAAATCAAAGTAAGAATTACTTGGTTCTAAAATCTTTGTTATTTCAACCTTTTATCATAACTTTTTAAAATTATTTCAGCATATTACAGGGGCACAGATGTTTAGGTTACATATGCCTTTGACCCACCTGAGTTAGAGCTTCAAGCATGTCCATTCTCCAGACAGTGCACACTGTACCCATTAGGTGTGAATATATACCCATCACCTTCTCCCCCTCCATCTGCGCAACACCCAGCAAATGTTACTATTATATGTGCACGTAAGTGTTGATCAGTTAATACCAATTTTCTTGTGAGTACGTATGGTGCTTATTTTTCCATTCTTGTGATACTTCACTTAGTAGAACAGGCTCCAGCTCTGTCCAGGGTAGTAATACAAGAGGTGCTAGATCACCATTGTTTTTGTACCTGAGTAGAACTCCATGGTGTACATATACTACATTTTATTAATCCACTCCTGTGTTGATGGGCACTTGGGTTGTTTCCACATCTCTTCAATTGTGAATTGTGCTGCTATAAACATTCAAGTACAGATGTCTTTTTTTATAGAATGTCTTGTTTTCGTTTGAGTAGATGCCCAGTAATGGGATTCTGAAATTTATATAAATGGCAAAATTATATCACTAGAACTGCCATAGACCTATTGTAGATGCCATATTTCACTTAATATAGGACACCATTGATTGTGTGGTGCCCCATTATTTTGTTTGTCAATGAGGTAGTTTTTAAATGCTGCTCATTATAATTTAAATAAGTCATGAATAAAAAGCACCATTCCAGTGTCAGTGATGTTAAAATGTGAGAAAATGAGCACAGTAGCATCATTGAAATACAATGTTATCTCTAGTCTTGGAAAAGAAAAAACACAAAGTAGGTGTAATTGTATCATTTTACTTAATTAAAATGTTGTCTTTGTTTAACAGTAGTAATAATGATATTATCTAACGATCATTGAGCTATTATTTGCATTAGGAACTGTTCACAATACTTTGTATAGATTCTCATTTAAGCATCACACGGATGTCCTATGAAATAGCTACTTTTTTTTGCCTTTTTTATTGAAGGGGAAATTGAGGCACAGAAAAGGCCAGGTGATAGCTAGTAATTGACAGAGGTTAAAGTAAGATGCTAACCCAAGTTGAACTGACTCCAAAAACCAAGCTCTTTCTTTTCAAATAAGCTGCTCTTTTATTAATGTAGTGAAGAATAGGAGCCAATAAATATTGTACTTTCTTCACAAAATTACATATTTGATTTGTTTTGAAGGTGGAGGAATAACATGCTGTTTAAAATTTACAATTACCTGAATCACTGTATATTTTAAGATAGTGCACTACAATTTCCTAAAAATCCCTCTCACTTTCACAGGACTGCTCTCCATTTGGCCTGTGCCAATGGCCATCCAAAAGTGGTTACTATCCTTGTGGACAGAAAATGCAAGCTCAATGTCCCCGACAGTAAAAAAAGGACAGCTCTGATTAAGGTATGTAGCAGCCATCTATTTCAGTATGAGATGGATTTGATTTCAATACACAGAATAAGAATAAATTTATTTTATTTAAACATAACTAGGTGGTGGAATCTGTGGAATGTTTATTTCAAATTCCTAGAATTTATGATGTATTTCTTGATCTGACACTGATAGGCGGTACAATGCCAGGAAGAGGAATGTGCCACCATCCTGTTGGAACACGGTGCGGATCCGAATCACAGTGATGTCTATGGCAACACAGCTCTTCACTACGCCGTCTATCATGAGAACACATCGATCACAGAAAAACTCCTTTCACATGGCGCAAATATAGAAGCAATAAACAAGGTATAGATCAACGAACTTTATTTTCGAAATATTGAACACTGACATATGTAAACATTAATTTTCCATATTTGGAAGCTCAAATATTCCCTGAATGAAAATAGTTTGAAATAATTGTCTAAGATTTTGCTTTAAATATTTAAACATTTAAAGAAGCATTAGAGGATGCAGCTTTCTTTTATACATTCATGGTTAATATTTGTGAAAACCGTGCATTTGTTAAAGGAAAACTTGTTTTTTCAAGTTTTTTTTTTTCTAATTCGTATAAAACAACCCAGGGAAGCCAAATATGTCCTGAAAATAGACTTTATCTTAAATTTCATACCTAAAGCATTATACAGTAAATGGAAGTCTTGCTGCTGTTGACAAGTTCCCTAAAAATGTAATTTATATAAAAGTGACTTATCTCTAATTGGCAAATCTTAAGAGAGAAAAATGGAAACGGAAAAAAAAAAAAACCAATCAGAAATATGCAGGCCAGTTTGGAAATGAGGTAATTTAGGGAAAATACAATGAAGATGTTTTTTGTGTGTTTGTTTGTTCCCAGTTTATATGCTTAGACAAAGTGCTCTTCAGTTTTCAGAAAAATAATTCTCATTTTGGGAAAGAGTGTTAGTGAGTTGTAAACTTGCCCAAAAATCAATTTTAGGGGGACTGTGAGGAAACCAGATTGGCAGTGAATAGGTGGTGATGATGTGGAAAAGACTTCAGAAGAGGGAAGAATAAGTACTTAACTGACTTCTTACCCTACTTTTGTAGAAACTGCCACTTAGACAAGACTCCACTGGAATTTCTTGTTGGGAAGGTGGGAGATACAGAGCTTATAAAAAGCAAAATCAAGTTGTATTTTTAGTTTCTTAGTCCCTGTTCTAACTCTATGCAGTAAAATTAAATGGAGTTTTCGGTAAATAACTCCATGTCTTAATATTTCCTGTTTTTGGCCAAATCTCCAAATGATAAAGGGACTTGGCTATGTGAGAGAGATACAACACTGAAGTGATTGTCTACTCCACTGATTGTCAGCTAGAACTGTATATCACAGTGACCTGGGGAAATTGTTTAACAATCTACAAGTCTTGGCTAATCCCTGAAGACTTTGATTTAGTAAATCTAAAAAGGCCTGGACATATATATTTAAACTGATTTCTCCAAAGCTGGGTGCACTCATATATGCCTGTTGTCCCAGCTATTCTGGAGGGTTGAGGCAGGAGGATCACTTGAGCCCGGGAGTTCATGTCCACCTGTGCAACATAAGACCCTCTCTCTAAGCAATAAAAAATTTTTCTTGAGATGCTGATGCACTCATATTTAAGAACCATTGAAGAGATAAATATAATATGTGAATTCCCATATTTCAAAAGCTAAAGAAATCGCCAGAAAAAATGGAGTTTGATAGGTGCTACTTCCTTCAAATCTCTCCTTTCTAATAATATTAGTCTGACTTTATCTGCCTTTCTCTAGCTCTGTGGTTGAGCAGTTCAAAAGAATATCATTGGCAATATCTATCAGCTTATAGGATAACACCTTTTTCCTTCTCTTTAACAATTGTTCACTGCTATTCAGAAACTTGTTAGAAATTTGCTTATAGACAGTCTTTCATTAAGTAGAAGCAGGCCCTTTAAGGATTTCACATTTCTTTGTTAACATTCAGGGGATTCGTTCAACAAATGTTTACTACAAGAGGGTTTTCTCAGTGAGAATCATAGCATAACCTTTTATTCAGATGCAGCTGTATTATGGACTATCTCTGTATGTCTGTTAAGTTCATAGAGCTTTGGCATAATGAGGATGGCAGTTTTAAACACTGAAAGCATTGAAGTTCCTAAGAACATAGATAGGAATTCTTTTAATAATTTAGTTTTATCAGTCCTATGAACTAACCCTAACCCTAACCCTAACCCCACATAAGATAACAATTTGGTTAACAATTGGGGAAAAATGAACATGAATGGACAGTAAATAAACAGATGTCTGAAAAATTCTTGAAGTGAGTATTATGAGTCTTAATAGCAACTTTTATTACATGTTAGGGTTTGGTATTTTGGAAAACCTATGATACTAAGGAAAGATATCACATATATGTATGTGCTTTATACACAACTATTTGGAAACATCTTTAGCAAATTTTAGAACACAAGGACTATAGTCAAAACGCAGCCCATAATGAGGTTTAGTTTGCCTCCATAAATTGAGTCCACATGTAAAATTTAGGAGACATGAAGGAACCTGGGTTTCAGGCTTCCCCTAAGAATCAAACCTATTGTCCCTTGAGCTCATATTACTGTTTGCTATGCTGTGCAGATATTCCCCCTTTATACAAGGTGTATGTTCTCCAGTTTGCTCCTGTGCCCACCTAGGCGCTTCACATGTTAAGGTCACCTACTTTGTCTACATAAGCATTTGAGAGGAGAAATCTTGTTTTATAGTATATTTTGAAATGATTTCAAGGTTTTCAAGATAGTTTATACTTGTTGATGATGTATGTCATCTATATTATATGTTAATCTATTAGTAATATGATTGGATTTTAGAATATAGAAGTTTTTTTTAACAAAATCTATTTTTCTTTATATATACCATAAATAATCATACTCCTATTAGAAAGCCTATAAGTTTTCTAAGTTACTCATGGTTATAGTTGGCTAGGCTGTGTATAATTCAGACAACATTATATCTTTCTCCTCAGCATAGATACTACGAAGTGCAAATGATTTAGTGGCTTCCATTATGCTACAATAATCCACAGAGATCACTATTAGAATTTTTATTGATAAGCCATTATATTTTTATTTCTGATTTATATTTTGCATAAAGTAAAAATAACTTTGTAAGTACCAATTAAAATGGAAATCAGAATACAAGCAGAGTATAATAAAGTAGTTGTGCATTAGCATCCCAGGATTGTCATAATTGAGGAGAAAAGTCATACTGAGGCTTCTAACAGGTAAGATAAACATCTTTCATCTTGTCATAGGAGAAACAACATGGACCACGTAATAATAAGGAATTGAAGTTCATTTGACACCTCTCTCCTTTATTCAGAGTCCATTTCCTTAGTATTGGAGAAAGGGTGCCTGTTATTGGCACCTGGGGTCCTACACCACTGATAGAAGAGAATCCCATGAGTTTGTATCACCTGGAGGAAACCTACACATTTACTGGAAAATTCTTAAAACTGTATCTCTCAAGATTTAATTCTTCACATGTAATTTGCCAAAAAAGTATTGTCAAATAGAGATTAGGCAAAGTTTGAGAGATTTCTTCATTGCTGGACATATGATATACAGCTTTGCATCCTTTCTGTGGCATAGATGGTCATAGAATCTTTCTGTTGGGGAACAGTCTTTAACTTCTGGTAAATAAATACTCTTTGGAATGTCATTTAAGAAACATTGCTGTGGATATAATAATTGAGATCATTAATTCAATAAAAATATTTGAAGCATTTACTACTACATCTTAGGGTTTGGGAATGTGGAAATAAAAGATACAACCCCTGCCCTCAAGAAGTTCTTGGTTTGGATGGAAAACAATAAAATAATGACAGTATACCATGGTAAATGTTGTGATAGAAACAAAGATTCTTGGAACCTATAAATGTTTGAAATGAGTTTTTGAGATGGCAGGAGTTAGTGTGGGGAGGGAGAGGAGAGGAGTTTCTCAGGGAAGGAGCAGCACATGGGAAAGCATAGAGGGGTGAGAGGATGAAACTACCTTTCATTTCCTTTCTGTATGCTATGTTTAAGTTCATAGGATCTTACATCAAATTTTCAGTTCAATTGAGAAATATGAAATTTTGTGAATGATAAATTGATTTTGCTGTATTACAGGATCACCTCACTCCACTTTTACTTGCTATAAGTGGAAAAAAGGAGGAAATGATAGATTTTTTGGTAAAGAAGAATGCAAATGTAAATGCAGTAGATAAAATGAAAAGGTATAGTATTTAGTGGTTTTTAAAAAAATGTATCCACCTCCAAGTTATAGCTGTTATTAATAAAAAAAAAATAAAAAAATGTGAATGTTATTTTAGGATAGTAAGAGTCACTCAAGTCAGAAGTATTAAATGAACAAGAAGATTAACATAATTTTTGGGAGGATACAGTGACAAATATCAACACAAATCATCAGTTAGGTAGAAAAGCAACTATGTGGACTGAGCAACCTAAAGAACAGTATGCAGTAGGATTCATCATCTCTTATAATGCTGACTGATATTTGTTATTTGTAATCTGATGTTTTTGATCATGTGATCTTATATCAGCTAAAGAGGTTTCATATTAGTTTTATTAAAGTGTGGACTTTTAGTGTACTTTATGACTCAATATTGAAGTTCTTAATCCTTTTATAATATTTTTAACTTCTGCTTCTTCTAGAGTTTTCCTTCAAAAATGCTACATGAAACATAAATAGAAGTTGAAAATCATTTTGTCTTTTTGATGACTCTTTGCTTTAAGTTGCTTTCTTTGAAGAATATTGATGTTAGGTAATTCCTAAAGGATTATCAATTGCTATAACTAGATACTGTGGGTTCATCAGCTTTTTTATCATTTTTATTTCTAATGTATTTTGAGTTTTTTTCTTCTTAATTGTTATGAGAAAAGACAGCTTTATTTGAATAACATTTTTCTTTAATGAAGAAGATAAGCCATAAGTAGATGATAAAGGGAAAAGAGGCTTTTGATTCACATAAGAATTCAAATTTAAATTCTAGCTTTCCCACTTGCTAAGTGTGTGACCTTGGCAACACTACTTACCACCAAATGTATATTCTCATATGAAAAGGAGAATAACAATATACCTTTCCAGGGTGCTTGTGTACAAGTAAGATTATATATAGAACATTTAATTCAGTGCCCAGCGCATGCTCATCAGTATCATTAACTGAAACTAATGTGACTACTATTTTTATCACTATTATTGATGTAATTGTTTTAAGCCTGCAGATAGCTCTTACTTAACTGACTCCTAGTTGACTTTGTATTACAGTACAAAATAGGGAAGACATGGACAGTACTTCACTTAATACTTTGCTTACTTTAGATAAGTGATCTCAGCAAAGAATGACCAACTTCTACTATGTCATACCTTAATGAGACAAAAGGCTCCCTTTTTGTCCCTTCCTTTTAACGTTGGTGGTAATTTGCAAAGATGAACACTTGAGCATCCAAGATGCTTGTGCCAGTTAGTACATGTAAACGGTTAATTCTACACTGACAGGCAAAATATTCAGCTGGTAATGTATATTTAATCTGCATTTTAAATAACTTTATTAAAGTTCCTAGGCATGAAGTTCTCTCTCTGTTATTTTAGATCAGCCCTTGTGCTTGCTGCACATTGTAAATCACCAAGTACAGTCACTCTTCTTCTTGAGCAAGATCTTGATGTTTTCTCTGAAGATATCTTTGGATGGACTGCAAAAGATTATCCCACTGCTAGTGGTTTAAATATGTAAGTATTTACATTAAAAGACTAATTAACACTAAATTGAGCTTTAAAATAATTATAAGTCTTGTATCTTATACATCAGGTGAAATTTCATGGTGTGTTTCAGGTAGTATGGGAATGGCAGTGAGTTAGTCCAGTTCATCAGCCAGAAATCAAACAAAAGGCTAAAATTGTTAAGAGTAGTAATAAATACAGAATTCTTTATTTCAGGAGTTTTAAGACCTTTATCTTTAGTGATATCAATGATGTCCATTTCATTCAAAGAATAACCCCTCAGCATGGGATAATAATCATGTGACATGTTTGATTCTTCTAATTAGTTATATGGGTCTTGAAGTGTCTGGTTAACAGAAAATTTTGTACTGTCCCCTAGGGGCTATCTCCTATAGCCTCCTCCTTGAATTTTTGAAGAAATTAAAGGTTTCTTTAAGTGCAAAGAAGACAGTCATTTTTACAAGTCAGAAGGAGGGGAATGAAAGGACATTTCAGTTATTCTATTGTCTCCTTTTATTCTGTTGTTGCATTTGACACTGGTCTTGCTATCTAGAAATGATTGACCTTTGCAACCAGGATGCCCTTACAGATTCACATTCCTCAGTCTTCATGGTGATCCATACTTAGACTTCAACATTACATATTTTTTGAGTTCACATGCATAGGCGCATATGCTCAACCATTGTTCCTAAAGCACCAGTGCCCTGCTCTGGCAGCTGGGCCTCCCAGCGATAGCCACACACACAGTGAGCAAAATGGCCCCCCGTCCACTCTCGCAACCTTACATGGTGCGCTCATCTCAGCCTAGACTTGATAAGTTATCCCTTGATGCCCTTGTTTGTCTTCCCTCTAGCAAATAGTTGGGATTGTTCTAAACTGTCAGAGAGTTTCAAATAGTGTTGCTGGAAGATATTAGAGCTTCCTTTCTTCTTTGCTAGTGGATTTGTGTGCTAAGCCTCCTTTTTCCCCTGTGTGGTACCTTTTCTTAGGTATTGGAAAGTTACATTTCATCTTTCTGCAGAGTTATGGTGACAGTCTTGTAGTTGGTCCCTCAAGTGATCTGTTTTCCATAGTGAAAATCTACCAAGCTATGAATACTTAGATCTGTACTTCAAGTTTATTAAATATTTTCAAATTCCACCACACAAGGAAGCCAGTCAACAGAATTCTCTGAGTCTAAAGTAGGTTAATTGGTTGACTGGCTCCTCTGTTGATTAAATAAATAAAGAAATAAACAGGAGGTTGTTGGGTTTAACAGGGCCAAGCCTCATCCATGACTCATCAGTGTCCACGCAGGGCTTTGTGCTTGCTTCATCAGCACACACAATAAAATTGAAAGAAAATGGAGGTTAGCATGGTCCTTGCTCTCAAGGATGGTATGGAAATTTATGAAGCATCCATATTTTGTGCAGTCCTTTGAATATCATTTGCCTATTTGCTGACTAGCTCCAAGGAAACAGTGTGTGTCAAAGCAAAACAGATGTCACCCAATATTAAAATTGTGGTTTTCACTAAGAAGAGAATTGTGTAAAGTGCACTATGAAATGACAGTGGAGTTGAGTATTGTATATCTATAATGTTATCATGCAAATATGTTATTGGTACTTATCTCAGACATGAGAAATTGTTAACTTGCATTTCCTTTATTGAACTTAGAAAAAATAAAAGTAACTTGTTGCTTTCCACATCACTTGGTGAGAATCATGGAGATTAAGCATCATGATAATGAAGATCTGCTGGTTCAGAGTTTGAGTAGGTAAAAAGGAACAGTAGCATTCCTAGCCAGGTCTTGACATTTGTTAGTTTTCTGCTCTTGGTGTGATTGATTAGCTCAGTAATGGGGGACATTTGTGTTATCTAATTTAAAGAGATAATACATTTATTAATAAATTTCGTTACAAATTATGAAATAGCCGAGATACCCTGAATTACAAGCCACAAAGAATAGGACTACTAAAAATGAAAAGTAGGACTTAATAACATTTTCTGAAAACTTCAACATTTGCATATTGCAAGCTATGGAAAAATACAGAATGGGTTTTAATTTTTTTAATTTTTTTTTTGAGATAGAGTCTCACTCTGTTGCCCAGGCTAGAGTGCCGTCGAATCAGCCTAGCTCACAGCAACCTCAGACTCATGAGCACAAGTGATCTTCCTGTCTCAGCCTCCTGAGTAGCTGGGACTACAGGCGCTCACCACCACGCTCCGCTAACTTTTTCTGTTTTTGGTAAAGACAGGGTCTTACTCTTGCCTAGGCTGGGAAAGAATTCCTGAGCTTAAGTGACCCTCCTGCCTTGGCTTGCCAGAGTGCTAGGATTACAGGCATCAGCCACTATACTTGGCTTCAGAATGGGTTGCATTTGAGATTCTAAAGTAATATCAGCAATTAAATTCAAGAACAAAGTATTCCATTACTTCACTATTTCTTCAAGCATTGTAAAAATGTTATATTATTAATATCAAATATATATAACAATCTATTAATACTGACAGAAGGCAGAAAAATCCTCATGTTTTGAAGATGTCGAGCCTACAAAAAGCAACTTGTCAATGAACAAATAGCTGTTGCTTATAGTGCTAAGACTTCTTTGAAGTTCAGGACAGTTTTCATTATGTCAAGCGTACTCTAGTTAGTTGACTGAACTATACTGCACACACTTCATGAGGACTTCACCTTACCTTTTAATTCTTTAATTAGAAGCTTAATAAGAACTTTGCAGAGCTTACAAATTTGAAGTATATGGGGTAATTAAAGTTCTGATATTAGCTCTGATTTTATTGAAATACTCTTGAGAATTTCATATATTTGGTAAATGTTTTCATATCAGCATTAAAATAGTAATATTATTTATTACATTTTTATACATAGCATTCACCACCAAACTTCAGAAGATAAGGAAGAAAAGATGCCTGACAATGCTCAAAATAGCAGTCTAGGTAAGACTTCTGATAGTGAATTACTCTTGGTGGTTCTAGGGATAAAAAATTAAGAGTAAGGAAGTTTTGAACACAGAAGAGCAGTTAAAAAGTCAATCTGTAAATTGCATGTGTATTTTTAAAATTTATTTCTTAGTAATCTAGAATTCAGAATTATTTAATAACTTAGTTGTAGAGAGTTTATAATGTCAAACAGTATTGTCTAAAAAAGTCTTCATTTAATTATGGTCCCTAAAATGCTTTCTGATGTTTTTGAATAAAAAAAAAAGATTTTAAAGTTAGTATGTTATATGTTTCCTCTATGGTGACATTATAATAAATTGGGCTTCTTATTAAAATGAGTTATTTATATTTATATATCTAGGAAATGAATATTAATTACAGTTGACCTGAACAACGCATGGGTTAGGGGCACCAATTCCCTGTGCAGTCAAAATTTGTGGATAATTTCTGACTCCCTCAAAACTTAACTAATAGCCTACTGTTAACATAAGCAGTCAGTTAACATGTTTTGTATGTTGTATGTATTATATACTGTATTCTTACAGTAAAAAACTAGAGAAAACAAAATCATTATTAAGAAAATTATAAGGAAGAAAAACTGTATTTACTATTCACAAAGTGGAGGTGGATCATCAGAAAGGTGTTTGTTCTCATCATCTTCACACGAAGTAGGCTGAGGAGGAGGAATAGAAGTTGGTGCTGTTGTTTCTGTGTGGCAGAGGCAGAAGAAACTACGCTTATGATTGGACGCCTGCAGTTCAGATCCTTGTTGTTCAGCGATCAATGGTATTACATAGTGATTCCTGTTACTAAGAAAGGAATTATCTTAAAAAAAAAAGAGAAAGAAAGGAACTATCTTTAAAACTGGGAACTCAAAAATAGCTTTCTGGTACCGTAAACAAATAGCAATAAGAACTGTAAAACTTGGCCAGTGTGCACCACTGCCAACAGCAGATTATTTTTTAAAGATACTGAGTACAGAAGTCAGAAATGAAATTCCTTGTTGAGAAGGACAAACCATCTTACATGTTTTTATACTAACATGGTCTCACTATTATCGACCTCATACTCATAAATTGAAACTGAATGAGATATATTTACTTCATTAAAACAAGATTTATTAACATTAAACAAGATATATTCTTCTATCTGCCAGGTAATTGTCGTCATAACAGTAATTTTATTAGAATAGGATACCCTGTTACCATTAGCCAAAAGATTATCATAGTCATTATTCCAACGGATTAACTTTAGGCTCAACAAATTGTAATAAAAGTACAATAACATTTCACAATAACAAAAATGGTACTGTGCGCTTTAGGTGTGACACCTAGGATTAGCACCTGCTAATCTGTACTGTATGATGACACCTTTAATTTAGTACGTATTTATCAAAGAACTTTTATAAGTTAGGTTTTGCAAGTTGCTGGAGATGATGATAGATGCAGGTTCAGTCTTTAGGGTTGTCATAATAAGTTAGAGCTGTACCTATAGAATTTCTGTGTTTTTTCAACAGAATTGTCAAAAATCATTTTTATTTATTTATTTCCTTGCCCAATTAACAAATAACTGTCAAGTGTCTTTTAGGCAATAAGCATTTTTGTAATGTTACAGAATACAAACATCTAAGAAATACACTCAGAAGCTTTATATTTCTATTGTCATTTTTATTATTTCTTTATTCAGTGCTTACTATGTGTCTGATGCTCTCTGCGAGCTCATAATTATCATTTCTTATGTACTTACCATGTTAAATATATGCCAGACAGGTTAAGTCCATGGCAAGTAATTCATGCTTTAAAAAATTGGGTAACATGTCAGGTAAGCATGCCAGGTAGAGCGGCAGAAGAATGATGCTTGGTAGAAAGAACATCTAACAAGATTGTATGTTTGGCAGAAGGAACAGCAAGTGCAAAATCTGAGATGCACAACTGAACTTTGCAGGGTGTGTGAGTAGTTCAGTTTTGCTTGTGCAAAAAGCATAAAATGAGAATGGTTGGGAATGAGATGAACACTTAGCTAAGGCAAGATTGTGAAAGACTTTTTTATGTTATAGAAAAGAATAAATATTATCCTTTAGGTCATGGGAAATGTCTCAGGTTCAGTGCCTTTGGCTGCAAGTAATAGATAACCTAAGGAACAGTGACTGAAACAATAGAAACCAAGTTGTTTTCGTGGTTCAGTGGTGTCACCAGGATCCCACTGGTTGTCCCTTTTTCAGGGGTGCTCTTGGCAGTGTTATGCTTATGTCTCCTTTCCTGGGTGGCTGATTAGCACCAGTTCCAAACATGATGTTCTCACAAGACAATATCTAAAGGTTGTAAGGGCTGCACTTCTTCATATGTTTGTTGTAACTAGGGAGAAAACTCAGAATGATGCAGTGGACTCCGGGTAACATTTTATTCTCTGGGTTACACCACATGCTCCTTTTTAAATTAGTCACTGGGAAGCAGATTTAATTACTGTGATTAGCTTAGAATAATTATTTCTCTTTGTGGAGCCGGGGAGGGGTATTGGGATGATAAATATGCAAATAGAATTGTGTTTCTCCAGCAAGAAAGGAGGAATGGCTACTGAGTATGGAGCCAGTAAAGTTTGCTGTAGGGATTCATTGAAGAATTTTGAGCAGGGGAGTCTCAAGATTGGATTTGCGTTTCAGGGCCTTCTATTTATGGCCTAAATCGGGCATGGACAAGCTTTGTCTATAAAGGACCTAGTGGTAAATATTTAAGGTCGTGTTAGCTCTTTCACATCTGCTCAACCCTGCCATTGTAGTGTCAAAGCAGTCATAGGAAATATGTAAGCAGATAGGCATGACTGTGCTCCAGTAACACTTCGTTTTACAAACCATGTGGCAGGCTCAATTTGGCCTGTGGGCTATAGTTCACTGACTTTTCATATAGAGGATAGATAGAAGTTAACCTGGGAGACAAAGGCAGCTTTTGCAGTAGTCCAAGCCAAAGTTTCCCGGTTACCAGTCCTTGGACTAGTATCAATCTATCATGAGGTTTTCACCCATCCTTTGTGAAGTAGTTAGCAAGGTGGGTTTATTCATTTTAAAATGTTGTGTTTTTATTGGTATTAGACCTTTTTCATTTGTTTTTCTTAAAATATTTTTTTCATATAAGAAGTAGTAATAATTGTTTGTGGTTTTGTTTTTCTTTTCCCTGTGAAAGCCACCAGTTAAAAGCACATGCTTAACCTGGAACTATAAACATAAAACAAACTTAAGTAAAATTTAAGAAAAAAGATTTACTTATATTTCCCATGGCAGTGGAAATTTAAAGCAGAGGCAGAAGGGAGGTATAGTTAATATGATTTAATGATTACTGAATGTAATGGAGAGAAATCTCAGATGATGTATAAGTTTCCAGGTTGGGCACTAACATTTAAACTGAATATGAGGAAGGAGTGACAATTGTCAGGTGAATAGAGAAGAGCAGCAGGTCAACAAGGAAGATGAACATTTTTCTATAAATGTTGAGTTTAATGGATATTGGTATACAGTATTTTCAGTTGGTAGTTGCATGATAGGTGTTTCTACCTGGAGGTGGAACACTGAGGTTGGTGATGCAGATTTGGAGTGATCTTGTTGTAACTAGGAATATTAGGCAAAATCCTAAGTGAAAATGAACTTGTCCACAATGGGGAAGATGTAGAATGAGAGGAAGGCCAGTGACAAAACTTTGGGAATGTCCACATTTCCCAGAAGAAAAGGAGTTAGTGGAAAAGATTGAGAAGTGGCTACAGAAAAATAGAAGAGGAATCAGAGGAAATGATGTTGCAAAAATAAAAACGAAAAAATTGTGAGAATTTCACGTAGGAAGTACCAATTCTTCCACATAGGATTACTAAAAAGTAAGTTTGGTTGAACTTTTAAAAGTTCTTTCGTGGTACCCTTTTTAAAAGAACAATTTTGGAGTTGTAAGTTCTATTATTTATGTGATTTGTACTTGTGTTGTCCACATTTGGAAGAATACATCTACTATGGTCCTAGTTAATTTTTTTGTAACTGCAGCTATCTACACAGAGTCAGGGAAAATCATCTAGACTGGTGAGTGCTACTACTTTTCCAGAATTATCAAAATCTAAGGATCACATGTGAGGACAAACATTGTCTTTTTTTTTTTTTTTTTTTTTTTTTTTGAGACAGAGTCTCGCTTTGTTGTCCAGGCTAGAGTGAGTGCCGTGGCGTCTAGCTCACAGCAACCTCAAACTCCTGGGCTTGAGTGATCCTTCTGCCTCAGCCTCCCGAGTAGTTGGGACTACAGGCATGCACCACCATGCCCGGCTAATTTTTTATATATATATCAGTTGGCCAATTAATTTCTTTCTATTTATAGTAGAGACGGGGTCTCGCTCTTGCTCAGGCTGGTTTTGAACTCCTGACCTTGAGCAATCCGCCCGCCTCGGCCTCCCAAGAGCTAGGATTACAGGCGTGAGCCACAGCGCCCGGCCAACATTGTCTTTTTTATCTGATTTTTGTTGATTATCTGATTTTATTTGATTTTGAAATGCTTGTTCTGTATCAAGTCCTTGATAAGCTGTTCTGGATGCATTCAGAAACGAAAATCTGGCAGCAGCAACTGGAAGCCACTGTCAGACATCCATACCCTCCCTCTGACATGGAATCATAACACAGCCATTTTTTTCCCCTAATTTTATTCAGTGTCTTGCTCTGTTGCCTATGCTGGGGGGTAGTGGCCCAAACAACAGCCTTGAACTCAGGGTCTAAAGCAATCCTCTACCACAGCCTCTGGAGTAGCTGGGACTATAGGCATGTGCCATCATGCCTGCCTAATTATTCTTCTGTTTTGTGGAGATGGCGTCTCACTATGTTGCCCAGTCTGGTTTTGAACTCCTGGTGTGATCCTCCCACTGTGGGCTCCCAAAGTGCTGGGATTACCAGGGAGAGCCACCAGGCCTGGCCAAAGCCATGTTTTGCCAGAGTTTGAAGTTTTGATCAGAAATTGTTTACCAACAAGCGTTTTGGAGAAACCGATATCTATTAAATACATTATTGCAGAAAATAATATAATATCATAAAGAATAATATCAGGTGAGATTCTGAATATACTGGTTTTCACTATTCTGGGAATTCTGGTGACATCAGTAGAAAAGTCAGCATATGAATCTTTTTGTTAGTGCAGTTCTCTTTCTATTTGCCTTCTGGTATCTCTGCTCTTACTGCTTCCTTTTGAATTTCATCCCTAAAGAAAATCCTATTAAGATACATTTCTAACATATATATGTCTGCCAAATGAATATTATTTCATTTTAAGAAAACTGGCTGCCTTTCTAAAGTATACTCAATATAGTTTTAGTTTTTGACTAAACTTAGTTTCTTGCTAAACTTCTTCGTGTCACAATGACAGGGTTTCTGATGATGATTTGCCAAGATTTTAAGTATGTTCTTAGATGTCAAATGTGAATTGTTTTATCTGACATAGTTTTCCTGTGAAGTACTTTCCTGGTATTACATTTCTTTAGAAATTGGTGATCTGTGATTTAACTGCAATATGTGGTGAATTGGGTTACCACACTTTTAAGCCTCTATTTATGAGATAACACCTCTTTTCCTCCTAGTATTTAAAAGTCCTATTGATCCTTAATAATCAAAGCCACCTTTTCGGGGAGCAGTGGATAATTCATCCTATACTTTGGATGCAAATTTTTTTAACTTTTTCACTTGTTCTGCCAAGAACAAATTTTTTAACTTTTTGACTTGTTCTGCCTTCAATGGATGAGCCATATTTTTAGTTTTAGAAGAATTTAAGAAATATTTGAAATTAATAAAAGTAACTATATGATCAATAATATAGTATTATACTATATCCAATGGCCATGTGTTTTTACACAATTATTCCAGTTACTTAAATGATAAAAATGATTTTATTTATTTATTCATTTATTTGTTAAGAGATGTGGTCTGCCTATGTCACTCAGGCCACAGTCCAGTGGCTATTAACATAGTGCAGTCATGGTGCACTGCAATCTGGAAGTCCTGGCTTCAAGGGATCCTTCACCTCAGCCTCCTTAGCAGCTGGGGCTATAGTCACATGCCACCACACCCAGCCTGATGTACCCTTATTATTAAAATGAATTAATCCTTGCTGAATCAAAGAAAATTGACTGTTATGTTTTTAATTTTTTTCTAGAAACTTTCATAGTATAGAATATATCATCAATCATTAAGATTCTCCACTTTTTATTCTGGTAAAAATAGGATTGTTTCTTGTTTCTCATTATTTTCTGGCTTCATTATTGGATCTATCCCTTATATTCAAATGTGCATAGAAATGTAGAAATATCCAAGGCAAATATAAAAAAAAGCAGATTAGCGATAATTACTCCATGACATAATATCAATTTAAATAATAACATTTATACAATGCAGTTGTGTCAGTGTTTCCCAAGACCCACACCCAGGTTTGGTAATCCACCAGAAGGACTCACGGGACTAAGAAAATGGTCCTTCTAAGTGCTTTCATTTATCACAGTGAAAGGATGCAAAGCAAAATTAGCAAAGGGCAAATGTGGTGAAGTCTAGAGGAAACCAATCACAAGCTCCTCTTCTGTGGAGTTACCAGGATGTGCTTAATTCCCCAAGCTTGTGTTGTCTACCTGTACCAGAGCCTCATTAGAGACTCAGTGCCCAAGTTTTCTACGGAGGCTAGTCATAACAGGCATTCTGTCCCTCACATGTACCCAAATTCCAGACTTCCAGAAGGAAAGTAGCTCTTCAGAGTAAGTCACATTGTATGAAGAGTTTAGACACAATGTGCCACTCTTTTCACTTATGGTATGGTGGGAATCCTCTCAAAGCCAGTGTCCCAGATGCCAGCCATGGGCCAACTTTGAAAGCCAATGATAGCAGTCTCATTCTTGCTATATGAAATATTTTCTGCACAGCAGTTACAGCCCAACTTAATTTTTGGTGGCTTTAAAATTTTATTTAATAGCAGATAATGTAATGATATAACATAACATGATACTGGTTTCAGTTGCATGATCCATATTAAATTGCAATGCTGTTTACATTTATTTACTATTAGTGAATATTTAACAGATATTTGTACATAAGTCACTATGGTAATACAGGCAATTATAATCTGTCTTTCTCATCTGATTAACCTTTCAGGAAAATTTTAAGTAAAATAAGCATATTGACTTCAGATTTAAAATTAGAATAAAGATTGTCTCGTAGGTTAATTATATGAATGGTCCAGTTTAAATTAATCTTAGTTAATTCACTATTTATAATTATGAAATAAAAAATAATTTTATTATTTATTTTCTTGCCTAAATTGCAATTAAACTTATTTGGCTTATGTATTTTTGCATATTTCAATTTGGGAGGTAATACACATATTCTGTAACTTTGATGGTTAAATATGCCTAATTTTCAAGGTGACTGCATTCTGCTATACTATTAATATATGGTAGTAGCAGGTTCACTGAATATCTATTTTTTCAAATAAATGAGTTTATTTTAAGAATACTTCTAAGTTCAGAGCAAAACTGAGAGGAAGGTACAGAGATTACCCATATACTTCATGTTTCCCATACAGGAACAGCCTCCCCCATTATCAATATCCTTCCAGAGTTGCACATTTGTTACAATTGATGAACCTACATTGACACATCATTGTCATCCAAAGTCTATAGATTACATTAAGGTTCACTCTTGGTGCTGTGCATTCTATAGGGTTAGAGGCATGTATAATGACACGTATCTCCATTGTAGTGTCATATGCAGAATAGTTTCTCTGCCCTACAAATCCTCTATACCATGCCTTTTCATCCACCTTTCTCCCCTCCCCATGACCCCCTGATCTTTTTGCTGTCTCCATAGTTTTGCTCTTCCCAGAATAGTCACACATTTTGAATAATACAATAGATATCTTTTCAAACATTTAAAAAATGAAAATTCTAAGGTAATTAAAGGTACTCATTTAAGACAATTCCTTGTTACTGATCCTCTCATTTTTTTTGTTGTTCATCAGTGTGGGTTCTGATGACATATGCTTTATATACTGAAAAAAAAGCATGCTTTCTGTACATATTTGCCACATAATGGGGAGGGTTCAGAAGAATGACATCATGCAGTATTACACAGCACTAACTGGACTATCTTTCTGTATGAGTTGGGTCCAGATAGACTCTTGCAATGGAAGAGGGCAATCTCACAAGGTTGTACTTTATAAAACTTGGATGACAAAGTATTTCATACTTACCATGTAATTGGCAATGAGACCTAACAGTGAATACTATAGGTGAATAAATATGTTCCTCTCTGATTCTTTTCCTTTGAGGGATGAGTTTGACAAAGGTCTATATAATCATAACAAGGCTCGCAAACTAGATTATCAGTCATGAGGAATGCCAAGAGAGTCACACTGTTTTGCTTTACGTGAAGTGAAAAAGCATTTCTTTTCCTTCCACTATGGAGTTGGACAACTGTTGGTCCATTTTTGGAGCTTGAGCAAGTTAAGAGTTTTAGCTACATATATATTTTTTTCATATCAGCGAGTACTCCTTGGAAACTTACCATCACCTCCCCAGTATTTTGTCTTAAGCTTTCCTCTGAATGTGACAAACAGTTCAGAGTCGATAAGCTATTGCTTGAGGGAGTGATCATTCCAGTGGTTCTTTCCATGAGAGATAAAAATGGCAGGTGAGTTTGTGCCTTGCTTGCAACATACATAGGGCAGAAAAATAGCTAGAACTAAGTAAACTTACTAGCATCTGCCTCAGAAGATTAGTGAGAGTAAGTACATTGATCTCTCTTGAGCTCTTTTCCACTGCAGCTGCAAAGTCTTTCAAAGATCCTTGTCCCTGACCTGTTTCCTGTTTTGCCTTGCTTCCAAGTACAATGCCCCTATACCTAGCTTTCCTTCAGTGGGGTGTTTTATCCTAAACTGAACAATTTGAACTAAATCTGGAGAGGCTGTGTTGTGCCATGACAAAATAAGTACAGTCGTCCACCCTTATCTGTGGATATGTTCTAAGACTCCCAGTGAATGCTTGAAATTTTGAATAGCACCAAACCCTATATATACATATGTGTATCCCATAGATACACATATGTATGATATATTTATACACATATATTATATACATACATATATCCTAAAGTTTAATTTCTAAATTAGGCACAGTAAAAGATTAACAATAATAACAATAAAATGGAACAATTATATTATATCTCTACACTGTCATAAAAGTTATGGAGATGTGGTCTCTCAAATTATCTCCTTGTACATACTCACCCTTTTTCTTCTAGTGATGACATGAAATGATACAATGCCTACATGTTGAGATGAGTTAAGTTGAATAACATAGCATGTTTAGACTACATTTGACCTTCTGACTATACATCAGAAAGAAGAACATCTGGATGAACATTTGGATGATCCTGAATCTGGGAGCCACAATGATACTGACATTTGGATATCAGGAGCAGAGCATTTTGATGACTATTGGGTGGATAGCTCATCCAGTTTAGATACTCTGGACAAGGGAATGAGTCAGGTTCTAGACAGAATGGAGTGGGATGGCTGAAGATTTCATCATGCTACTTAGAATGGCATGATGAATGGAACCTGCATTGCACATTTCTAAAATTTTCCACTTAACAATTTGGAACCCTGATTGACCATGGGTAACTGATACCACAGAAATCAAAACATGGGTTGTGATATTGTGAAATACATATGTGGTCTTTGATTTGGTTTCCTGGCATACAATTCCTAAAATTTTTAGACTTTCTGAAGGGATATTTTTGTGTGTGTGAAGCATTGACTTATGGCTGGCAGCCACTAGGTAGCTGCAGGATGGAGGCTGGTCGTCACAAAGACCAAGGCATGATTAGAGGGCTGGGAGTTCCACCCCACCTCCAACCTCCAGGGAGTAGAGTGGGGCTGAAGATAACTTGATCTTCAATGGCCTATAATTTAATTTGTCATATCTCTGTAATGAAGCTTTCATAAATACTCAAGGGATGAGTTCAGAGAGCTTCCAGATAGCTGAATATGTGGAAGTTCTTCTAGGGTGCCAGCTCTGGGAAGGCATGGAATCGCTCTACTCCTTCCTCCATTCCTTATCCTATGCATCTCTTCATCCGTATCTTTTGCAACATGTTTTCCCAAGTTCTGTGAGCTGTTCTAGGAAATTTGTGAAATGCAAAGAGTGAATTACAGGAACCTTGGCTTGAATGTGATCTGTGAGGAGTTCTGGAGGCCCATATTTGTGACTTGTGTGTGAAAAAGCCAGCCTTGGGAACTGACCCTCAACCTGTGGGATCTGAAGCTATCTCCATGGAGATAGTGTTGGAATTGAATCAGAGGACTCTCAGCTGGTGTCTTCTGCAGAATGAATGGCTTGATTGTTTGTGGGGAACCCCCTGCACCACCACCACATTTGGTCACAGAACTCTTTTGTGTTGATAATTACTGTTGTGGTGTGAGAACATATAACAGCAAGGGGGACTGCTGTATACTCTGTTCTTACGGCTCCCTGTCTGTTAGTCCAGAAATCATGCTGTTTAAGTTTGACACTGTCTTCTTATAATACTGATTCTACTAGTGAGACCATTTTCTGTCACTCTGGTAGATTTCAGTTGGGATTATGATTATTGTACACAGTGGTTCATTTGTAGGTATCAAAATTTTGATAAATTCCAGTCTTCCATGCATTTGATAACAATGGGGAGGGGAGGCAAGAGTTACTAATGCATTAATTACCTACCAATAGTATAAATAATATTAATACTAATATGGTCTCCAGGTATGACCCCAAAAGAATACTTTGTAACAAAGCATCAGTCTTTTTCTTATTTTGGTACAAAGTCTAAAACATGTACAGAAGTGTGCATTATTTATTTATTTATTGTGAAGTTGGAGTCTTGCTGTGTTGCTCAGGCTGATCTTATTCCTAGGCTCCTCAAAGGATCCTCTTGGCCCATCCTCTAGAGTAGCTGAGGTTATAGGCACGTAACCCCATACTCTTTTATGCTTTTAATGTTCTATATTTTTCTATTGTTGATTTATAAATATTTTACTTTTTTTCTTTAATAGTGGATGGAATTTCTGAAGACCATACAATCAGGTAGGATTTTGCAGATTTTTAAAAATTGTATGTTAACTAAAGGAATGCAGAGAAAATAACCTAATATTTGAGTGTTCTATTCTGGGATACATACATACCACATTATGTGCTTAACATTTTATATCATCTATAGTCATCACAACTGCTTCATAAAGAATCCATGTTATTACTTTTTACTAATTAAGCAACTGTGGTTCCAAGAAGTTAATTAATTGCCCCATGATCCCATAGTTTGATCATCAGTCTGCCTGGCTCCCAAATGTGTTTTCTTGCCCCTTAGCATAGATCAGTAGAAACCTCTGCAGTATTGGGATCAAGGTACAGGTATAAACTAGATCAATTCAGAAAGTCAGCTTTAGTTATATGTTAATTCTCATCAAGAGTTTTTCTTAGAAGTCCGGTTATTCCAAGAGCTTATCCTCATGTATTTGACAATTACAGTGGTCCTTCTTTTTAACATCAAAGGTTGTAGAGCAGATCTCATTTCACTGTGACCATGGGACCATGGATTTTATATAAGCAAGACTAGGCAAGTCTTAGAGAGGAATTATTTTACTGTAAGTGAAGGATATCTACATATCGGCCATGTTATCATAATTATACTTATCATCTATTTAGAAGTTGTTTCTAATTGATTTTTCTAGTTAATGACTTCCCAGTTTGGTTTTCCCATTAGGCTGGTATCCCTGTGTAAGCCAATGAAGCTTTATAATTTTTTCTATAGTCTTTTTTGTTCTCTCATGATTTTCTGTACTTTTGTCTTAATATTTTTTTACCTTCTACTTTGCATTTCTTGTTTTTTTTTTCATTTCTGCCAGTTAAATATTCCCTATTGTTCTATACAGAGACTCCAAAGCACATAGAAATTCAAGATTTTAAGGAATCTTAGAGATTAATAAAAATATCCGCTGGTACTTTAATCTGTGTTTAACATCCTGGTCAAGTAGTTATTTAGATAGCATACCTGAAACTTTTTACTTTGGTAAATAACAAAGGATTGAAACCCAAAGATATTTAAGTGATTTAGTTGAATATAGTCAGTGGTAGAGATGAGATTTGAACTCATGTTTCTTCATTCAAAGCCCAGTGCTCTTCCTTCTTTATCATCCTGTAGGTGAGTGTTTTAATAATAGAAAGGCGGAGTGGGTCTAGTGAACCCAGTGGAAGAGAATAAGCTGCTGATCCCAGTGGCAGTGGGTAAGGGTGGAATTAGCAGTGGAAGACCAAGTTTGAAGAAAAACAATGCTGGGTTGGAGAGAAATACAGGTTTAAGGAAAGAGATCAGAATATTGGGGCTTCTGACAAGTTTGATAAAGATAAATCATATGAATGAATGAGAAAGGATGTTGGGATTTATCTAACAAGGCACATTAAAATAAAGAGTTCAAGGGAATTCTGAACAGGTTGCTGCTTTTTTTGTTTGTTTAATTGGAGGAACTGGCAAACTTGAAGTTTCTGTCGAAAGATGTTAAAAGAATTTGAGCCACTGGGACAAGTCTCTATAGCAGATGGAATGTGGTATCGTCTACTTCCACTCCAATCTACACAGGGGTGGATTAGAGCTCCTTGAGTACTAGGGGGCTTGAGGTTGCTGAATTACATAGATCTGTGGCCCATGGTGTGTGTCCCCTCACCTCTGCCTTTTTTCCCATTTCACTGATGTCTTTCCCATGTACATGTAGAGTAGAGCAGGGATAAGATTTGCTGGCAAACCAGTCATGGAGCTGGGGTAGTTGGTAACATGCACATTCTGGGAGAGGATGACTGAGACTCCGTTTAGCCTGTTTATCAGGAGGAGGGAAATAGAGGTTTCTTGCTCTTGGTTGTTTGAGCCTATTTCTTCAGGAACCTGAGCTTTATTAGACTGAAGATTGAAAGGTTGGAGACTGCCATGGAGCCCTGCAGAAGAGGGATCTGGAATCGGGAGCCCATAGGAAGGAAGCTACTTAGATAGTACTTTGGGAGATAGAAGTATGACTACCAGGATTCTCTTTTTCCAGTAGTCTCTCTGCTTGAGTATGAATGTTTTTAAGGGCTTGTTAGTTTATATAGAACTATTTGAATAAGGCTGGACCTATATAGGCAAAATAATTGGATATTATAATTTTTAATTTTGTACTCTTTCTTGAAAGAATATCCCCAATAACAACATATAAATTTTTCTTTGACTTTTGTACATTTATCTTTCAAACATTTCAAATGTTTCAGGGGACTCCCTATATGGTTTTAGAGTAAAGGGAAGTAATAGGGCCTTGTTAGGTGGTTTCCTTCTTGTAGAAGCAAGACTGTCAATTTTCTGAGTGATACAGATTAGTCTTTGAAACAGAGACTTGTAATGGAGAAGGGACAGTATATTTTCTCCCTTGTTTTCTACCTCTGTCTTGCAGTTCAGGTAGCAGAAGTTATGTCAGTTGTTAGGTGAATAGACAATTTGTGAAGACATACTCAGGCTTTGCCAATATATTGGCTGTCAATATTTGTTATGAAACTAAAAGTAAGTCTTCATTGAATATTTCAAAGATTGTGAGAGCTGGAGACAGAAGTAAATCACTAGAATATTTCTTAAAACAGAGACCAAATTTTATTAATAATTATATCAAGAAACATCATTTAATATATAGATAACTGACCTTTCACCTTGTTTTATTGTTTTTGACTGGGTGCACTTGGATATAACCCTGCAGATGTTTTTATTTTAAGAAGATGGCCTCACTTATTTTTGTTGTACATTTTTGCTCTAAAGGATTTCCACCAACATGGGTATTGATGATTTATGGCCTATATCAGATGGTGAAGACTTCAGTGTCGATATCAAGGTAAAGTGGTTTCTTGTGAAATTAATTTTATCACTCTGAATCTAATTTTGTATAGTATTTTCTCTTAAAATTTACCAGTGGCTTACCTATGATGATTTTATGTTTATAATAGAAAATTGGTTCCAGAAAATCATTCTATACAAGTTTGATGAACCACTTGTGTTAACCTCTGACTTGTTGTCTTCACCTCTTCCGAATGGAGTGTAGGGAGTTTGGTACCCCAGCTTAAGGTCCAAGCTTGTGGATTGTACTTGTATGAATCCACTGCTCCCGAATAGCTTGAGATGGAAAGCACTGTTTAGCTGTGGGGTTGTTCCTGCTGTCATTGCTTTTAGTTTGTGTGGAGAAACCAGTTACTGAGGTAGCGTATTGTGCCCACGGTAGGCTCTGGTCTCCCAGCCCGAGTATAGGAATGCCTTAAGCTTTGGGAGGGGCGGTGTAGCTCCCAGGGGTTGCTTGGACCCTGCTCCCCCCTGAGGTGGGGAGAGGAGCAAGGTGGATCACAGCTGGGGTGCAATAGACTGAGTGTGTGAGCTTCTATGGGGCTCAGAGGTTGCCTCTCTGGCCATTAGGGTGAGCCACTGATAAAGAGTTGAGAGTTGTCTCTCCAAGTTGGAGGGCTGCTCCTGATGGGAGGTGCCTCCTCATGTGATTGCTGAAGCCTCTGGCCAGATTTTCCATCCATATCTACAAACCTGGTCACTTTCCCCTCTGATGGGTCCACTTCTGTTTCCTCTCCACCCAAGATGGGCTCTTGAGCTTCCCCACAGTTCGTGTGTCTGGCCTGTTGTTGCGTGTCTCTACACGTTGCTGGCAGATAGGGAGATCTCCAATTGTACATTCGTTTTCTGCCACTAGACCCCAAGGCAAGGTGGGTAGGCCTCTCTATCCCCAGAAGTCACCACCAAGGGGAATAATGGCAGTTCATGGAAATCTTGGTTCAAGCTGAACTCTCTATTAAGGTTAGTGGGGATCTGGACAGTTGCTAGGAGTCAGCCTATGCACGTGAGGCATTCAGTTTCCCTAGCAACCAGTACTTATGCAAATTGAGTCCCAATGGCACAGCCAACTCCAATATGGTAGTTCTCTGTGGGGAAGGGGGATGGGGCTCACCCACAGAACCCTGCTCTCCTGTGGCTCATCCACACCCTCCCAATGGGCATGGGTTCTCACTTTCCACCTGTTCTCTATTTTGTTCTATTGGTCTGTTACCTACTTTTATATCAGTAGTTTGCTGTATTGGTTAATATTTCCTTCTAATATAATTTAACATCACATAAAGTGATGCCTCCTGATTTGCTTTTTACTTGGCATTGCTTTGGCTATGTGTACTCTTTTCTGGTATCATATGAGTTTTTGGTTTGTTTTTTCTGATTCTGGGGAAAAAATGACATTGATCTTTTGGTATGAATTGCACTGAATCTGTAGATTACTTTGGCAATATGGACATTTTCACAATATTTTTTCATCCAATCCATGATCATGAAATACTGTTCAAATTGCATCATGTAGGATATTTTTAAATCAGTGTTTTGTAGTTTTTCTTTTACAGATCATTCACAATGTTGGTTAAGTATAGTCCCAGGATTATTTATTTATTTATTTTGCAGTTATTTTAAATGGGATTGAGTTGCTGATGTGATTGTCAGCTTGTTTGTTATTAATGCAGAGAAATGCTACTGATTTGTGTAAATTGAATTTGTAACCTGTCACTTTACTGAATTCACTTATCAATTTCAGGAATCTTTATGTTTTTCTTGGTATAAGATCATGTGATCAGTGAACAGGGATCGTTTGACTTCAATTTTTTCTAATTCAAATGCTCTTTATCTCTTTCTCTTGCCTGGTTTCTCTGGCTAGGACTTCCAGTACCATGTAAATGGGAGTGGTGAAAGTGGGTATCCTTGTCTGTTCCAGTTCTTAAGGGGAATGCTTTCAGATGTTCCCCATTCACTATGATGTTGGCAGTGAGTTTGTTACATATGGCTTTCATTATTTTGAGGCATGTTCTTCCTAAGCCTAGTATGTTGAGGATTTTTGTCATGAGGGTGTTGGATTTTGTTGGATGCTTTCTCTGCATCTATTGAGATTATGATATAGTTTTTGTTTTTAATTCTGTTTATATGGTAAATCACAGTTATTGACTTTTGTATGTTGAACCATACTTGCATCCCTCAGATGAAACCCAATTGATCATGGTGAATTATATTTCTGAAGTGCTTTTTGGTTTGGTTTGCTAGCTTTTTTTTTTTTTTTGACGATTTGTCTGTTTTCATCAAGGACACTGGCCTATAATTTTCTTTTTTGTTGTTTACTTACCTGACTGTAGTATCAGGATGATACTGGCTTTGTTGTGTGAGTAAGGGAGGATTCCCTCCTTGTCCGTGTTGTGGCACAATTTCGGTAGAATAGGTACCGGTTCTTTTTTGTAGGTCTTAAAAAATTTGTCTGTGAATGCATGTGGTCCTGGGCTGTTTTTTTCATGAGAGATTTCTTGTTAATGATTCAATCTTGTTATTCATCATTGGTCTGTCCAGGATTTCTGTTTCTTCCTGATTCAAGTAGGGGAGTTGTGTGTTTCCAAAAAATGTATCCACTTCCTCTAGATGTTATAGTTGGTGTGCATAGAGGTGTTTATAATAGCCTCAGATTTTCTTTTCTCTTTCTGTGGTATCTGTTGTACTGTCTGCTTTTTCATTTTTTTTTTTTTTTTTTTAATTTTAAACCCAAAGCCAGCAGATGCTTTTTCATTTTGAATTGAGCTTATTCGAATCATTGTCTCTCTCCTTGGCTAATCTGCCTAATGGTCTGTCAATTGTTTTACCAAGAACCAACTTTTCATTTCATTGACACTTTGTATTTTCTTTTTGATTTCAGTTTTGTTTAGTTCTGCTTGGATATTTGTTATTTCTTGTCTTCTGCTAGATTTGGCATTGGTTTGTTCTCATTTTTCTAGTTTCCTGAGGTATGATATTGGGTTACTAATTTGTTCTCTTTCTCATGTAGACATTTAGTGCTATCAACTTCCCTCTTGGCACTACTTTTTCTATATCTTAGAAAATTTTATAGTTTTTGTTGCCATTGTCATTCAATTCAAAAATGTTTTTCATTTCTGACTTGATTTCATCTTTGGCCCAAAGATCATTTTGCAGGAGATTATTTAATTTCTATATATTTGTATTGTTTTGAGAGTTCCTCTTGGAATCATTTCTCATTTTATTCACCTGTAGTCTGAGAAAATAAATACATGGTATGATCTTGATTTTCTGAAATTTTTCTGAGACTTGTTTTGTGGCTTAGAATGTGTTCTGTCTTGGAGAATGTTTCATGTGCAGATGAGAGAAATGTACATTCTGCAGTTTTTTGGTAGAATGTTATGCAAATGTATCTTAGGTACATTTTTTCTATCATCTTGTTTAAGTCCATTGTTTCTTTGTTGATTTTCTGTTTCAGTGATCTACTTCTGTCAGTAGGGTGTTAGATTCCCCCACTATAATTATGTTTCTATTTATTTCTTTTCTTAGGTTTAGTGGTATTTGTGTTATGAATCTGGGAGCTCTGTTGTTATATATTTAGATTTGTTAAATCTTCTTGAATTGTTTCCTTAATCGTTATATAATAACCATCTTTATATTGTTATTGTTGTTGTTTCAAAGTCTATTTTACCTGATACAAGTTTAACTATGCCTGCTTGCTTTTTATATTGATTTGCATGGACTATTTTTTCCAGCTCTTCACTTTGATTCTTTGAGAATCTTTATATATTAAATGGATTTTTTGAAGAAATGATATTTTTGGATTTTACCCCAGCCTAAAGTTTTCCTACATAATCCTTTTCCTCAGTTGTCTATCCTTTCAGTGCCTCTCTGTCTTCATTGTCATCGTATTTAGTTAAAACTTTCTATTGAGTAGCTATGTGTGGCTTTCATTCATCAATCATTGTCTCACAGGTTTGTCTGTCTGTCTTTCTTTCTTTCTTTCACCTAAATCTATACAATAATTTATCTTTAGCATTTTGACAAACATAATAGAAGTGATTTATACTATTTGCAAAACTAACCCATTAAAATAAGTTATTACTAAAAACTGAACTCTAACATTTTCCTTGGCAAGAGGCAAGTCATCCAAATGTAAATCATACAAACACATTTCACAATGTAACTCAAAATTGATTGTTTCATTGATAGTTATTTTACTAATCCTCTAAGTTGACTAGGTACATTTTTGTCCCAGGCTATTTTGGTTAAGAATATAATCTAATGGATATTATAAAATTTGTAGAATAATCAAGTATGGGTAAAGGGAGTAACATTTTGAGGACATCTGTATCATCTTCTCATAATCTTCACCCCATGAGAAGATGTAGATTAGTAAATGACAGAATTGAGGGTTGAATCTATAGCTGAGTGACTCCAAATCCTCTTCTCTTTGTGTTAGATCATATAGTAATGGTGAATATTATAATTATTTTACCAATTTGATACTTGTTATTCTTAAAGCTATTGTTTTTTGTTCTAGGATGTTCCACAACGAAGCTTAAAAAACTTAATTACTGCTTCTCAGCAATTAAATGTTGCTTACATGGGAATAAGAAAACCATGTGAAATTTAGTGGAGGGTTTTATGTTTCTTTCTTACATGATAATAGTACTTAGAAATATCTCATAATTCTGCATCACATAAGTATTTCTCTTCTACAGTTTAAAATTTTAAGATTAATTTAAAAAATAGTCTTCTTGCAGCATCTTGAATTGGTATTTTAGAATTAAATTTTTTATTCAATTTAAAAATGCATATTACCATAATCAAGAAATAAATATTTTCATATATTAATGCTATTGTATCTTGTATCATTCACATATTAAAAGGTATAATTTTTAAAAAATTGAATCATATGTTTTCTTCCTGTTGTTTTCATTTTCAAAATTTCAGAGTTCTGTGTAGGTTTTCATTATTTAATTCTACCAGTTTAGTATATTTAAGTACATTTTACAAATATTCATCCTTTTTGTCTCACTGCCCTACCAACCCTTCACACCCTTTTCCTGCACTTGGTTTATCTTTCATAATATGGCCATATATCTTTGCAGCATTTCCTGTGCTTCCCAGGTGCTTCTCTGCTTTGTGCTCTTACTGTCCTTTATTCATTTTAATGGTAGAAGCAATGAATTATTATTTTCTTTCATTTCATTTATCTGATTCATACATCTCATACATTTCATGCATCTCAACCTCCCCTTGAATCTTATCAGTGTCTCTCAGGATAGTGCCTATGACTTGACAGACACAGTAAATGCTTATTGTCTTACTGACTGACTGAGCAAGTAAGTGAGTGAGTGAGTGAATAAATGCAACGTTTTCTGAAGTTGGGATTTTTTTTAATAGGATAGAGCAACAAAGCCAGTATCTGGACAAAAGGAAAATGGTATTGGTATTATTGGAAATACTCCAAGACAGCAAAAAAATAATGTCAGTTTCATATGTGTGCACACTAATAACAGAAGTGGTAAGTTAGTGAATATCTCTGACAATTTTTGATCCTTAAATGCCATCATGAAAAAAAATTTAAAGTATGTAGCCCCAAATATATTATCCATTTCTTTTAAATATTTTTCTTTTGCTGTCTTTCTTTATACTGTCTAATTTTTCTTCTTAAAACCGGTTCAACCTTGAAATTATTTTTGCTATTAATTTTATTTTATTGAAATAAAAATGAATGGTAATAGACTTGCATATGAATTTAAAATTTACAATAAAAATGTTCTCATGAATGTATCTGTGAATAACATTTTATAGACAAGATGTCTGCATTAGAATCTGGACAAAATGAAGATTCAGAATCATCTCAGGATTTGGAGGTACTGTCTATTGTTATATATTTTAAAATATAAGTATCAAATGATATTAAAACCTAAAATGAGGTATTTTGACATTACATTCTCACCTCTGCATATGCCCATAAGGAATTATTTTCTTATATTTTCAGCTCATAATTAAGAAAGTGATTATTAATACATAGTACAATTCTGCTCATTTGTGGGATTCATTTAAGAAGCTACTATAGTATAGTGCAAAAAAATAAGGCTTAGAAAAGGAATCAGTTTGGGTTCTGATGTTATGTTTATCTACAACCTAAAGAATTATTCCAGGTCAACCTATGGGCAAATGAATCATTCTATGATATATCTAGATGTGTAAAAATTCTAATGATATTGAGATATTGATGATATTGAGATAATGAGAGAAACCATTTGGACTATTGTGTTTTCCAACTTGGAACTTAAAAAGGTAGTATCTGTAACTTGAAGTGTTAGTGTAATTGGGTTGTCAAGTATAGATCTGCAAGCAATATTTCAAGAGAAGGAAAAGTATGGGAATAGTAAATATATAGGACTATAGTAACAAGAGTTTGGTTTAGTGGTGTTTTAATAAGTAGAATTCATTTTTAAAAATAGAACACATTGGATATTTTTGTGGCACCGATGTTTGTACTAGTGTAAGTATAAAGTAATGACACTGTACATTAAGGTGACAACTGTAGAAAGAGATGGGAAGGGTCTGATGATAGAAGAGCTGCTGCACAGTGGTACCAGCACTGAGTGGAAGTCAGAAGGCATGTTAGCATCCTGGTACTGTCACTTACTAGCCATGGAATCTTGAGAGTAATGATTTATTCTATTCAGATATCAGTGACCTTCTTCATAAACATGGTAGTGACATCTATTCCTTAAGTATGTGTAATGAACAAATGTGGGAAGAAATGTGAAAACATTTTTAAAGTGGAGAGTGTTTATACAAATGGAGGACTAAATGATTACACTGATATTCACTGACTTAATAAATATTGAGGGTACTTTTCTTTCTTTCTTTCTTTCTTTCTTTTTTTTTTTTTTTTGAGACACAGTGTCACTCTGTTACTTAGGCTAGAGTGCTGTGGCATCCACCTCACTCACAGCAACCTCAAGCTCCTGGGCTTAAGCAGTCCTTCTGCCTCAGCCTCCCAGGTAGCTGGAACTACAGGCATGTGCCACCATGCCTGGCTAGTTTTTTTTCTTATTTTAGTAGAGACGGGGTCTCACTGTTGCTCAGGCTGGTCTTGAACTCCTGACCTTGAGTGATCCTTGTGCCTCGGCCTCCCAGAGTGCTAGGATTACAGGCGTAAGCCACTGTGCCCGGCCTGAGGGTACTTTTCACAAAACAGAAGGCAGTAGTGCTAAGAAAAAAAGAATGGAAGTTATAACAGGCATATGGATTCCTAATTTGGGTTATGTTAAGTTTGGGCAGACTATTACTAGAGATGTCCCATAGGAATATAGTGATTTGATGCTTGAGATCTTCCCAATGGGATTTTGAATGTTTTGATGTTGATGAAATGTCTGTTATTGAGTACAAACTACATGCTGGGCAGTAAGACACTGAAAATGCAAGATGAGGAAATGTGCTGTAGGAGTAGGAATAAAAAACAAACAACAAAGACCTATAGGTCACTATAAGTTCGGCATATAAATAAAACAGAAACTGTTTGGTTAGAAAATATTGATGTAGTTTGTAGTTAATATGGGGATGGAAGTGAGAGTAGAATGCTGTAGTCAGAGATCTTTCTGAGGGTGACATTTTAGCTGCCCACTTTCACATGACTAGAGAAAAGGAGCCAGCCATGTGAAAGTCTAGGAGGAGGACATTCTGGACGCAGAGATGAGTCGATTACATCTCTTCATTTTACCCTTAAGATCCTGGAATGACTAGGAAGTGGGATAACCACCACCCTACTCATTTTTATTATTATTAAGTATAGAAAAAAATGTGCAAATAAGTGTCCAGCACATTTCAGATGCTTCATGAGTAAATATTCTTATTCTTCCTTATTTATTAAGGCCTGCTATTCTTTTTTGAAGTTTTTTTTGTTTAATTGAGAAAGATTTACTTCATGTATCTCTAATGTTTGCTTCCTTTACTTTGTACATCTCTAAAATTTGCTTGGTTTTATTGAAATATGACATAAAGAAATGTTTTTCTTACTACTTCATCATTTTATTCAACCATTTATACTATTAGTAAAAATTTTATTAAAAAATATTTAGATATTTGCAAGCCCTTGTTTCCAAAATGGTGCAGCTTGTTAAATGAACTATTCATCCTGAACTTTATATACTCTGATGTTTCTTATCATGCTAAGTATCTTATTTTAACACTAAAAATTTCTATAGTTAAAATTATGTTAAATATTTAATTATCTAATTATTACAGTAAGTGTATTATGTATATTTTTAAGTACTCCTATTTCTGGTGGTGATTGCAAAGTACAGTTAGGTATTTTGAAGTTACTTCCTTGTTGAAATGTGCATACCCATTAATATTTTGTCTGGTGAATATACTCCCTTTCTCCATCTATTCTTGGTTTTCAGAGTCAATAGCCATAAATATATAAAAGGTAAGCTTGATGTAGATAACGTATATGAGGTTCCCTATTGAAATGTTTTGATTTTCAATACATGCTTCTCTTGTTTTTAAGTCTAATTGCTTTTAAATAGGAAATTTAGATATTTTTAAGAATATGATTAGGAAATCTTGATGGGACTCATTACTGTTATTTTTTAAATTAAAACTTGTTATTGATACTGCTTTTAACAGAGTATCTCCATGAATCTTCTACAGAAGTATGGTGGTGATTCATGTGGGTCTGAAGTTCACAAACAAAAAAATACAGCCAATAGACAAGTAGAAGGTAAGAACCATATTTTATGAAAAGAAATTCATTTAACAGACCATTTCTTTAAAAACATTTGTGCTGACATATTCTAAAATCCAAAGAATATCATCAAGCATCAAGAAGTAGGCATATGTTTCATCTTGCTCACTTTTGAGAAAAAAAAAAAAGAAAAAAAAAAAAGAAGTAGGCATATGTGATAGAGGGTGGTCAAATAAAATAATTCTTCAGAGAAAGGAAGAACAGAGTATTAGAAAGGTGGGAAGCATATAAAGTGAGCTTCTAATACCAGAATGTGTCAGAGAAGTATAGCAAACATTTCTCACTCTTCTTATCTCCCTCACTGTTGGGAAGGCATTAAGGATTGAGGCACCTAAACCTGCAGAACTATATTTTGTCTCCCACAGAGAAATGTAAACATATATGGTCAGCCATGCATATGCATAATTCAGTGTGGTATGAAATGTTACTTCATAGGATAGAATTATGCAGCTCAACATAAAGGCATTGGAAAGAAGAAGAGAGTAGGGTCAGTTATGAAGAAATCAGGGAAGATATAGCCTTATAAACAGCCCATTAGAAACATTATGACTTGTAATGCAGTTTCAGTTTGGGGGACATGATAAGGAGGAACTTGAGGTTAGATTTCAAAAAGGGGTAAGTTCAGGTAAGGGAATGTTGGAAGCATACTCAGTGTAGACCAGCGCATCTCAAATTTTCATCAATCAGCTGGGGACCTTGTTAAAAATGCACACTCTGAGTCAGCAGGTCTGGGATTCTGCATTTCTAATAAGTTCTGAGCTGATGCTGGTGCTGGTGGTCCTTGAGTAAATACTTCCTTTTAGAGAAATCTGGAAGAAGAGCCATTGGATAACAATTTAAGACATTACAGGATCAGGGGAAAGCATTATTATTATTTTATTTCTCAGCTTGTTTGTAGCCAAAGGGGAAGGAGCCAAGTGATTAGGAAGGAGAAATTAGAGATATAAGATACTAGTGCTAAATAAAGAGGAAAGGTGTGGTGGGAATAATACATAAAAAAAAAAAGGGTAGAATAAGGACCACAGATCTAGAGATGACTATTGTGAAGGAAGAAGGATTGTGAGGGGTGAAGGAGGGAGGAAAGAAAAAGTTTGGAAGGTGATTTTGGAGTTGATAAGGAAACTTGAGAGGACTTCAGATGACTTCAGTATATTCACACTCAAACAGAAGCTTAGATTATTGCTGCTCTAAAGGTTACTGGAAGCAGGAAGGAGTGGTAGAATTGGGGTGAACCATAGTAACTTTTTTCTTCCCCATAACTGTCATACATCAAATATACATGTTGTATTAATATTAGTTAATCAAATGAGATTAATTTGAATATAGAAGCATCAGCTGCTTTTTTTAAGATAGCTAAATTTCTGGTAAGGTAATTGTTTTGTAAAAGTTTTTGAAAGACTAACATGGTAACCAAACTAATTTTAGAAAGAAAATTATAGAGTTCATTCCTTGAATACTAAAATTGTTATTTGCAATGAATATTGTACTGATTTTGATATATCAAGAGTTATTAATATCTAATAATTCTGAAGTGATTTGATTTTTCCTTTTTGATAAATATTTCAATATTGAAAACTTAGTATATATTTTTTCTTAGATGTGTTGTTGTGGCTTCTTGCATGAGCGTATCAAGAAAGTTTAAGATGACTAACCCAGAGGATACAAGAAATGTAGGCATACCAATAGACCATATAACTAATAAAAAAGAGGAATATTTTCATTAACTAGCATTCTACAAATGAATACAAGCTGCTCAGTTCAAATACTTTCTGTGATGAGAGAAGAATTATACTCTCAACTGAACTGTGCTGCAACTGAGTACTTCCTAAAATCATAGGATGAATTGAAGAACATGATAATTGTAGTATAATGATACAAGTAATTCTGCTGAGTTCATTCTACCATCAGCTTTGATGGTTATCATCTCAGGGTCATGATTTTCTCCACTGATTAATAATCCCTTTTCCCCTCATCAGTCAGCATGTTCACACAGATCTATGCCCACTTTTCTATTGAGTTAATAGAAATGGCTAATAGTTAATAGAATTTGTGAGTGCATCTTTGAAATGTTGTATGCCTGGGACCAGGTGACATCTGGTGTCTCCCCAGGTTGTTTGTTGAAGTTTTTTTTTTTTTAGTTAGAAGTATTTTGTAAAGAAGTATTCTATCACAGATTTAACTTCCTTTAAACTCTCAATTTATACAATAAAAATGTTATTTTCTATCTATTTCTATAAAGACTACCTTTTATCTCAGTCTTCTAAGTAGTCCATTTTAACTCAATATATGGATTTGTTAGCAGCAGAAGATCCAGAAGTGACATCAGAGGATGAGCAAGAAAGGCATGAAGGAAGTGAAAATAACCAGCCACAGGTATGGAAAAATTTTAATTTAAATTTCTGATTTAACATCATTTTACTTATTTTAATAATGTAACTGGGGCCGGGCGCGGTGGCTCACGCCTGTAATCCTAGCACTCTGGGAGGCCGAGGCGGGCGGATTGCTCAAGGTTGGGAGTTCGAAACCAGCCTGAGCAAGACCCCGTCTCTAGTAAAAATAGAAAGAAATTAATTGACCAACTAAAAGTATATATACAAAAAAAAAAATTAGCCGGGCATGGTGGTGCATGCCTGTAGTCCCAGCTACTCGGGAGGCTGAGGCAGGAGGATTGCTTGAGCCCAGGAGTTTGAGGTTGCTGTGAGCTAGGCTGATGCCACGGCACTCACTCTAGCCTGGACAGCAAAATTGAGACTCTGTCTCAAAAAAAAAAAAAAAAAAATGTAACTGGACTAAGCTTTTAGAATAAATAGTTCATAATTTACTATTTTATAATTTTAAACAATTTAAAGTAGTTATAAAACTTAAAATATTCTTAGAATCTCTAGTAACTTATAGCTAATATGTACCTTGGAATTGAAGCAAATGTATTTGAGAATTTTGTTTACTCTTCCATTTTTATAACCTCCTTACATGATAAAGAGGGTGACATCAAATATTAAATTATAAGCAATAGAAATTATGAGCAATTTAACAGTGATGGCCAATGAGCTGGATTCATGTCAAAGGAGTAACCATTGCCAGTGGCTCAAAATTTTCAGTTTTATATTGTCAGTCATTAATGCCATGGTTAAAGATTTATTCTGCCTTGTGGTCTCTAATTGACTATGTCCAGGGTGAGAATAGGGTCATAAAGTCATCTCTACTGTCTTGTTAGGAGAATCATACCTTTAAGAAGGGAACCTTTGGTGTTAGGGTACAAACAACTTTCTAACTTGTTTTAATGTGGGAAATCATGAAATATTACTACATTTTAAAATTCACTGTCGTTAGTGGATGTTAGGCTGTTAGTGGCCTCTGAGTGGAGGTTTTTCCAAGTCCTTGGTGTTAATCAGGAAAAGAATTTCCAGATGGACCATGTAATACAAGCAAGAAGCTTTATATTGAACAAAGCAACAGTGCACTCTCTCAAGAGTAAGAGAATGGGCAGGCTTGAAAAGAGCATCTGCATCAGGAGGAAGTGAATTTTGGTGTTTTCAAGTCTTACTAATTGAGGGGAGGAGTATTCATGATTAACAGCTGACTTTTGCTAAGAATTTGGATAGTAATTCCTAAAATTGGGTTTGTTCTCATTTTAATACTATATATAGTTATCTGTAAGCTGTCCTGGTGATTTCCAGGGTGGAGCAATTTTAAAACCACAATGTAAATGATATTACATTGGCCAGAGTGCAAGTAAAATGACAGAGAGAATAATGACAAGCTAGTTGAAGCTGGTTCTTGCCTGTGGTTAACAGCCCCTTTAGTTAGCTCATGCCTAAGGGTTATTTACTTTAACACCTACACCCACTCTGGAAGCCCCCACATCTGATCTCAGCCCTGTCTCTGAGACTTCTCTTCTAACAAGACTGTATTAGAACTAGTCTTAAGCAGATATTCTGTCTACATTCATGACATTGTCATATTATGGCATATGATTTGAATTAATAGTTAAGAAATTGCTTTTCTTTCTAATTGGTGTGTTGATTTTGGCTCCTCATAATTTAAAGTGTCGTACTCCCCAGTTAGCAATCTTTAGAAAAAGTACTGAAGTGCTACTCTTTCTATTTTCTCTTCATCAATTACTTGATCCATTCTGACTTTCTAATTATAAAAAGCTCATATGTAAAATGGAGTTATCTAAAGATATAATTGTATGTAGAAATAGATTGTTATGTAAATGATGGGAGTTCAGAGTAACTTTTTCATGATCATTATTCCTTAATCAACCTAATTTTCTCTATCATCACTCTTCCAAGTGGCATAAGGACTGGGAAGCTAATTTATCCATATACCACATAATCTTCTGAACAAGAATAAGTGTAAAATAAGTTAATGAAAGTATGCAATAAGGTCTAGGGTTTTTTCACCCTCTAGTGACTTAAAGATGAGTTGCATTTATTTGAACAACGAAATGAAAATGGAATGGGAAGGAAGCAGTGACTGAAAAGAGAGAAATCTGTGCCTAACCTTGAGAATTGCAACAAATATGCACAGCCAAATGAATCTGTTTAATGTTTTTTTATGTGTGCAAGGTTCATCTGTGTGACTCAAACTGTTGGAATTTATAATTCCATCATGACCACTTTAAATACTGTTGAACAGAAATACATATTTTTCCACATAGTTTTTAAAATCAGCACTCTCAAATGTTTGTTGAATCAGACCTTTACATTATATTGCTAATAAGGTATAAGATTTGACATATATGATTTTTATCATATAAGTAGAAAAATCCTCAGCCAAAAATTTAGTATTTGACTCGAAAGTAGAAATATGAGTTCTGTACATTGAGTTTTAAAGCTAGACAAAAATCTAGAGATACTCTTTTTTAAATGTAAATGTAGATGATGGCTGCCCCCACCCCACTAAGGCATTTAATTACTTTGCCAGAGTCACACATTTAATTTATCTGACTACTTTGAGTAGTAGTTTAATCTGGTAATTTATCTGATTCAGCATAATGCAACTGCATCATCTCTTTTGGTGCCATAAGATGCTAGGTCATGCCACTTTAGGAGCTTCGAATGAACCATTTAATCTTTCTTGGTTTTACTCCAATTATCAGTAGGTGATGGAGCTAAAGTAGATAATTACTTATACTATACATCCTCCAGCTATAAAATTTTATGGTTATTGAATGTGAAATTTGGGAAGCATCTCATTTTTCAGAACTCCACACTAGCAACTCAGCAGTTGCACTCTGCTACTTGTGTTGTGGCAAACTTGGTTCGTATATACTTGTGAATATCTTCATTTTTTGATATCTCTGTATCCAAATGAAAAAAGAATGATAAAAGGCAGTGAGCAAAAGATTAATTTGCTACAGAAAAAGGGAACTTTTTCTGGGACTTAAGAAACTTTCTGTTCCTGAAGTCTTACGATGTTGCATCCTCTAAATCTGGCTATTTAATGTAACATCCAGGTGATAAGACAAAAGACATGTTTTATGTCTTTGTCTTTTTCTTTCTGTTTCTGCCAGTCAAATGGGAGTGGAAATTCCTATTAGCCAGAGAAGAGTGGATGTGAATAACAGCAAAAAATTAAGAATGGCCCTTTTAGAAATTTTGGAAAATTCTATTTCATTCAGCCAAATAGAAATGAAGTAAACTTTACAAAAATTTCAATAATTATAACTGTGTGTAATAATACAATTAAAGTAATCACAAAAAATTTAATGATTAAAAATATGACAATTAAGATGAGTGAAGTGATAAAACCAATGCAAAGAGAAAAAGTTATTTTTATTGATGAAGTAATAATTACTCTTATTATCAAACTTTCATTAAAGGTTGAAGAAAGGGAGAAGCACAAAAGCCAGAGAATGGCAGTATCAGAAAACCTGTATGATGGTGCTGCTGATGACAGTGACAATGATACATTACTTCAAGAAGGAAAGAGTGGAAACACTGACAGTGGGCAGTTTCCCAGGATGGACAATGAAGTGTGTGATAGGTAAGCCTGGAGCAACATTTAGCAGTAGATCAATGTATAATACAATACAGCACAATTAATTCTAATTAGATTAATATTCATGAGTACCAAATTTTATGCTTTTCTTAGGTATATTCAGCCTTACTTGGTGATCAGAAAAATGCACATTCATAATGAAATAACATATTTTCCAATCATTACTGGCATTTTGTTATAAAAAGATTAGCAGTATTGGTAAATGTGAGGAAAATGCATTCTCATACACTGTTGGTAAATGAAATTGATAAATCCTTTCTCAAGTGCAATTTAGTAGCATGTATCAACATTTCAAATATGTCACTCCTTTAACCTAACAAAAGCTTAGGACCTGGGACTAAATCCTACAGGAAAACGTGACTTGTATAAACACACATAAATACAAGTTAAGGATGTTTATTCTATATTATACATAACATACAAGAAACCAATATATACATAGATAGCATATGTTAAGGATATATAATATGTGTGTGTTAAGAATATTTATACAAGTGTGTTACATATATATGAATATGTATGTTAAAGATAGTTACTGTAGCATCATCATATCAAAAACTTAGACAGTATAAATATCCATCAATAAGGAAATAGTTACATTGTCATATCCATATAATAATGTCATATGCAACCATTCAAACAATGAGGTTGGATATGTAGTGTACTGATTATTTCACAACTGACAGATATTTAAGGCATTTAGTTTCATGACACATCTTAAGCAAATTGTGTTAGAATTCTTGTAATATCTGCTAAGGTTCAAAAGGAAGCTGCATTCTACATCGCAGCTCTACCTTGTTCCCAACAAAACTGCTAGTTATTAAATTGTTGTTTTTGTTCTCAAATGCATGAGTGCTCACCTATTGGACCCTCACATTAATCCAGATATTGCCAAGGGATTGCATATCCATATCCCGTATAAACACATCAACTTATTAAAAAGGATCTTTAATCTACTAACCAGGTGTTGGCCAACTCTTTCTTTAGAAAGCCAGACGGTAAATGTTTTAGGCTTTGTGAACCACAGGGTCTCTGTTGTAGTCCGCAAACTGTCATAGACAGTAAATGAATAGACATTGTGGTGTCCCAATTAAACTTTACTAACAGACAGTGAGCTTGACTTGGCCCCAAGGCACTAATTTGCTGACCCTTGTGCTAAAACCAAGGTGCTGCTAATGCAGTGAATCTTCTTTTTAAAGATACCCTGACTGCATGCCATTAACCTTTTTTGTGTGTGTGTGTGAGACAGAGTCTTGCTCTCTTGCCTAGGCTAGAGTGCTGTGGCATCAGCCTAGTTCACAGCAACCTCAAACTCCTGGGCTCAAGCGATCCTCCTGCCTCAGACTCCCGGGTAGCTTGGGACTGCAGGCACATGCCACCATGCCCGGCTAATTTTTTCTATTTTTAGTTGTTTGGCTAATTTCTTTCTATTTTTAGTGGAGATGGGTGCTCCATGCTCAGGCTGGTCTCCAAATCCTGAGCTCATGCAATCGTCCCGCCTCAGCCTCCCAGAGTGCTAGGATTACAAGTGTGAGCCACCGTGCCAGGACCATTAACCTTTTTTTTAAAAAAGATAATGTATGTCAGTATGCATCACATCATATTTTCAACAGTGACTTCATATTACATAACTCACAGAAATTCAGTTTAAAAAAATGAGATTATTTTCTGCATTTTCTCCTTTTATTCCTGTCATTGAATCTATATATTAGTATGAATGATTGCTTTGTATATTTGATGAGTATAAAATATCCTGCAGTTGGATCATTTTTCTAAAGGCAAAAATACTGCACTTGAATATTTTGGTCTTTCTGTGGTCTTTTTTTATGAGTATGAGCAAAATGATAATCAGCTTATATATTGAGAAATGTTCAAGGTATCTTATAATTCTATAATTTTTGTGAATTTATTATTTAATACCTTGGTCTGGCATTTTTTAAAATGCCATATGTATATAATTTTGAAACCTTTAAACTGTGAAAATATACTATATCATTATTGTGTAGTGATTCAAATATATAGCTAAACAAGAAGAACATTAGAGCATCCATGATCATGCTACTTAGGTGTGATGGCCTTGAAAAAACTGTCTCTGCTCATGGACTCAAATTTCTTTTCCATTCACTCTTGAACTCATTCCAGCAATTTTCACTCCCACCACTACTGCAAAATTGGTTTTCTCAAAGTTCTCAGTGATTTTTCACTTTAATAAATCTAGATGTAATATCTTAGAGCTCCTTTTACTAATTCTATCAACAATCTTTTACCCAGTGAAAAGTTCTCTCCTCCATAATCCTTTTTTCCCTTGACTTTCAGGATATCACTGCCTCACCTGGTCTTTCCTCTTTCCTCTCTAGTTCATCCATCTTAGTCTGTTTTGTGTGATTGTCCTCACACCCCACTCACACATTGAAGTGTCCCAGGGCTCAGTCTTCAGTCTTCTTATGACCTTTACTACCTTGTGTGTGCTAATGATTTCCTTAATTCCAGACATATACACCAAACTGCCTACTTGACCCCTCTCTCTGGGTAGCTGTTAGGTATCACAAACTTAATCAGGTCCAAAATGAGCTTTGTGCAGCGGCGGTATCATAGCCAATGAGGTTTATCCGAGTCGCGATTATTGCTAATTGAAAACTTTTCCCAAAATTGAGCTGCTGATGTTCTTCCTCTTACCCCCCCTCCTCATGGAGTCTTTCCTACTTGAGTTAATGGCAACCCTTCCAGTTACTCTGACAAAAACCTTGAGGTAATCTTTGACACATCTCTCTCTCTCTCTCTCTCTCTCTCTCTCTCTCTCTCTCTCTGACATCAAATATATAATCTATCAGCAAAGCTTGTCAGGTCTTCCTTCAAAATATATGCAGAAGCCTTTCACATCTTACTTGTCTAAGCCATCACCATCTGTTGTCAAATGAGTGTAATACATGATCTGACCTTTAGTCTCTCTGACTTAATTTTTCATTTTTCTATCCCTTTACCTCTGCTACTGCCTCACTGAACTTCTTGCTATTCCTTAAACTCTCCAGGCACACCTCTGTACTTGGTAGTTCTCTGTTTTTAAATGGTTTCCCTTAGATATCTTCCTGGCCACTTTTTGTCTATTCCTTCAGTCCTTTACTTAACAACCATTTTCTGAGCAAGGCCTTTTCTAGACATGCTAACATTTCCCCCATCCCTCTTCTCCCACACATAAACATTTCATTATCCTGCTTTACCTTTTCTCCTCTAACATGTGATGTAGTTTGACCATTTATTCTGTTTACTGTCATTGAGTTTATTCTCATGAGTAGGACATTTATGTGTTCACTAGCATGTAATGTAGTAAGTCCATACCTTTGTATTAACTGAGTGTATGCAGTTTACCCTGTGGGTATTATTTTAATCATCAGACTAATTCTCATTTAAAATCACAAGGATGTGGTATATGTATACCATGGAGTACTATTCAGCTCTAAGAAACAACAGTGATATAGCACATCTTGTGCTTTCCTGGATAGAGCTGGAACCCATACTACTAAGTGAAATATCCCAAGAATGGAAAAACAAACACCACATGTACTCACCAGCAAACTGGCATTAACTGAGTAGCACCTAAGTGGACACATAAGAACTACATTAATGGGGTATGGGGGGGAGGGGGAGGGGGCGGGTATATACATACATAATGAGTGAGGTGTGCACCATCTGGGGGATGGTCACGCTTGAAGCTCAGACTTGTTGGGGGGGGCTAGGGCATTATTTGAAACCTTAAAATCTGTACCCCCATAATATGCTGAAATAAAAAAAATCACAAGGATGGAAAAACACCATGCACCATGCACCATGTGTATTCACCATCAAATTGGTACTAACTGTTCAACACTAGGGTGCTCACATGGTAGTAACACTCATTGGGTGCTGGTCATGTGGAGGCTTGGGGGGATAAACAGCCAACTAATGGAAGCAGAGCGCACTGTATGGGGAAAGGGCAGCCTTGTAGCCCTGGCTTGGGTGAGACAAATGCATTACATGTAACCAAAATGTTTGTACCCCCATATTATCCTGAATTTAAAAAAATTAAGCTAGAAATATTTTAGGGATCATTTAGTAGAGTAGGATTTTTCATTTTTGTGAGGGTCACTAGATTCCTCTGTACGGTTTATAAAAGCCAGAATCCCTTTATTAAAAATATGAACATGAGCACAAATACAAATATTTTGCATAAATGTTACTTTATTTCATTATGAACTTATTTTTTCATGTAAGTAGAATATTAGAAAAATTTGTGAATAAAAAAAGTATGACATAGGTTCATTGTGACAATTTTACCTGGTGATTATGTATTTTTACATTCTTTTGGATATTTCTAATAAGCTATATTCCTTATATTAACTTATCTCCATTTAGAGAGAAAAGCCCAATAATGTGTTTATTCACTATTTATTCTTTTACTGTAATTATGATTGTTTTAAATATGGTAAGACAGATCAATGGAATTGCAAACTTCATTTGTGTTTTATTAAGAAAAGTAAAATATAAGAAAAGTAAATTTAATGAACTTAAAAATTCTTTCCAAAGGATGATGAGCCTTCAGTATCTGAAATAAGGAGATAAGGTTGGAATTTAGTGTTTTCTCTAGTAAGAAAGCTATGCTGGTGAAGCACAGTCTCTTCTGACAGAGCAGCTGCTGATCTTATACAGGGTGTGGGGAAGAGTGTCATTTAAGGACTGACAGCTTTTCAGAGGAATACATAGGCTGACATCATCTGTAGTAGCACGGTTAGTTGCGTGACACAGTGGTTGAGTGGTGGGCACTCCTAGGCATGTTTATTGGAATCAGTTTGTGTCTGACTAGCTGTCTTTCAGAAGGAAATGGCTGACATTGATTGGTGAATGAGGCCACTGGTCACTGATGGATTGACTATTTTTAAAACTACTTGGGGGTGGCTGCTTGTTACCATAGCTACAGATCAGTCATTTTCTAAGTGTGAGGACCAGATATTTTCTGTTTAAAAGTTGCCTTCTATCAGCTACATTCAAAATGAAAACTGCTTTTTATGCCAGAATTGTAGACTTATTTTTGCAGTTTGAGTCAAGAGCAATTGTTCAGTAATTGCTCTCAGGAAGATATCTCCCCCTACCACTTTTTTTTTTTTTGCCTGCTTAGTCTTTTTTTTTTTTTTTTTTTTTTTTTTTTTTTTTTTTTTTGAGACAGAGTCTCACTTTGTTGCCCAGGCTAGAGTGAGTGCCGTGGCATCAGCCTAGCTCACAGCAACCTCAAACTCCTGGGCTCAAGCAATCCTTCTGCCTCAGCCTCCCAAGTGGCTGGGACTACAGGCATGCGCCACCATGCCTGGCTAATTTTTTCTATATATATATTAGTTGGCCAATTAATTTCTTTCTATTTATAGTAGAGACGGGGTCTCGCTCTTGCTCAGGCTGGTTTCGAACTCCTGACCTCGAGCAATCCGCCCGCCTCGGCCTCCCAGAGAGCTAGGATTACAGGCGTGAGCCACCGCGCCCGGCCTGCCTGCTTAGTCTTAACCAGAGCAGTTATCTACATGATTTGTTTTGTAACTCTTAGTTTTGTCTTTGTTTTTGATATTGTTAGGGATCATGCTCAACTCCTAACATAATCTCCTGTGGGAAATTTCAGTATGTGTGTAAATTTATATAGGTATATGATAGTGATTTTCTTACACATGTGTTTATTCCACAGAAAGTAAATACACTTTTCTGTTGGTAAATCCAACTATTTACATTACAATTAGCTAGGCTAAAAGTATACAAAAGTCAATAAATTATTTTATTTTCAAACAAAATCATAGTTCATTACAATATTACGATTTGTAAACCATATAGAATGATATATAGGTATTCTAAAATTAAGATATTTCCTGATTCCTTACATTCATGTTGTATATGCCTCATGCTATTTTATAACTTTTGAAATGAAACATTATCATATTTAAACAGAAAACCAAAAATATAGCACAAATCTAATTATTGCTCTAATGCCTAAGAATCATTGCTTGTAGGCAGTGAGCTCCAGGGTTTCAGTAGCAGTCAGGTGAGCATAGCATTCACCTCTCATTATTTGCTTCTATGTATTTTACCCTTTCCTTGCAAGTTCCTAAGTAACACCTACACACCATGTGCCTAATCTCGGTGCTCACATTCTTTCTTAAGTAGCTTGGCTTTCTTCTACTTTCCACCTGGTAAGCTACTTTTACATTTTGTCTGTTCTGTGAAACCTTCCTTGGGTTCAAATAGAACTTTTCTGAAAGATCCACTCTTATGTGTCACATTGTATCATAATTGCAGTTGACCTGTTTTTTGAAGCAAGGAATATACATTTCCTTGCATGTTGTTGACATTTCATAACTGTTTTTTAATTAATAAATGAATTGAAATGAAGAAGACTCTTAATTTTATAAAATTTGTATCTATATTGTTAATATAATTATTAGAAAACATTATCTCTTTTATGTGTTTTTTTTTAAGTATTAGTCCTGCATTGCATATAAGGAAAGGAAAGAAAGATGAAAATGAAAAGTGGACCTCAGGCCGGGCGCTGTGGCTCACGCCTGTAATCCTAGCTCTTGGGAGGCCGAGGCGGGCGGATTGCTCAAGGTCAGGAGTTCAAAACCAGCCTGAGCAAGAGCGAGACCCCGTCTCTACTATAAAAAATAGAAAGAAATTAATTGGCCAACTGATATATATATTAAAAAAAAAAATTAGCCGGGCATGGTGGCACATGCCTGTAGTCCCAGCTACTCGGGAGGCTGAGGCAGGAGGATCGCTTGAGCCCAGGAGTTTGAGGTTGCTGTGAGCTAGGCTGACGCCACGGCACTCACTCTAGCCTGGACAACAAAGCGGAGACTCTGTCTCAAAAAAAAAAAAAAAAGTGGACCTCAAACGAATCTGTGATGAGCAGTGTATGAGAAGGCCAGTTCACTAACTGGTGGTTTGAATGATGACAGCACTTGAAGTGAAATAGACAGAATGAAGGAAGATAAAATCTATAAGTCCTTTATGTCCTTGTGAAAGAATGTTAGCAGTGATTAATTTTACTGGAAATAGAATAGTGTAGTCTGCCAAAGCTAGACAATACTCAGCTGTATCAATGCTGTGAAATGATTGATTAAGATGAGGACAAGTGAACTTGGACAAGGAGCAGTTTCAATAAATGGTTCCCATAGAACCCTGACTATAGTGGATAGCATAGACAAGTCTTGAGTGCAGTTTTCCTGGGAAAGGCAATGGGAAAACAGGTGGTAACTGAAGAAGAATGTGGGATTCAAGGGAGTTTTCTTTCTTTATTTTATTTATTTATTTTTATTTCAGCATATTATGGGGGTACAAATGTTAAGGGTATATTGCTCATGCCCCCTCCCCCCTCAAGTCAGAGCTTCAAGCGTGACCATCCCCCAAACGTTGCACATCTCACTCATTATGTTTGTATGTACCCATCCCCTCCTGCCCCTACCACCTGCCCCACACCCGATAAATGTTATTTCTGTATCTCCACTTCAGTGGTGTTCCGTTAATACCAATTTGCTGGTGAGTATATGTGGTACTTGTTTTTCCGTTCTTGAGACACTTCACTTAGTAGAATGGGTTCCAGCTCTATCCAGGAAAATACTAGAGGTGCTATATCACTATTGTTTCTTAAAGCTGAATAGTACTCCATGGTATATATATACCACATTTAATTTTAATTATTTTTTTTTTTTGAGATAGTGTCTCGCTTTGTTGCCCAGGCTAGAGTGAGTGCCATGGTATTAGCCTAGCTCACAGCAACCTCAAACTCCTGGGCTCAAGCGATCCTACTGCCTCAGGCTCCGGAGTAGCTGGGACTACAGGTATGCGCCACCATGCCCGGCTAATTTTTTCTATATATATTAGGTGGCCAATTAATTCCTTTCTATTTACAGTAGAGACGGGGGTCTCACTCTTGCTCAGGCTGGTTTCGAACTCCTGAGCTTGAGCCATCCGCCCGCCTCGGCCTCCCAGAGTGCTAGGATTACAGGCGTGAGCCACCGCGCCCGGCCTATACTACATTTTATTAATCCACTCATGTATTGATGGCCATTTGGGTTGTTTCCACAACTTTGCAATTGTGAATTGTGCTGCTATAAACATTCGAGTGCAAGATCTACTTGCATCACTTTAAGGTATCTCCATATTGCTTTCCACAGACGTTGAACTAGTTTGCAGTCCCACCAGCAGTGTAGGAGTGTTCCTGTCTCTCCGCATCCACGCCAACATTTATTGTTTGGAGACTTTTTGATAAACACCATTCTTACTGGAGATAAGTGATATCTCATTGCAGTTTTGATTTGCATTTCCCTTGATGATTAGAGATGTTGAGCATTTTTTCATGTGTTTGTTGGCCATTATTCTGTCTTCTTTTGAAAATTTTCTGTTCATGTCCTTTGCCCACTTTTTGATAGGGTTGTATGATTTTTCCTTGCTGATTTTTCTGAGTTCTAAATAAATTCTAGTTATCAGCCCTTTATCAGATGTGTAGCTTGCAAAAATTTTCTCCCATTCTGTGGGTTGTCTGTTTGCTGTCTTGACAGTTTCTTTGTGCAGAAGCTTTTTAATTTGATCAGGTCCTATTTATTTATTTTTGTTCCTGCTGTGATTGCCTTTGGGGTGTTCTTCATAAATTCTTTGCCTAGGTCAATGTCTAGAAGAGTATTTCCAACGTTTTCCTCTAGAATTCTAATAGTTTCACACCTAAGGTTCAAGTCTGTTACCCAGCGTGAGTTGATTTTTGTGAGAGGTGAAAGGTGTGGGTCCTGTTTCAGGCTTCTACATGTGGCTATCCAGTTTTCTCAGCACCATTTATTGAATAAGGATTTTTTTTTTTTTTTTTTTTTTTGAGACAGAGTCTCGCTTTGTTGCCTAGGCTAGAGTGAGTGCCGTGGCGTCAGCCTAGCTCACAGCAACCTCAAACTCCTGGGCTCAAGCAATCCTGCTGCCTCAGCCTCCCAAGTAGCTGGGACTACAGGCATGAGCCACCATGCTCGGCTAATATTTTTCTATATATATTAGTTGGCCAATTAGTTTCTTTCTATTTATAGTAGAGACGGGGTCTCGCTCTTGCTCAGGCTGGTTTCGAACTCTTGACCTCGAGCAATCCGCCCGCCTCGGCCTCCCAGAGAGCTAGGATTACAGGCGTGAGCCACCACGCCCGGCCTGAATAAGGATTTTTAAAGAGTGTATTTGTGTGCTGTTGGGAATGATCCAGTAGAGAGGGACATGTATGTGAAATTTAGTTTTGTTTACATGTCTAAGCACTAGAAAGCTTGATATGTTAGGTTTTGAACATTTGTAGTAAACAAATTGTCCTTAGAAGTTTTATTCATGTATAATTTTATAGTGGGATGTTATTTCTTCAGAATTGGTTCAGAAATGAAATAGTCTAATTTAATTAAACATGCCAATGATGACCCAGAAGTTCAACTATAATACATAGAATTTTAAAAAGTGTAGTAATAAACCCACAAACACTTCAGCCATACTTATTACAATTTAAACATTCATTTTTAACTGTATATATTACAGTACCTTTGCCAGTAATATAATGAATACCTATGATTTAGTAAGGTGCTTTAAAGTAACAGGTGTATGTGTCACCTTTATAATTATTTAGATTCTGGGGAGAGGGGGAGGGTTTTCTTCATATACAATAAAAAAACAAACTCTTACTATCTACCACAGATTATTACTTCTCGATTGTAAAGTTGTAAAGCATAAAAAAAAGTTTCCCTGTACCAACAGTGTCATTTATATAAGTATTTGTTGAATACTTATTTTATTACTTATTAATTTATTATTATTTATTACTTATTAATTAATTATTTTATTACTTATTAATTTGCTGAATAAGTATTTGTTGAATGTATGAATGAACAGTTGAATAGATGAGTGAATGCATATTGATGACTTTCTGTAGAAGAAATGAATTTTTAGTTTATTAAAAGTAAGTTTTCAAAATTGCCTGGATATAAAACCTTTTGAGAAAACATTTACAAGATTCAGAAATCATTATATATGATTTTAGCCAGAAATGGAATGATAATGTGGTTTTCTCTGCTATCATCTCACTTTTTAAAAAATATTTATTTATTTTATTTCAGGATATTATGAGGGTACAGATATTTTCATTACAAGTGTTATTTTCACAGCATGTGGTGACACCCATGCTTCGGAGCCAGTAATCCTGGGTGTTTGAATGCTGGGTCTGCTTGGGACAAGCTTTATCGCTTGAGCAAGTTCTGTGGCCTTTCTGGGCCTAGCTTCTTCCTTTATAAAATACCTAATGTGGTACCTACCTCACAGAATTATGGCGAGGACAAAAATGAGTTTGCTGCATGCACAGTGCTTAAAATAATGCATAATATCTGCACAATAAGTCCTGAATGAGTTAGACAATGACATTGTTAAAAAAGGGTTTCCCTCGTTTAAGGACATAAGTATCATTTCCCAAATAGGTTTTAGGCCAGTAAAAGCTTCTTTTTAGTGAAAAGGAGAATAACAACAATCAAAATACCCTGGTATATTTCTTTCTATCAAATAATGCAGATAACGTGTTTTTCCTTTTGCTTTGAATGTTGGAAAGCTTGATCTAAATTTAATTCTTCGTTATGATATTATTGATATATTTTCTTTATCTCTTAATATTGCTATCGATTGTTTAAACTTCCTTTTAAAAATTATTATCTTTTATGTTACCTATAATCTTTTGAATAAGATAAATAAATTTATATATGAATTTTACTACATAAAATTAGACGTTTTAGATATAAAAAAATTTTACTTATTCTTTTTATTTTACATATTTATTATTTGCCTGAAAGAAATTGTTTTGTTTTTCTAGGCCTGCAAAAAAAACATCTAATGAAAAGAACAAGGTATTTAAAACTAAAGTATTAAAAATATTATTGTTAGAATATAGATTATACAACATAAAATAAGAAAATAGAGAATATTTTGATGATTAAGAAGCAGTAGCCATTGATAAAGGTATCCCTTGAACAAAAATCAGTTCCTTTTAGAAGAACCTGTGATTTTACTCATCTTCTTTACATTTTGTTTATGCTATGAGTATTTTGGAGACATATTGAAGTAGTGTTATTTATTTTGTAGGTCAAAGAACAAATACATTCTATGGGTGACTATGATGACTTAACTTGGTCATCTGATTCTACCCCAGAGGATTGTGAGTTGCCTTTGTCTTATTATCAGCATTTTATGTTGCTTGTTAAATAGCTTGGAATGTATTGTAAAGGTAGAATCCTTGTATAAATCTTAGGCCTTCTTACATATCCTATAATAACATAGGTACCCATTGCTTAGCACTGCATTGTAAAGCACTGATGTATTATAGTCACGTTCATCCCAGAAATATACTTTATGTTAATGTAGAATTAGAACTAATGTATAGTGTACACTCTGAACCGAAGAGTTATTATAATTCTATTGTGCTATTCTCAGTATGAATGGCACCCCCAGTCTTTTTGTTGACTGCTTTTCCACTATACCTATATTCAAGGGTAGGTTACCATTAACTCCCACTTGGAATACTGGAATAAACTTTAAATCATTTCCTCTTCTACTCTAGCTGCCCAAACTGTGGTCTACTCTTCAACCATAATTACATATTTTGAAAAAGTAGATCTGATCAGGGTCCTCACTTGCTTAAAATGCAGCTATCACTTCTTGTTGCTATAACGTTAAAGATCTCAATTCTCTAGCGTTATCCTCCATTATTTTCTACCCTTTTTTCTCTCTGTATCCCAGCCACTGTCTCAGATGCTTGTTGCTATAATCAGTAGCTTTCATTAGGTATAATTCATTTATGATAAACACATATATAAAGTATACAATTTGATAATTTTTGACATATATGGAGACGTGAAACCATCACTGCTGTCAAGATAGTTAACATTCATCACACACAAAAGTCTTCTCATTCCACTTTATAGTCCTTTATTAAGAAACTTGGCCAGGTGTGGTGGCTCACGCCTGTAATCCCAGCACTCTGGGAGGCTGAGGCGGGAGGATTGCTTGAAGTCAGGAGTTCAAGACCAGTCTGAGCAAGAACAAGACCCTGTTTCTCCTAAAAGTAGAAAAAAAATTAGCCAGTCAATAAAAATAGAAAGAAAAAATTAGCCAGGCATGGTGACTCATGCCTGTAGTCCCAGCTACTTGGGAGGCTGAGGCAGGAGGATCACTTGAGCCTAGGAATTTGAGGTTGCTGTGAACTAGGCTGACACCATGGCATTCACTCTAGCCTGGGCAACAAAGCAAGACTTAGTCTCAAAAAAAAAAAAAAAAAAAAGAAACTACTCGATTGTTTTCCAAAGTATTTCTACAATTCTCCATTCCCATCAGCAGTATCTGACAGTTCCAGTTGTTCTGTATTGTCACAAACATCATGGATTGCCATTTTTTAAAATTTTTATTTTTTAGGCATTCTGATGCATGTGTATTGTGCATATCATAATGGTTTCAATATGCATTATCCTAATAACTAATAATGTTGAGCATCTTCCCATGTGCTTATTGGCCATGTGTATAACTTCTTTGTGAACTATCTTTTCAATTCTATTGGTACTTAAAAAGTTGGTTTGTGTTCTTATTTGGTGAGTTTTAAGAGCTTTTAAAAATATATTTTGGATCACCAGATATATTCTCCAGCAAACTGGTATTAACTGAGTAGCACCTAAGTGGACACATAGGTACTACAGTAATAGGGTATTGGGCAGTGGGGAGGGGGCGGGTATATACATACATAATGAGTGAGATGTGCACCATCTGGGGGATGGTCATGATGGAGACTCAGACTTGTGGGGGGAGGGGGGAAATGGGCATTTATTGAAACCTTACAATCTGTACCCCCATAATATGCCGAAATAAAATATATATATACATATATATATATTGGATATTTTTACTTTATGAACAATGTATTTTTTGCAAGGACTTTGTCCCAGTTTGTGGCTTGACTTTTCATTCTGTTAATCTTTTAGAGAAAATGTTCATAGTTTTGATAAAGTCCAATTTAACTATTGGTTCAATTATTTTTATGTCATGTCTAAAAAGCCTTTTCCCAGCAAAAGATCACAAAGACTTTCTCCTGTGCTTTATTCTAGAAGTTTTATAGTTTTAGGTCTTATATTAATATTTGGATCTATGTTCCATTTTGAGTTCATTCTTGGTTCTTGATATTCAATTGTTCTGGCACCAGAGGGTATCTTTACATTGATATAAGTAGTATTTAATTATTTCAGTGATATTTTATAGTTTTTAGTATATAGGTTTTCCTTATTTTACCAGTTTTATCTGTATTTCATTGCTTGATGAAGTTGTACATATTTTTAAAATTTTAATTTGATTGTTCATTGATGGTATGATTTTTTCCCAGCCTGGCTCATGGGGTGGCCACTCTTCCTGGCACTGTGTGTGAACACCAGGCATGGTTTCCTCTATTTCTTTTCATTGTTTTTGCCCCTTGGTCTTAGGTAGTTTCCTAGCACACATGCACTGTTCATTACTCTGCTAAATACCCAACAGAGGATCTCTGCAGATCTCCAGGTTTCTTTCCCTATGCTGCTCTCTCCTCTCCTGTGTTCTGTCCTGTGATCTCTGTCTGCCTTGGTTTTACCAGACTCAGCTTCATCACCTCAACTCAGGGAGTCTGGAAGATTCTACCTGAGGTTTTTTCTTCCCTTAGTCATGGCCTGGAACATGTGTCAAGGCAGAGAGCTGGGGCATTCAGAATGCTTACTTCACTTGTTTCCTTTCTTTCAGGGATCCTAGTCTTCATTGCCTGAAGTCCACTGTCTTGAAAATCATTGTTTAATGTCCCTTATCTGTTTCGTTTTGGTGCTTTCAGGTAATAAAGGCAGTCAGCCCTTGTTACTCTAACTTGGCTGGAAGAAGATTGCAGCGGAGCTTTGGCACAGTCCATAGAATGTTTTCCTTCTCCCCTTTTGATCGCTTTCTTTCCATCCTTTCTCAGCAGAGCCACCTCTTCCTCAGAGAAAGCTTCCCTGGGCCCAGTGTAGATCAGTTTTTCTTATGTGATCAAAGAACTCAGTTTTCTTACAGTATCTATCTGAATTTATAATTGTCACTTATTTTGTCTTTGTTCTTCACCACATTGTAAGCATTTAAATAAGAACAGATGTCTGTTTTATCTGTGGAGCTGAGTATAATGTCTTCCACTTTGTAGGCACTCAGTATATATTTGTTTAGTGTATGAATGGGTGAATGTTAAATATACAGTCCTTTATATGCAAGAGTACTCATATGTTTTATGTCTATCTTTTTTTCTCCCTAAACAGATTCTGCTAGCTTCTTGAGAATGCAAGATGCAGTTCTTTCATGTGCTAGAGAAGTAGAACTTAAAAACGATCACTGTGAAAGACTTACAGTAAAAGTTAAAAAGATGGAAAACATGATTAGAGTCCTACAAGAGGAGATCTGTGAAACAAAAGAAATAAAATCACAGTTAGAGCATCAAAAAGTTGTATGGGAGCATGAACTGTGTAGTTTGAGGTATGATATCCTAGTTTTAAAGAATGTTTGTACTGTTTATTGTATACCAAAAATATGTGGGAGAATTTGAGTACTCTCTGACTTACTTTCTGAGGTTTAATGGGGTAAAATTTTGGTGTCATAGAATGTAAAATTCTTCAAAATAATACAATAAGTTCTTAACTGTGAATACATCTACTAATAATGAAATGCATACTCTTTGAAGTCTTTTTTAATGGCTATATAGAAGTCCACCATATGAAACCTCATTAGTGATGAAATTACATTTTGGGTTTTAAAAAATTATTTTATTATAATGAATGCTACAAAGCACAGTTTTGATATAAATCTTTCCCAATTTTTAATTATTTACTTTGAATAAATTCTTCAATATTTGGTTAAAGGATAGAAACATTTTATAAAAGATCTTTGATCAATATTTATTTTTTTCTGAAGAAAGTTTGTATTAATTTACAATTCAATAGAATGTGAAATGGCCATTTTTCTCAAGCCAGAATAATTTTTGAACATTTTACACAGTTTTATTCTGATTATCCATGGATGAAAAAATAACATGGAAAGTGATTACTGACTAGTTCCTTCAACATCTCTCATACACAGATAAAATTAATTCAAAATTCTATGTTGAAAATACAAATTATCCTTTATTGTTTAATTAAATATTAGATCCTATCTTGTTCCAAAGGGAACTTTAAAATTATTTATAAAATATATAACAATGGACAAGATAATTTAAATGTGTTACCTCCCAAGAAAAAGAAATGTAAAAGGTCTGGTATAACAAATGTTAGACTCCTTAGGATAGTCTTGGATTATAGTAATCTGTACATACATGTTGCATGAATGACATCTGAAGGTGCTGTCTTACACTGTAAATTATTGTTAGGGATACCTATAATATTTCATGAACATGAAAATTTGTTTCTATTGAATGTATAAACTTGTTTATAAACAGTAACATTTTTTCTAATTAGTTAACTCTAAATGATCTGCCCTAAGTGAGAAGTAATTATGATTGTGTGAAAAAAGGTAATTTTTAACTTGTAACTTTACTGAATCATTTCCAATATTCCTTTCCATAATATTTGCCAGAGTTACCAGTAACAGAAACTTACCAATTAGCAGAGAGTTCTTTCATCAGTACTTTTCAAGTCTTTTGGAAGAGATTAAAGTGAGAAACTGAAAACATGAGAATTAGAAAAAAAAATTCAAGGACATAGAAATTTTATTAGGATAATAGACCAACATATGAAGCAGCAGATCATAAAATGAATCTTTTATTTTCTAATAAAACGAATTTTAAAAGATAAGCATATTTAACTGCAGATTTAACTTAAAAGAAGAAGAGGAGAGAAGAAATGCTGACATGTTATCTGAAAACACTCGGGAAGAATTAAGAAGAAAAGCAGAGGAATATAGGAAAGAAGTTGAAGTGAGAGAACAACTTGAACAGTTTCTGAAAACACGAAACACAGAAATGGGTATATTAAGAAATGATTTGTATGAGGTAAATTAATCTTTGGTAAAAAATTTATATTTTTAATGTTATGTCACCAATATTACTTATAATATCCATTTGATTCAATATATATTATTTAGGTTTAAAACAAAAGTCATCTTAAAATGATCTATGACATTTTTACCTAAAATTATTTATTTTAAATGTTGGTATCTAATAGATGGTCAGTATATGTTTCATGCATGAAGGAATGGAGGGTAAGTTGAGTTTACTCACTAACTACAATGTTAATTTAGGTATTTTTATATTAGTATACAATACAGTCTAAACAGCTTTGAAACTATAATTAAACTAGTTTAATGTTTTGTAAAGATTTTTTCATAATACTGTATCTACCTTTATTTAAAACTCTTACTCTTTTAGCTGCCATTTGTTCAATTAAAATTTGAGTAATTCTTGAGAGGTAAAGGTCCTTGTGTTTCAATAGGCTATTTCCTTTTAACAATTTTATTAAAGGTTATGCTCTTAAGGTCTTAGACTGTCTTTTTTTTCTTTTCCTGATGCTATTACACCAAAAACTTAATGTATCTCTCTAGCTTGCACAAAAGTACAATGAGACTCAGAGGCAGCTTCACCAAGAACAGAATGCTGGGCTATTGCAAGATGGGATTCTGGCCCATCACCATTGCAAACAGAAGGAGACAGAAATGGTTTTAAAGAAAATGAATTCAGAAGTATTTTATTTAGTAATTTTCTAATATATGTGTGTATGCAGTAATATTTATGTATATATTAATATTTAAAAATCCAACTATATGCATTTTAGAAAATGTAGAGGATTTTTAGCTCTCTCTCTCTGTGTGTGTGTGTGTGTGTGTGTGTTGGATTTTTGTCCCATTGGATAAAAAATACTATTTTCAATTCAACTCCGTTTCTCTGCAACAGTCAAGTCATTGAAAGTCACATGGCCTCGTGCAAAGGAGAGGCTTTTATGGTTATTCATAGGAATTGATGATCTTTTCCATAATCTCAGCCTTTGCTACTAACAATATATGTTCTTATTTGGGGAAGTGATTTTATCCCCTTGATGTGTTAATAGAAAGATTAGTTTATTACTTCCACCAATAGGTAAGAAGAAAAAGGGCAACCAGTTCAGACACCATATTTGGGATGTCATTCTCCTCGCTTTTGAGAAGAGTAACAGTTTGTACCAAGCAGTATCTTATTTTAGTACAAAGAGGCTTTGCAAACAATAATATCCCATAATATCTACTTAGTGAGAATTTCTTGATAAGTATTTTGTTCCCAGTAAAATAGTTGAGTGTATTTTTACATTGATGACTGTTTCAAACATAAAGAGGAAACAATGGCTACTGCAATGGCAAGTCTTGACTTTCTAAGAAGAGGTCTATAAATTTTATCTTATTTACTACTGGTGTTTTGAAATAAAAGGTTTCCTTTCTGTTTATATGTTTACATGAAAATATTAACTGTAACTTGCTAGAAGGGGAGTCAGAAGACCTAGAAGGAATCCTACAGCTTGCTCATATTTTTAACCTCTCCTTTTTAGAATTGTGATAACTGAGTACATTGATGTATGTAGACGTGGTGTAGTTCAATGCCTAGATATATATCATTTATCAATCAGTGTAATTCTTATAACTGAATATGAAATGTTAGAAAAGTAAAATATCTATAAGGAAATTTTATCTGTCTGAATATATGCAGAGCTAAGGCTCCTACTATGGAGTAATGCATAGGTTAGATATTGGAGTATAAATACAGTTTTTTACTGTAGTCAGATTTATATATCTTTCATTTTGTGCCTTTGAGTCTGTTATAATTCAGAAAAAGACTGTTCCATTTTGAGATTCTTAAAAATTCTCTGATGGTTTCACTTTTACTTTCATAAATTCATTGTCTTAAAATAACTTTTTTAACTTTTGGGCATTTATGCTGTATAAAGTGTAAGGTTTTGATCTAACTTCTTTTTCTAGTTGGACTTCCACTTATTGTAACCCTTTTGTTGTATAAATGGGCAGATTCTCCTTTAATTTCAGAGGAAATCATGATATGTCATTGTTTTCAGTACTAATTAAAAGTTTCCTTTGTATTACTTAGATGTCTCAGAGTTATGAAAAAGAACAAGATCTGTTGCATCAGAATTGCATGTTGCAGGAACAAACTGCCATGCCAAGAATGGAAAGAGACAGAACACAAATGCAGAACCAGGAAAAGGAAGAGAAATATTTCAAGGCTATTAAAATTATACAAGAATTGTACAAGAATGAGAACCTTGAAATGACCATACAACAGACTGGGGAAACAATAGCAAACACAATACCTCAGTATGTTGGACAGCTTGCCCTTCTGGTATCTGAAAACGCAATCCTAAATGCTCAACTGGAGAATGAAAGACAAAACAAGGAAAGACTGCAAACAGAACTGGAATCATACCGTTCTCGACTGACCACTACTGTATATGACCTTGATCAAACTAAGGCATCCAGAAGACACCTAGAATTTGCTCTGGAAAGATCAAGAAATGAATCAGTTTATTTAAAGGACAAAATTAACTTTTATGTATCTTATCTAAAAGAAAACAAGGAGATTCTTTCTCAAAACCTTTCTAAAGCTGAAAATAAAATCAACAGCCTAGAAAATGAACTCCGTCACACAAGAGATGTTCTTGCAGAAAAGACTTCAGTTTTAGAATGTATACCAAGAGACCTAGAACAGACAGAGTGTGGAAGCAAGGAAATGGAACAAAGGTGTGGAAATGAAGACGGTCAAGTGAAGAAATCCCTTGCAAAGCAGGAATCTCTAGAGGAGAGAGTATCTCCACCAGAAAGTGAAAACATATTGCTTGGCCAGCAACTGGAAGGTGCTGAAAACAAAGCTAACCATAAGGACAAGGCAGTAATTAACATGCAAGGTCAATTTTATGATCTTGCGAAAAACCTTCAAACTGAGAGTGGAAACCAAAATCTTCCAGTAGAAGACAGATTAAACTCCTTAATCAATGAATTTAATGAATTAAATGAAAGACTGTATCGACATGAAAAAGGGAAAGCAGAAGAAGTAAGTATCAAGAAAGATACATATTTTTCAAAATTCTAGAAAGAAAATTTAAAGTAATATATTTGGTTGTAGCCAAACCTTGAATCTGGTTGAATATAAAAATACTTAGATGATAAATGTATTTGCAATACCAGCTTGGAAATGTACCTTGTTTCCAGCTAATAATAGTTAGAGCTGAGAAATGCTTTACTTTGAGTAAAGACATTGTGTCACCTATGAGATTTTATGAGGTTAATTTACAAATTTTCAATAGATATAAACTAATATTAATAATGGAGACTTATAGTGCTGAAAATACCGTTTTGATATCTTTATGTTGCTACATTTTAAGACCATGACCAAGGAGAGAAATGGAAATGTTCCTATCTGAAATGAGGATTTTGAAGTTAAGATTCCATTATGTGGGTTATTTTGACAGTTAAGTCCAGGTTTTAGAGATGAACTGCTCCCCCTTATCTCTGCACCTTCCCCTTTCTAGAAAACCATTGTGTACTTTTTGTCTGCATAGATTTGCTTGTTCTGAACATTTCATTAAAATAGTCATATAATATCTTACTTTCGGAAGGGCTTCCTTCAACTTAGCATGATGTTTCAGGGATCATCTGTGCTGTCACATATGTCAACACTTCATTTCTTTTTATTGTTGAGGAATATTTTATTGTATGGCTGTACCACTTACCCATTCATTAGCTGGTGGACCTTTAGGTTGCTTCTACTTTTTGGCTATTATGAATTATGTGACTATGAACCTTAATTTCCAAGTCACTGTGTGGACATATGTTATTACTTCCCTGCCATTGGATTTTATCCTCTCAGTTAACTGGGCTGATTTCAACATCTCTCTGCAGTACTCATGCTGTCCTTCTGCCTTTTCAGTTTCTGTTCATCTGACCTCATTTATTCAGACCTGCCACACAATGTCCTCTTCTTCATGAAGCTTTCTCCCTGACCTTACACTTCAGCACTTGTCTAGTCCATGCAGAACAATGTAGCCCTAAATACCCCATTGTTTTTATTTCCTCTCACACTCTTCTGGCTGCTCCCTAAGTTACATTTGGAGCTTGGGAGGTTCAAGGTGCTCTCCCGTGACCTGGATTATGTGATTCCCCAGGGGGCACATGGACCACAGGAGGAAACTCAATCACCTTCTCCTGCATTGTGGATTCACTCCCAGTTTTCAGCTGGCCCTGGCCCTATGGGCTGCTTATGTTCCTTGTGCTTCCCAGAATTTTTAATTTCCTTTCACTTTTCTGTTGAACTCCTGTGTTCCCTTTTGTGTAATATATTCAAAGTGTGATTGTCTACACACTATTTTGGTTCTTCTATGTGGATAAGTTGTACTGGAAATGCTTCTATTCAGCCATTCTGCAAAAATGTATCAGTGCTTAATGTCTTACTGCTGAGTAATATTTCATTGCATGGATATTCCACATATTTTATTGATCCATTCATTGGTTGATGGACCTTTGGGTTATTTCCATTTTGTGGCTATTATTAATAATGGTTCTGTGAACTTTCATATGCAGTTTTTATGTATGCATATCTTTCCATTTCAGTTAGGTATGTACTTAGGAGTCAAATTGCTGGGTCATATGAAAACTCTATTCTTAACCTTTTGAGGGGCTGCCAGTATATTTTCCAAAGTGGCTGTGCCATTTCACATTGCCGTAAACATTGTACGAGGGTTCTAATTTTCCTATATACTTATCAGTACTATTTTCTATCTTTTTGATTGAAAGAAGATTCCATCCCAGTGATGTGAAATAATGCCTCATTGTGGCTTTGATTAATGAGGAATGATGCTAAGCATTTTTTTATGTGGTTATTAGCCATCTATATATCTTCTATGGAGAAATGTCCATTTACATCCTTTGCCTACTTTTAAATTGGGCTTTCTTTTTATTTATGAATTATAAGAGATCTTTATATATCCTGTATCCTCCCTCTCAGTGATTTACCTTTCCACTTTCTTTTTTTTTTTTTATTTCGGCATACTATGGGGGTACAAATTTTAAGGTTTCAATAAATGCCCTTTCCCTCCTCCTCCCACAAGTCTGAGTTTCTAAGAAAGTCTCATACCACTTTCTTAATGGTATGTCTTTAAGCACAGAAGTTATCAATTTTGATGAAGTTGAGTTAATCTGTTTTTTCTTTTGGTATTATAACTAAGAAGTCACTGCCAAATGCAGTCACACAGAATTATGCTTCTGTTTTCTTCTAAAGGTTTTATAGTTTTAGCTTTTACCTTTAGCTGTTATATTTATAGATAAATTTTAGATATGGTCTTTGGAGGGAGTCCAACTTTATTCTAATGCATGTGGATATGCAGTTTTCCCAGCATCAGTTGTTGAAGAATGTACTTTTCCCATTTAATTGGTTTGTAACCCTTTTTGACAATCATTTGATTGTAAATATGAGGGTTCATTTTTTGATTAATAATTCAAATCATTGATCTATGTCTATCCTTATGCCAACAGCAAATCAAATTTTACAAGAGCTCTTTTTTTAATCATGTTGCATATTACCAGTTGTCTTATAGTAAGAAGTCAGTGTAGTGGAAAGTATTTAACTTCACTTTTTGCTTTTTGAAGGAGCCTCTGGCCAGCTTATGCCTTGCTGACTCCATGACATGATGGGAAGTCAGGCTTACAAGGGCAGAATCTGTTCTTTATTTTGACCTTTCATTCAAACTTTAATCTGTGACCTAGAGACTACTTCTTGTATCCGATTTCCATAAAATCTTGATCACAGGCTCTGCTGACTGAGTCTGTTATTCACTGCATTATGTTTTATTAAGTCATTATAATTCATAGAATTATTTATAGATTTTTGCTACCTAGGAAAGAGAAGCTTAGCTTCAGCTTTCCTCATTGCAAACTGAGATAATACAGCATCTTTCAGTTCACAATAGATGTTCTTCTGACCTGGTACCTGGTTTTTCTCTATAGCACTAAGACATTATTCTTGGGACACACACCCCAACTGTATAGGTATGTATTAGTGGTGGCAGGGTTCTGATCTATGGGCCTCCTTGTGGGGGTGTGCAGCAGAACCAGTGATGGCAGTAGTGGACTCCTGGGTGGCACTTGTGTCAGCAATGTTACGATAGCAGTGCTTGGCCAGTCCCTGGGCCCCTGGTTGGTACATTTGGGTGGGTACTTATGGCAGTGGGGTGGGCAGGCCTGCCCATAGGTTTGCTGAGGTCATGTGTAGGAGCTGTCAGCAGTGGCCAGCTTGGCAGGGTTGTCCTTAGGCTCCTGAATTGTGTGCTGGACAGTAGGATTGTCCTCAGGCTCCTGGACAGTGTACATGGGCACTGGAAGCAGCATGTGGTGTGGCCAATCCTCAGGCCCCCAGGCTGTGGGTGCCATGGTAGTGGTGGCACATGGCACAGGCCCACTCTCTGGCCCCAGAATGTGTGCTAGCCTAGGAGGGGCGAGCTGATCTCAGAGCACTGGGAGGCATTTGTGAGTGCAGCTGGAAGAGTAGCAAAGGCACTCCTCCTCCTTAGTTGGCCTTGTTTTCAGGCTCTCATATGGCACATGCAGGTGCCAGCCACAGCAGGTTAGGTAGGCTGGTTCTCAGGCTTCTTGATGGTACATATGAACTAGCCAATCCTTGGTCCCTTGAAGTTGTGCACAAGTGCACCATGGCCCTGCCTCTGGAGTAGGCAGAGTTGCTTTCATAGTCAGTGGCCTCAGTCAGGTGGCTCTCTAGCTCTGGTGCACATGCACTGAGGCATCCTTTGTCCTTGGGCAGCTTCCCTCATGGGCTAGACCAGCTAATTCTCAGGGGATGTTAGGGTGGTGTGTGATCTAAAGTTTGGAGCCCATCTGCACTGCTTGGTTCAGCAGGTACATGACGTTATAACCCTCGATAGGAACATAGTTGGATGTCAGTGGGATACCAGGGAGGACATGTGGGGGCTGTTGAGCCCCCAGGACAGGATGTAGGCCAGTGAGGATTGGGCTGTTAACATGGCACGGTACTGCACTCCCTCAGAGAGTGAGTAGTACTCAGCATGAATTGCCTCTGAGGAGCAATGAAATCACATGGACTCCAGGCAGCTCCCTATGCTCAGTTCAGGGCCTGTGAGGGCTGAGGGCTCCCTATGGCTTGGGTTGTCCTTGGGGGAATGTGGATCACTGGGATTCATTCCCTTCCCTATTCCCCACAATGGGGAGTCTGTCCTGGCTCTGAGCTGATCCCACCTGGAGTGGCTTCTTCCCTTCCTTTCCCTCTTTGACTCCAAATGTTGCTGTTGCTTCCCTGCTGAATTACAGAGTTCTGTCTTAGAGGCTTTGTTCAAGGTGTGGTCATCTAATTGTTTTGGTTCTTATCTGTGGAGGATGCAAGTTCTGGGTGCCTTCCTCAACTATCTTGATGATGTGTCTGTCTATGGGATGAATATTAAAGAATAAATGGAAATGTTTTGAAACCAGCACAATCTGTCCTCTGGCTACATTTTTTTGTTGTTGTTTATATTCCTCCTACTTCAAAAATGCATCAATTGCTGCTCAATAACCACCCAGAAGTGTCCTTTAATATGGCATCAGGCTCAGGCTTCAAGTGCAAGATCTACCACCATTCCAGATGGGTGTACTCAAGTGTAACATTATAAAGTCACAAAATTGTGATTTGAATCATCGTAAGTCAGCAATCATCTGTATTTGGTAAATCAACATGTGGACAGGCTGCAAATGGGAAACACATAATTGAATCCAGAAGTTCTGGATCCTTGATATTTAATTTTCTTTAGCTTATCTCCTGCATTGATTTTACTTTCACCTGCTATGGAGCAGCAGTGCCCTTTCCTTCCAGGTTTTAGCATCATTTTGTCCACTGTCCTTGAAACCCTTCCTGCCAGCCTCTTCAGGAACCATCAGGCTTCCACTGACAGTCTCCTTGGAGGTCTTTTGGTTTTCATTCCTGTTCACATCTAGGTCCTTTCAGCTTCTACCTTCCTCATGGTGCAGAGGTATCTTACATGTTTTAACAGTTGTTACTGCTCTTTTTCAATGGCAGCACCCCATATTTAGTATCAGTATCTGTATCAAGTATCTATTGCTATGTAATAAATCACCTCAAAATTCAGTGTCTCAAAACATTTATTTTGTTCACAATCTTCAGTTTTAGTGAAGCAGGTAGGGCCAGCTCATTTCTTCATGTGGCAACAGGTGTGGTGACTTGAAGCTGGGGACTACACGCATTTAAAGGCATGTTCATTCATATGTCTGGCCATTGAAGCTGGCTTTTTTGGCTGGGACTCTAGCTGGGGCAGTCAGCTGGAATACCTATACAAGGATTCATCATGTGGCTTGGGCTTCCTCACAATATGATGGCTGGATTCTAAGGAAAAGCTTACCCAGAGGGGAAAAGTCAGGTGGAAGCAGAATTACATTTTCTAACCTAACCTTGTAAGTCACACAGTACTTCTGCCATATTATAGTCACTAGAAATTGGTTATGATAGCTAACTCATATTCAGGAGAGGGAATTTCATAGGAGTTATGTCAAAAAATTTGTAGACATGTCTTCAAAGCACTGCTTCACTCACCTGTTACAAATCAAACCATTATTCCATCTAAAGGAAAGTAATCTATTCCAACTCGGTACCACCAAAATCCCAGCAAGTATTTTCGTTTGTTGTTGTTGTTTGGTATGCTACCTTATTTTGTGTATAGTAACAAAAAATTACAAGATAATGCTGTTGAATTAAGGCATTTTTATTTTTAAAAAAGTATAGATCTTGTCACTAAACTTTTATACTGAGATATGATTGCTTTGTAACTCTAGGAATCATTACTCCTTGTAAAGCAATTAAATTAGCATAAAACCTTTGCAGTTCATAAAAGTAATTCAGCATAATGTCCCTAAAACTTCTTTAGAAATTTTGGGGAATAATGATGGAAGAATGGGTATGAGACTTTCTACTAAGAGAGTTTAAGGAGGAAAGAGTTGAATTAATCATAGAAAATATCCTAAGATCAACTGTAAATGTTGTGTGAAAAAGATGACAAGACTAAAGTATATATTTTGTGACCCCCAGTGGTTTAAACTTTGCTCTTGATTTTCTGAATAATTCAAATGTCCATATTTTAAGAATCTACTGAAGTACAGATAACATTTTATTGAAGCTAAATGCATTTCAAAATGTGTTATTAGTTTTGTGATACCCTATTCTCAGCCTACTTCCTTCATTATTAAACTATATTATTTGGTTGATGAAGGTTGATGATGATCTTATGGAATCACTGGAAACTGTATGTTCAAGATGTCGATATCTAGATGCAGAGAATCAAGTTGATCAAGAGGAATTATTATCTATGGAAGCAATGCAAGAACAATGTGAGATACTAGAGAAAGAGAACATGAAGCTGGAAGAAGAATATTTGGACCTCAAAAACCATATGGAACAGAACATGGTAGACGTTGGTGAAGTTAAAAAGTATAGGGAGGAGATTGAAGAAAGAGCAACACAGTGTGTTACAGAAAAATTAAAAGAAATCAATGTATGTTTGCAGGTTAGTTAATTGTGAAATGCACTTTCATTCATTTCACTGCAGATGATAATGTGATATATTCATTGTTTGTGTTTCCTCTACTTCCCTTATAGCAATTGGTTTTGTAGATTTCTAGAAGGTAGGTGGCATCTGTTTCTCCCTTTAAATTTTTTAGTCTCTATCATCATTGTAAGTAAACTGATCATTGAGAATATTATGCTCCTTAGAGAATCATTTGATTATTAAGGCCAGTTAGTATAAAACAATACTATTAGGAAAAGAAAAAATTGTGATTTAGAAATTATACTGTACTCTAGAGTTTCATTTAAGTTATATTGTTAAATTTTTTACACTTTAAATTTGTTGTATTATTCTTTGGATCATCAGAATGAATACATGAGTACTAATTTAGTAATGATTCAATTTTTTATAATTCTGATTAAATTATCAATTTAGTCGATAATTCGTGTTCAATATTTTAAACCTTAGCTTTTTTGGTCACATATTTAAAATTGCTCTTGGAGAATGGGTGTGCTTCTTGCATTTTGGGTGGTCAACATGGGAGTATCACTTGAGACCGAGAATTTGAGATAAGTCTGGATATCATAATAAGATACCATCTATACAAAAAGTAATAAAATTAGCCAGGCATGGTGGTGCACACGTGTATTCCCAGCTACTCAGGAGGGCAGAGTCTGGAGGATCGTTTGAGCCCAGGAATTGGAGGCTGCAGTGAACTATGATCTGGCCACAGCATTCCAGCTGCGGTGACAGACAGAGACACTGTCTCTTAAAATATAGACAAATAAACAGACAAGATAAAATAGCTCTCTGATTCAAAAGTAAAGGAAACAAATATACAGGAATTGTTCAGGTTAAAGGATACTAAAAATTTGTCCTTTTTATATGTTTTAGGCACAAGCAGCATCTGAAGAATACAGAGAACAGATAAGAGAGGATCATCTGACTTCAATAAGAAGTCATATGGCAGTGAAAATTAAAAATCTGGAATCCGAAATCTCCAACATGAAATCTTCTCAAGGAGCCTTCCATAATGTTGAAGTGGAAAAGTATAAGCACCTGTATCAAGTAGAATTAGAAGCTAGGAAATCCTTTTTGAAGAAAGTGAAAAAGTAAGTCAAAATATGGAATAGAAAATAAGTTAAGTTCATTAATTTGCCTTGAAAGTATGCTTTTTAATGAGACAGGTTCATGAGATCAGTGGGAAGTGAAAGCTAATTAGATAATATAATTTTGGAAAACAATGTTAAATAAATGAACTACATTTAAAAATGGTAATCGAGGACAGTTTATGTCTCTCCCTCTTTTTTGGTTATATATAGCTTTTTTTCCCCTTAATATTATCATATAGTTAACCTTACCTAACAGTCTTTCCGCAAATATTTTTCAAGCCTTATAACTTAGACAGTATTATTGTTATACAATTGCTTGTCACCATTCTCCTTATAGAAATATTAAGAGTTTAACTACTTTTGGAGGATTACAACTTCAACCAAAAGAATCAACTACTACGACTACTCTTGGCACATTCTGGCATTCAGTAAATGAACTTCTTTACATTGGTTTAGTAAATACAGTTATTTCTATCTTTTTTTAGGGATAATCCTTTTATGGTTATATTTAAGAGTACAACGTGATGTTTTGATATATTTGTACATGGAGAAATGGCTATTATAGTCAAGCAAACTAACACATTCATAATGTTCATTATCATTTACCTTGTAAATACAGGTATTTCTAATGGCATCCTCAAGAATCTTGTAAATAGAGCCATTCCAGGAGGCAGGAAGCGTTACCTGTTAAGCCATACATTATTAATAGACATTTCTCTCCCCTCCTTGCTTTACTTGAATTACTTGTTTTTAAAAAATTCCCCTAGTTTTATATATACACACACACATATATACACACACATACTTCTTTAGAACAATCATAAAACTGCATACAGTAGACATGCTATGACTCATTTTCACAGTTAAAACACTAATGGGAAATTCCATTTACTCTTATGGTACCTTTTTAAAAAATGCAATCATTTAGGAGTCATTTAGGAAAAAATGAAATACTAAATGTGTGTCTTTTGCAATCTTCACAGAAGTACTAAGAGACTGGCAGCGTTCAGTAGCAAGGTTGTTGTGGAGACACAGGATACTGGAACTTCCTTTCCCACTCCAGCTACGGAGACAGGCATAGAGTCGCCTTCTGTTGGAACTCTTCATAATGGCTTAGGTGTTCACAGAGAATTTACTTCAAGAGGAAACTCAACGTTCTCTTCCTCATTCCCGTGGACTTCAGATACCAGCTTGGAGACCTACTTGACTGAAGTTAGTTATATTGTCTTCTTTCCTTTGGGTTTCAGATTTCTGATATAATTCTTGTTTCTAATTTGGTGAAATACTGTGTTGTTAAAATGACCTATGCTTGATAAGTAAAGGTAGTAATTATCTGTGTTAATGAAGAGAGGAAAGCTAAAATTTTCCATTTTCTTGAAGTCCCTGCAACTGTTATTTTTAAGAGATACCTATATATTAACGTTATTCAATATATGGAACTAAAATGACACATTTGAAATTTCTTTAAAAGCTGCATTTAAGTTAGATTTTAGAGACTGAATGTTATTGTCTAATAACTAAAAGTATATTGAGAGGTGCTTTGGCTTACATTCTAATTGATTTTAGTTTGGCTATGGTTCATAACACTTTTAAAGTTTTTTGTACCATCTTGAATTTTCCACCCTTAATCACAAGTCAATGACTGGCATCCAAGCACTTAACCACAAATAGATATTTATTATTAAAAGCAATGCAAGATAAATACATTTTATGAATTAAATTATCCTGTAGCATTAAGATTAGTTTTTTAAATTAAAATATTTATCATTTTCTACATAAGAATATGTCTTTAATTGCTATGTTACAGCATTTTTTTCTCAATCACTGCAAAATTTTGATGGGCTATTTCGCAGCACTTTTTAAATACTTAAATCAAGTAAATATTTGAATTTTTTAATTCAGGAAATTATGGGGGTACAAACATTTGGTTACATGTCATGAATTTGCCTCACCCAAGTGAGGGCTACAAACATGTTCTTTCCCCTTAACAGTGTGTTCTGCTTCCATTAGTTATGGGTTTACCCTCCCCCTCCCCCTACCTGAATGGCACCCAATGAGTATTACTACATTGTGAACACCTTAGTGTTCCAATTTGATGGCGAGTACATGTGGTGCATGTTTTTCCATCTTTGTGATACCTCACTTCAAAGGATGGGCTTCATCTCTATCCAGGATAATATAAGAGGTGCTAGTTCTCCATTGTTTTTTGTAGTTGAGTAGTATTCCATGGTATCCATATGCCACATTATATTAATCCACTTATTTGTTGATGGGCACTTGGGTTGTTTCCACATCTTTGCAATTCTGAATTGTGCTGCTATAAACATTTGAGTGCAGATGTCTTTATTATAGAATGTCTTTTGTTCCTTTGGATAGATGTTCAGTAGTGGGATTGCTGGATCAAATGGTATTTCTATTTTTTAGATCTTTGAGGTATCTCCAAATTACTTTCCATAAGGGTTGTACTAATTTGCAGTCCCACCAGCAGTGTATGAGTGTTCCAATCTCTCCACATCCATGCCAGCATTAGTTATTTGGGGACTTTTTGATAGAGGCCATTCTCACTGGAGTTAGGTGATATCTCATTGTGGTTTTGATTTGCATTTCCCTAATGATTAGAGATGTTTACCACTTTTTTATACATTTGCTTGCCTTTAGTCTGTCTTTCTTTGAAGAGTTTTTGTTCATGTCCTTTCTTCATTTATTAATGGGGTTGTTTGATTTCTTTTTCTTGTTGATTTTCTTAAGTTCAATATAGATTCTTGTTATCAGCCCTTTATTGGATGTGTAGAAAGCAAACATTTTCTCCAATTGTGTGCGATGTCTGTTTGCTGTAATGATAGTTTCCTTGACTGTGCAGAAGCTTTTTAATTTGATCAGGTCCAATTTGTTTATTTTTTTTGCTGCCGTGGTTGCTTTCAGGGTCTTCTTCATAAATTCTTTACCAAGGCTGGTGTCTAAAAGAGTCTTCCCAACATTTTCTTCCAGAATTCTTAAGGTTTCATGCCTTAGATTTAAGTCTGTTATCTGTTGTCAATCAATTTATGTGAGAGGTGAGGATCTAGTTTCAATCTTCTGTGTGTGGATATCCAGTTTTCCCAGCATGACCTATTGAACAGAGATTCTGTCCCCAATGTATACTTTTGTCTGCTGTGTTTAAGATTAGATGACAATATGAGGATAGTTTTATATCTGATATCTCCATCCTCTTCCAAAGGTCCATATCTCTGTTCTTGTGCCAAACACATGCTGTTTTGATTACTATAGTCTTGTAATAGAGTTTGAAATCTGACATACTGATGCTTCTCAATTTGTTCTTTTTGCTTAAGATTGCTTTGGCTATGCGAGGTCTTCTCTGGTTCAAGAAGAAGTGTAGATTTTCTAAATCTGTAAAGAAGAAGTGTAGATTTTCTAAATCTGTAAAGAATGACGATGGAATTTTGATAGGGATTGCATTAATTCTGTAAATCACTTTAGGTAGAATGGACATTTTAACAATATTGATTCTGCCAATCCATGAGCATGGTAGGGATTTGCATATGTTTAGATCCTCTAGTTTCTTTTCTCAGTATTCCGTAGTTCTTCCTGTATGTGTCTCCCACCTCCTTCCTTAAATATATTCCTAAATATTTAATTTTCTTTGGTGCTGTTATGAAAGGTATTGCATCTTTATTTGATTTTTGGCTTGACTGTTATTGGCATTTGTGTATGCCACTGATTTGTGTGCATTGATTTTGTATCCTGAGACTGAATTCATTTATTAGTTTCGGGAGTCTCTTGGTTAAATCCATGGGATTTTCTAAATATAATACCATATCATCAGCAAAGAGTGAGAGTTTGACCTCTTCTTCCCCCATTTGGACACCCTTCATTCCCCTTTCTTGTCTGATTGCTCTGACGAGGTCTTCCAGCACTATGTTGAATAGAAGTAGAGATAGTGGACAACCTTGCCTGGTTCCTGTTCTAAGCGGGAATGCTTTCAATTTTTACCCATTCACTATGATATTGGCTGTGGGTTTATCATATATGGCCTTAATAATTTTAAGGAATGTCTCATCTGTGCCTGTTTTGTTAAGGATTTTGATCATAAAAATGTGCTCAATTTTGTCAAATGCATTTCTGCATCTATTGAGATAATCATTTGGTCTTTGAATAGGGCTTCTATTCCCCAGTGTATATTATTGTCTGCTTTGTCAAAGATCACATGGCTGTATGTGGATGGTATTGTATCTCAGTTCTCTGTTCTGTTCCACTGGTCTGTCTCTATTTTTGTGCTTATACCATGCTGTTTTGGTTACTATAGCCTTATAGTTTGAAGTCTGATAATGTGATGCCTCCAGATTTCTTATTTTTGCTTAAGATTGCTTTGACTACTTTGGCTCTTTTCTGGTCCCAAACAAAGTATAGAATTATTTTTTTCTAGATCTGTGAAATATGACATTGGTATTTTGATGAGGATTGCATTGAATCTGTAAATCAACGTGAAATGTATGGACATTTTGGCAATGTTGATTCTACCAATCCCATGAACATGTTATGTTATTCCATTTGTTTAAGTTACATGCAATTTTTTCCCTCAGTGCTTCATAGTTCTCCTTTTAGAAATCTTTCACCTCCTTGGTTAAGTACATTTGTAGGTATTTTGTTTTCTTTGTAGCTATTGTAAATGGTACTGAGTCTCTGATTTGACTCTCAGCTTGACTTATTGCTGTATAGGAATGCTACTGATTTGTGTACATTGATTTTGTAACCTGAGATTTTGCTGAATTTAATTATCAATTCCAGGCATCTCTTGGTGGTGGAGTCTTTGGGGTTTTCTAGATATAAGATTATGCCATCACCACAGTGTAATGTAATAAAACTAGAGATGAACTCCAAGAGAAACATTCAATTCTACACAAAGTCATGGAAATTAAAAAACCTGCTACTGAACAATCACTGGGTCAATAGTAAAATTAAGACTCAAATCAAAAGATTCCTGAAATCGAATGACAAAGGGGGCCCCAGCTCTCAAAAACTATGGGTTTCAGCAAAAGCAGTCCTATGGGGAAAAGTCATAATCTTAATTGCCTACATCAAAATGACAGAAAGATCACAAATTAACAATCTAACACCAAGCCTCAAGGAATGAGAAAATGAAGAGAAAACCAAATGCAAAGCCAGTAGAAGAAAAGAAATCACTATTATCAAGGCAGAACTAAATAAAATGGAAAACAAAGAAAAAAATACAAAGTATCAATGAAACAAAAAGTTGGTTATTTGAAAATATAAACAAAATTGATAGTTCTCTTTCTAGATTAACCAGGAATAGAAGAGAGTGGACCCAAACAAGCTCAGTCAGAAATGAAAAAAGAGATATTACAACTGATACCACAGAAATACAAAATGTCATCTGTGAATACTATGAAAATTTCTATGCACATAAACTCAAAAACATAGAGGAAATGACAAATTCCTGGAAACACACAACCTTCTGCATCTCAATCAGGAAGAAACAAACCTCCTGAACAGACCATTAATGAGCAACGAGATTAAAGCAGTAATAAACAATCTTCCAACAACAACCACAAAAAGCACTGGACCAGATGGAATCACAGCCTAATTTTACTAGACCTACAAAGAAGAACAATTATCTATACTACATAAATAATTACATAATATCAAGAAGGAGGGAATCCTCCCCACCTCTTTCTACAAAGCCAGTATCACCTTGATACCAAAGCCACTAAAGGACAGAACAAAAAAAGAAAACTACAGGCCAATATCCCTTATGAATACAGATGCAAAAATCCTTAATAAAATAATAGAGAAAACGTATCGGGTGTTGGGCAGGTGGGAGGGAGGAGGAAGGGATGGGTATATACATACATAATGAGTGTGATGCACGCTATTTGGGGGATGGACACACTTGAAGCTCTGACTAGAGGGGGAAGAGAAGGCAAGGGCAATATATGTAACCTTAACATTTGTACCCCCATTATATGCTGAAATTTAAAAAAAAAGAAAGTAAATATGAAAAAAAATAATACAAAAAACTGAATTCACCAGCACTTCAAGAAAATAATCCTGCATGACCAAGTGAGCTTCATCCCAGGGATGCAAGGATGGTTCAACATACATAAATAAATAAATATGATTCACCACATAAAGGAAAAACAAAGATCATATGATCATCTCAATAGATATAGAAATTTTATTTTAAGGAAAAATTACTTAAAGTGAAAAAACTCATCACACTTTTATACACAGCAGTGTTTTGCTAAGAATTACAAAATAACAGATTCATGGGAAAATATGACTTGAATTGCCTAACCCTTGTCCTAATAAGAGAAAATATCACCCTTCTGAAATGATGTATACTCAATAAACCAATTATTAATTTTAATTTTTATGAGGGCTGATAATAAGAATCTATCTAGAACTTAAAAGAATTGACAAGAAAATAATCAAACAACCCCATCAATAAATGGGCAATGGAAGTGAACAGAAACTTTTCAAAAGACGACAGAATAATGGCCAGCAAACATATATAAAAATGCTCAACATCTCTAATCATTAGAGAAATGCAAATCAAAACCACAAGGAGATATCACCTAACCCAATGAGATTGGCCTCTATCAAAAAATCCCAAAATAACAAATGCTGGCGAGGTTGCTGAGAGACAGGAACACTCTTACACTGTTGGTGGGCCTGCAAATTAGTGCAACCTTTGTGGAAAAGAATTTGGAGATACCTCAAAGACTAAAACTAGAAATGCCATTCAATCCAGCAATAACACTATTAGGTATCTACCCAAAAGAACAAAAGACATTCTGTAATATCTTTATCTGCACTTGAATGTTTATGGCAGCACAATTTACTATTGCAAGGATGTGGAAACAACCCAAGTGCCCGTCAATTCATGAGTGGATTATTAAAATTTGGTATATGTATACAATGGAATATTACTCAAATATAAGAAACAACAGTTATCTAGCACCTCTTATATTTTCCTGGATTGAGCTTGAGCCCATTATCTGAAGTGAGGTAACACAAGATCGGAAGAATAGGCTCCACTTGTATTTGCCATCAAATTGGGACTGACTGATTAACACTATGGTGCTCACATGGTAGTAATATTCTCCAGGGATTAGGGGATTTGGGACGGGGGGTAAACTCACGACTAAAGGACATGGTGAGCATTGTAGAGGGGAAGGGCATGCCTCTAACCCTCACTAGGGAGAGGCAAAGACATAAAATGTAACCAAAATGTTTGTACCCTCATAATACCCTGAAATTAAAAAAAAACACTCTTTATAAGATTAATCTAAGCAGCATTACATATATATATATATTCTCTATTAACTAAATATAAAATAAGTAGGGATTTTATTTTATTTATGTGACTATTTTTCTGTATAAGCAATTTTGAAGTTAAGTCTAGTTTCCACAAATATTTAAAGCCACATTTTGTAAGTAATATATGATTCCCATGAAAATGTCTGTGGTTTACTTAAACATTCTAAATAATATTTGACTTATTTCAGATGACATACAAGTTGGAACAAAATATAACTATAGAACTACAAGAAGGTATGCTGTCAAAATTTATGAATTAAATTGGAATTAACGAATTGATTTCTGAAATCAACTGTAAATATTAAGTGGCAATCTTTTCTATTGTTTGGTTAATAGACACTACATTGAATACTTCCTCTTACACAAATCTAATGAAAGATGTGAAAACATTAACATTCATGCTGAACAGAATTTTTATGCCACATTAATTCCACATGGCTTTTAAAAAATCTCATGAAGTTTATGTATCTTTTTTTTTTTCTGGCTCTACACTTTATTCACTGCTGCCATCCCTATGAACCTGTCAGTCAGCACATGAAACAATTCTCAGAAAACCAAGGCATCATTAACTTTCTGGGTTTATGTTAGTGATTTAAGGCCGAAAGTCCCCAGGCTCATATAGTATCACTTAGCCAAATAGTGACCGTTCATAAGCAGTCACTTAACTGGTGACATATTAAATCATTCGTTTACTTTGTCATTGGTGTGCTTTCACCCTGTGGAAAACTTTCATATTTCCTTAACATGGGAAAAACACCCATATCAATTTGGTTCTTGTCAATTTATTCAGCTTCATCTCTTGCCACATACCTTAGTCTGCCCCTTTGCTCTAGCATCTCACAAACTAGACTACTTAGAATTCCATAGTGTCCCTCCTCACTTCAGCTCTTTGCCCTTGCTTCCTCCCTCTATCTGCTACACTTTTTCCTTGTTCTTCAGCTATCAATTTACATATCACCTCCACCAAAAGGTCAGCAGTATTGACACAAAACTTGGACAGATGGACCTCCTGTGTGTTCCAGTTGTACCCTGTTTTATACTTGTGGTCTCTATGACTCTATATGGATGTAGCCTGTTTATCTGTTTTTTCATGTTATAATATATGATTGTTGAGGACAATCATATACGGACAGTATCATCTCTACCTTGTAATTCCAGTGCTTGTCATAGTACCTTAGCATATGGTTTTTGAATAAGTGAATGAAGAATGCAAAAACCAGCATCTCTGATACTTAACCACAATGATAATTATTAATTAAGTGTGCAACTGTAGGAAAATTATAATAACAGTAATTTTGTATTATAGTTATACATATAGATTTCTCATTCTTTTTGATACTGATAAAGTTTTCAACACTTTTTTACTGGCTTACACTTACTTCCTATTAAATCTTTTAGTTAAGGAATAGAATTCTTTCTTTTCCTTTTCAGGTGTTGCTGAATTAGAATCTAGATGCTCTTCTCTAGAAAAGCTTCTCTAGGACCCACTGATGAGGCAGATATAAATCAAGATATACTTTGAGTAGGATCATCACAATATGTACCATTTTTTTTAAAATTATGTGATCTGAAAGACTTTTAAGTGGATCTTGCAAATAAAAAGCAGTTTTACCTCCTTAGACTGTAGAAATATCAGGTATTTATTTTTCTATTTCTATTTATTTATTTATTTATTTCTGAGATACAGACTCACTCTGTTGCTGTGGTTAGAGTGCTGTGGCATCAGCCTAGCTCATAGCAACCTCAAATTCTTGGGCTCAAGCAATCCTCCTGCCTCAGCCTCCCAAGTAGCTGGGACTATAGGCATTCACCACCATGCCTGACTAATATTTTCTATTTTCAGTTATCTGGTTAATTTTTTTTTCTGTTTCTAGTAGGATGGGCTCTTGCTCTTGCTCAGGCTGGTCTCAAGCTCCTGAGCTCAAGCAATTTTTCCGCCTTGGCCTCCCAGAGTTCTAGGATTACAGACGTGAGCCACCATGCCTGACCTGTCAGGTGTTTAAACAGCCAAACAACCAAATTTTCATCAATACTTAGTTGGAGTTAATTGATGGCCGATTTATTTTTATTTATTTTTTATTCATTTAATTCAGGATATTATGGGGGTACAAACATTTTGGTTATATGTTATGAGTTGGCCACACCCGAACCATGATTTGAGGCATGTCTTTCCCCCTACAAGGCTCACCACGTCCACTAGTTGTGAGTTTACCCATCTCAAGCCCCCAATCCCTGAAGAATATTACTACCGTGTGAGCACCATAGTGTTGATCAGTTAATGCCAATTTGATAGTGAGTACAGGTGGAACCTATTCTTATAATTGAGTAATATTCCATTGTATACATATACCAAATTTTAATAATCCACTCATGAATTGATGTGCACTTGGGTTTTTCCACATCTTTGCAATAGTGAATTGAGCTTCCACAAACATTTGGGTGCAGGTGTCTTTATTACAGAATTTCTTTTGCTCTTTGGGGTAGATGCCTAATAGTGCTATTGCTGGATGAAAGGGTATTTCTATTTGTAGCTCTTTGAGTTATCACCTTTTGATAAAGGTGATGGCTGATTTTTATTTTACAATTTTTATCACTATACAGACAGATATTTCACTATACTAGACAGATACAATGATATCTGTCTAAAGCTAATCATTGATAGATTTAGTTTTAAGGCCAGGCGTGGTGGCTCACTCCTATAATCCTAGCACTCTAGGCCAAGGTGGTAGAATTGCTTAAGCTCAGGAGTTGAAGATCAGCCTGAGCAAGAGACCCCCATCTCTACTAAAAATAGAAAAAAACAAACGGGTGTGGTGATACACGCCTATAGTCTCAGCTACTCAGGAGACTGAGGCAGGAGGATCATTTGAGCCCATGTGTTTGAGATTGCTGTGAGATAGGTGGACATCATGGCACTCTAGCCGGGCAACAGGGTGAGACTGTCTCAAAAAAATTTTTTTAGCTTTAGACAGATATCATTTTGTATGCTGGTACTCTGGTCCTTGTCAATGTTTGGAGGTATTACACTTGTTATAATGCCATTAAACTTACATAATTTTAATTTTAAGCACTGATTTATATGGCTATTTTTTCCTAGAGAAATAAAGTTTACCTAAGTTACCTAAGTCTTTTCACTTTTTCTATTCACTCATTCGTGTGTTTATTTTTAATTAACTTTTGGAAACAGTCTTAAAACTCGAGAAAAATTCCAAGCTTTAATACAAAGAACATTTTATCATGAATCATTTGAGAGTAAATTGCTGATATATTATGCCATCACCCTGATAATCTTAGTATTCTTACAAGTCAAGACATTCTACATAACTGCAATACAACCTTCATGATCAGAAAGTTACCATTAATACATTCTATCATTTAATCCTCAGATTCTTTTCAAGTTTTATTACTTGTCTGCAATGTCCTTTGTAGCAAACAGATCCCATTTGGATGCATGGATGCATTTAGTTGTACTGTCTCTTAAGACTCTTTCAGTCTGGAACTGTTCCTCAGTTTTTCCTTGACCTTCATGACTTTGAATCTTTTGAAAGTAAAGTCCAGTAGTTCAGAATGTCCCTGCATTGAGTTTTGTGATGTTTCATTATCAATTAGATTTAGATCATGTGTTTTTTTACGAGAGTGTCACAGAAGTGATCCTGTGGTCTTGTCTTTGTATCCTAGCATATGACCTACAATCTAATTTGTCCTGCTACTGGTGATGTTGGCATTGATCACTAACAGTGGCTGGTTTTGAGTTTTGAATTGCTGACCAGCCAAGCATAATATCTTAAATAAATCTCAATTAGTCCTGTGTGTAATTATTTTTAAATACTTTGATGGATTCAATTTGCTGACATTTTGGGGTGCAGATTTTATTTCTAACTTCATGAGAGATATTGGTCTGTTGATTTTTTTTTCCTTTTACTATCTTTGTTTTCTGGTTTTGATATCATAATGATACTGGCTTCATAAATCTTTTTGGGAAGTAACTTTATTCTTGTATTTTCTAGAAGAGTCTGTGTAATGTTGATGTTAATTCCTTGAATGTTTGGTAAAAATTTCCAGTGAAACCATCTAGGCCTATAGATTTTAGGGGAGAGGAAGCTATTTCATTACAAATTCTATTTATTTCTTTTATAGTTATAGAGCTATTGAGGCTCTCTATTTCATATTGGCTCAGTTTGGGTAATTTGTGGTTTTTGAGAAATTGTTCCATTTGTTACACATAGTTGCGTTCATGAGCACCACATTTTTGGTAGTATTCACTAGTTATTAAAAGGGTCTGCTGTGACATTTACTGTTCATCTCTGATATTACTGATCTATTTCTTCTCTCTTTTAATCTTTGTCATTCTTGCTAGAAGTTTGTTGATTTCATTTGTTTATAATTTTTGAAGAACTAACTCCTTGTTTTATTGTTTTTCCTTATTCTTTTCCTGTTTTTTCATGTCATTGATAACTATTCTTACATTTACTATTTCATTCTCACTCTTATTTTCAGTTTATGTTGCTCTGGCTCATTTACACACAGCCCTGGGGTGCTCTGAGTCCAACAAAATACTGCTTCAGAGTCTCTTCCCCAATCCTGTGATGACCCTCTTTCCCTTTGTGCGTTGCTTCCGTTTCATGGTGTGACTATTGCCTCATTGCAATGTGTCAGTGAACCAGAATCTGTTGGCAACAGATTTAGTTGCGGTATCTTGATTGTGCTGGAACAAATGTTATTTTTCTGGATTTTGTGATGGTTGTAGTATTTATCAGTATTTTAAAATGTGATTTATTTTCTCTTCCTAAATAAACATTTTCTTTTGTGCCTAGTTTTGTGTTGGTAATACTGTGCTAGTTTTCATCCAGCGAGTGCCCTAAATCATATAAGCCTCAGGCCCCACAGCACCTGGGTCCACCTGGGTCCTTGGGTGAGTGTCACCCGCCCTGGAAAGACCACCCTGGCTGACTACTCCATCCTCCCATGGACTCATCCCGCTTCTGCCAGTGATTTGTCAATGTTGAAGTGAGGGGGTTTCTAACCTCTGCAGATTCAATCTTTTGCCTGATTTGTGACGTTATTTTTGCTAAAGGAACTCTAAAGGGGTGTAATATTTCCAAAACTTGATCTGCTCAGGATCCTCCTTTACACGACTCCACAGACCCCATAGCTTCAGGACACAGTCAGTGCCCTTGGCTTAGCCCAGGAGTTGAACCTGCTCACCCTCAGCCTCTTCCCCCTGTTACCCACCTAGTGGGTAGACGCTCAGGGAGAAGGTAGGGGGAGCCATGTGCATAGCCCCCACCTCAGCCCCACTTCCCCAGGGAAGGGAGAATTGTATCAGAAAAGGAGCCGGTTAAGAGGAAATCACTGTGTCTACAGGGTATTTAGTTGCTTGTGTCAAACTGAGGCAAACCTTGAGCAGCTCCCTGCAGGGAGCCTTCACCCCTAACCCCCTCCCCTGGGCTTCTGAGCACCTGCTGCTCTGCCTGGGGCCCTCCTCCCCACAGAAGCCTGGATCACTAAGTCCATGAGGCCCCCTGCACCTTCACACCCGCCCAGGGTCACACACACACACACACACACACACACACACACACACACACACACCCGACTCAGATGTCCCCTGCTCAGGCCTCTGGGCGGTGCTTCTCTTCCCTCCCTCCAGAGACTTTGTTACTAAAGGCAGGGCTGAGGCTCTGCCTGCAAGGTGGACATGGAGTGGAAGCTTGTGTTCCCCTCGCCCTCCCGGGCATGCCCAGCGCTGGCCTTGCTGGTGCAGCATGTGAGGGACTGGCCTGGGGGCTGTTTGGTGGACTCCTCTTTGTCATTTCGCCTTCATGTTCACAGCAGTGGCCGCAAGAGACCTTGGACCCTGCAGCTGTGAGCATGGAAGGTATTTATGAACCTGCCCCAGCGGGACCCGCCCTGAGGGCTGCACCCCGCTGTCCTGAAACAGCACATGGAAGGACACTGTGGGGTGGGCCCTGTGTGCCTCTAAGGACTGTCACCTCCTGTTCAGGGCTGGGAAACATCCACTCTTCCAAGGCATTATGCTGACTCCCAGGTGGTGGTCTTTCTGAACTGAAGTGTACTTCTTAGAAAAAGAAGAGCCCACAGCATGTCAGTCCCATTTGTGTCTTTACTTCTCCATCCCTAAGGTGAAGCTTGATGTGAGGACTTGCTTTAAATCCAAGTCCAGAGAAAGGGCTGGTGGGTGTGAACCTGCAACACTCTCCTAGGGCACGACCTCCCAGCGTGGGGCACGTCCTCCCAGCGTGGAGCACAACCTCTCAGCATGGGACAAGTCCTCTCAGCGTGGGGCACGACCTCCCAGTGTAGGGTATGACTCCTGGGTTGGACCAGAGCAGACACTGCCTTCACTCTAGGACTTTTTCCACCTTTGATTCTGGTTGGTGTTTCCCCCAACCAGTTACACATACACACAGATAGTTTTAGCCTTTCTTTTCATGTAGGGACCTAAATTTTTTTGGGCAAAGAAATGGATATAAATCACCATCTATCAGTCTCTAGGGAACTTGATGGGAGAAAGTCAGTCCCGGGAGTGTGACCAACTCTGCAGACATGGGTGGCATCTACTGCCTGGCCGGCCCCGCTGAGGCCTCCTCCCTACCTGGCGTCTTTTAGGGCAGCAGTGCAGGAACAGGGCCAGCAGCCGGCACCTGCTCCACGGACCCCTTCAGCAGGAGCCGCTGTAGCTGAGCACTCAGGCTCCAGCCTCCCACTGCTCTTGTCCCTGGTCTGAAACTCGGATACACCCAAAGTGGCCGTTCAGTCCCCTGATGGGCTTATCAGCTCTCAGGCGCCAATTTGCTGTCTAGAACAAGCAGGACAAGGAGCTCTTCACAAAGGGAGTGCTGAAACCCTTTGTTTTTTTCTTTTCTTTTAAAATGATGCGGAAAATGTGGGGCGCCAGGTCGCGGTCAATTGCTGCCTCCCCGTAGTTCCGCATCTCCACGAGCTAGTGCTGTGTGTGGCCAGTTAGAGGCACGCTGCTGGGCCGCCCCGGCAGCAGGGCACCAGGACCCCACGTGCAGGAATGCCTCAGGCCCACGTGCCGCTGCCTGTTTCAGGCCACGCTGCTTGCGTGATCCTGATTGGGTAATTTTTTGAATCCCACTGTTTTCGATTGGATGTTAAAGCTTGCTGTTGATTGAATGTTAAAGCCTGTTGCTGATTGGCTGTTAAAGCTTGTAATTGATTGGATGTTTCTTGAGCCCTACCAAGGGTATAAAAGCAGGGGCAGAAGGACAGGAAGGGGAGAACATTGGGAGAACATGGGAAGACACAAAGAGATCTGTAACACTAGGTGTGCTGAGCCTGCTGTGGAAGAATAAAGGCTGTTCTCCGACTCTTCGTGTGCTGCTCGGTTCTTTCCCCGGTCAAATGAATAAGAGCTGTAACGCTAGCTGTACACACTGCCACAACAGAGATAGGATCTTGCTGTGTCACCCCTGCTGGATGGGGAGCAGTGACAGAATCACAGCTCACTGCAACCTCAATCTCTTGGGCTCAAGCGATCCTCCCACCTCAGCCTCCCACAACACTGGGGTTACAGGGTGAGCCACACGCTGGGCCCAAAACCCCCCTCATGTGCACATCCCCGAGATAGGAAAAACTCAAGAAGGAGCCAATGCTACTCTTTTATTAAAGGAGGTAGGAGCAGAGCGTGTGCACCACATATCAGTGAGTTTGAGAAGCAGTAAGGGAGAAAGGAACGGATAGAGCCACGGCTGTTCAACAAAGGCCTCCCAAAGCCTTCTCTATTTGCCTCCCTCCCGGTGCTGATGTGCGGAGGAGACCTGCACTAGAGCTGGGCCTCCATCCCAGGGTAGGGAGCAGTACAGGGAGGTGTGAGGTGTGGGTGGAGGGGGCAGGTGCAGCCCAGCCTGGCGCAGACCCCTAGGCCTTCTGACAGCTGGATTCACCAAGGTCATCGAATACTTCCCAGGGCACACTGTAGATCTCAGAAGAGCAGAGCTCTTCCTGTGAAAGGGAAGAGAGAGGGATAATCAGATCAGGTCACAGTTACAGGGAAGATGCCCAGCCATGGATGTCAGGGTGGGGGCGAGGAAGCTTGGGGGTGAGACACTCGGCCCCCACCGAGCCCCGCCGAGTCCCAGGAAACCCAGCCTGACTGTGCAGTGACTGCTCCATGGCCCTCCCAGGGCTCCAAGAGCACCAGCTGGCCCTGTGTCCCCCACCAAGCCCACAGGATCCCCCACCATCCTGCTCCAGCGCAGCCCTGGAAGGAGCAGCTTGTGCAAGGCCACTGGAGCCCAGAGGGTGGAGGTGCGGGAGGTGGCTCGCTGTCCCCAAGCTCCCTCCACCTCCAGCCTCTAGGCCAGCACTGAGAGGGCCCACGGGGAAGACCTCAGGAAAGGGGAAACTCCCCTGAAAGAGCTGGGGTGTGGGGAGGGGAGAGGGAGACAAGCAGAGTGTGGCTCTCCCCAGGGAAGAGACCTCACAAGAACCAGCCAGGTCCTTGGCGTGGCTAATGTTGGATGAGTGGGGGCAGCCTCGGAGGGCTTGGGCCACTTACAAGCCTCTGATTCCCTCTAATCTGCTCAGCATGGCCGTGGGTGTGGGCAGGTGGCTGAGGCTGGCACTGAACAAAGCCCTTCTCCCTCCCCAGCACCCAGCTCTGAGGCTGATTCCTCTAGCACTGCAGGGAACACCCCAGAACAGGCAGGATTGTGCTCTCAGTACCTCCTTCCCAACTAAGGCCCTCTTAGCAATTCAAATTAGGCTCATGCACGTGCCCCTGCCAACACCTCACATACGCACACAGGGATGCATCTATGTAAACTCACGTGCACCCCTCACCCACAGGCTTCTATGCATGAACCCCTACACTCCCCCACCCACATGCCCATGCACCTACCTGCACACACCCCAGCATGTGCACATGGACATGCACGCATGTCCCCACACTCCCTGTGCTTGCAAACATACACACACACACACCTCCGTGTGTACACACACCCTCCTGAAGATGTGCGGGATCCCAGGAACACACACATCCCCCTCTGCAGTGCATGACTGGCCCCTGACCCACATCGGGCACATACCCTCTACAGGTTCCGCTGCTCCTGGAAGGGACAGTTGTCCAAGTTGGGCTGGGAGTTGGTACACATAGTCTGGCCGATCTTCACATCGAAGAAGTAGTTCATCCCAGCCACGACCTACACATGTGCAAGAGCAGGATTCAGCACTGCCTACAGCAGTGTCATCAATTTCACACGCACACAGGCAGTTCACTGTTGCTGAGTTACTACCTGTGCCCAGGGGCTTCATGCCTGCATCTGTGAGCTGCCACACTGTCACCTGCAGGGCATACAAGCCACCGGCTCCTTCCAGCTGGCAGGGGTGCTATACCCCAGGTGTTCCCTTGTAACTTATTTTCTTTGAACAACCCCACCAAGGTGTCGCATGCAGCAGGACAGTGGAAGGTGGCAGACAGGGACTAACCCCTCACTGCATTCAGGAATGGCAGGCGCAGGTCTGGGCAGCCAGCCCGGGTGGGACCAATAACCAGTCCCTGCACCAGGAGCACAGGCGTGGCCTAAGCACAAGTGAAGGCTCCGTGTAGGAGCAAGGATTCATCACATCCTGCAACTGTGGCCCAGGGGCAGGGAGCGCTGATCCATTCTAGGAGGGCTGCCTTGCTACAATTCAGTCTCAGCTGACTTCCAGCCACCAGCGCACAGCTGGGCAGAATCCTACTCGCTCTGTTTTCCCCAGATTTATATATTCCTTCCCTCGTTTCCCAGTCAGAAATGAGATGCTTCACATACACAGAGGTTTTAGGCCAATAAGAGACTGCTCTCGAATGCCCCTGTTTTAAACGTGATTTGCTGGCAATATTTCTCAAGTGCGTCACACACCGGCATGATTTACGTTTAGATTACAGAATAGAGCTGACCCCTCTCTCTGCACAGGGCCTCCCCCAGACACGCCTTGTCAGAACTGTGGAGCAGCAGGGATGAGGCGCTCTGGGATCAGGGCTCTAGACCTTGCCCTGTGGATCGTGATTCCTCCGGTATCAGTCTGCCCATCTGTCAAATGGGCTCCAAGGACCAGTGATCTACAGAGTCTTGTACTTCACTCCAAGTTAGAGCCACCCTGGAGAGGCGCAGGCTAGCAGAGACCACAGCACCAGGGGGTCCACCCACTGTTCCAGGGAGAGGACAGCGGCTGAGGCTGCAGGAGGAGACCCGGGGCTGTCTGGACTCCCTGAATTTTGAGAGCAGGTGGGAGGAGCTCTACACGCTGGCGTGCCATGCCACCCTGTGCTGCTCTGTCGCTCTGGGCAGCTGTGCAATGGGCGCAGGGCAAGCTCGGGCCCAGCAGCCTCCCTGACGCCCCCTCCCGACCCCTTCCCCACGCTGACTGCCTCCTCCTCTGCCAGAGTGTAGTGCGCCAGGCTGCGGCTGGCAGAGGCGGGGTTCGGGCGTGGTCCTCTGCATGCCAGCAGGTGCTCAGCTGCCCATGGCTGTGGGTCTGCGGGCTCAGGGTGAAGGACGCTCACCCTGGGGGCTGCTCCCAAACCTGTGACTTTTGGAGGGAAGCATGGCACTTCAGGACCAGGAGGCCAGGCTCCCTGAGTGGCACCTGCTGAGACACTCAGGGAGGAGGACATCTCCTCTGTGCGCACATTATGACCCGAATCTAACCTTGAGGGGGCAGCAGGTTCAGCAGCCGTCTCTATAGCACAAGTGGCTGGACGCTAGAAAAATGTCATGGACAGGAAACAGACTGGCTGCTGAAACGTGAGGGTGGCTGCAGGTTAAACGAGGCTGGGGAGACGGGACAGAGGCTGCAATGAGAGCCTGGGCGCATCCTTGGGTATAAAGGCCATCAGTGGGACAATGAAATCTGAATAAGTCTGAGCATGAGATGATTAAATGTGCCCGTGTTGATTTGCTGGTAGTGTTCTCTGTGGGGCAAACCCAGCTAGGACTCCTGACCCCATGGGGAGGGGGCAGCACGCACCTGCTGGCGGGCATGCACCACCTGCCGCACTCAGCAGTAGTACGCATCATTGCTCTCCTCGTTGTATTGGCCGATGGCAAAGTCCAGCACCCGCTGCACGTCCTCATCATTGACATCTGCTTCCTCGATGCCGCCCACACGTTTGGAGCTCTTGGCCAAGAGTCATGGCCAGGGTCATGTCCAGGGGCACGGCCAGGATAGCCAGCAGGAGCAGTGGGGCATGCAGGGGCCTGGCCATGGCCTGCTCAGATGCACAGCGAGAAGCTGGAGCTGCGGAGGAGCCAACGGTGTGATCCTGAGCCCTCAGCCCCCTCCTGCAGGCTGCAACGCTTTACCCTGCTAGAGCCCCCCCACCCCGCCCGCCACCTGCCTCGCTCCTCCTCTTCCTCCTCCATCTCCCCTCCTTCCTGCTCCTGCCCTCACTCCTCCCACTCCCCCAGTCCTGCCCCTCCTCCCAAGCTAGTGTCACCCTGCCCCTCCTCCCAAGCTAGTGCTCCCAAGCTAGTGTCACCCTGGTCTCCAGAGAGGTGACAGAGAAAGCAACATGATTGCCTCACTGTTTCCCCAGAAAAGGGTAAAAGAGACATCTTGGCTTCCTGGAGTTGTCCAAGGTCAGGGTCATCTCTGAGCACTTGTTCAAGGTGTGGGAGTCCTCAGGACAAGGCGTGATTTCAGAGGCCATCAAATTGGTACTGACTGATTAACACTATGGTGCTCAAAGGGTGGTGGTGTTCACCAGGGATTTTGGGGTTGAGGGGATAGTCCCACATCTGAGGAATGTGGTGAGCATTGTGGAGGGGAAGGACATACCTCTAACCCTTGCTAGGGAGAGGCAAAGACATAAAATGTAACCAAAATGTTAAAAAAAAAAAAAAAAGAAGCATTTATCGGGTGTCGGGCAGGTGGGAGGGGGGAGGAGGGGATGGGTATATACAAACACAATGAGTGAGATGTGCAACGTTTGGGGGATGGTCACGCTTGAAGCTCTGACTCAAAGGGGAAGGGGTGCATGAGCAATATACATAACCTTAACATTTGTACTCCCATAATATGCTGAAATAAAAAAATAAAATAAAATAAATGCATCTGTAGTAAACATGGATATTTTTTCTTACTGTTATGTCCTAAGCAATAAAGTATAACATCTATGCATGTAGCATTATACATGGCATTAGGAATTATAAGTAATCTAGAGATAATTTAAAGTATACTCGAGGCCGGGCACGGTGGCTCACGCCTGTAATCCTAGCACTCTGGGAGGCCGAGGCAGGCGGATTGCTCAAGGTCAGGAGTTCAAAACCAGCCTGACAAGAGCAAGACCCCATCTCTACTATAAATAGAAAAAAATTAATTGGCCAACTAATACATATAGAAAAAACTAGCCAGGCATGGTGGCGCATGCCTGTAGTCCCAGCTACTCGGGAGGCTGAGGCAGGAGGATCGTTTGAGCCCAGGAGTTTGAGATTGCTGTGAACTAGGCTGACGCCACGGCACTCACTCTAACCTGGGCCACAAAGCAAGACTCTGTCTCAAAAAAATAAAAAAATAAAGTATACTCTGAGGATGCAGATAGGTTATATTCAAACACTAAGCCATTTTATATCAGGGACTTGAGTATCTATGGGTTTTGGTATCCTAAACCCACAGAGGGAGTTCCTGAAACCAATCCCACACAAATAGCAAGGGATGGCTGTATTTACTTATTTTCTCAACACTAAAATTCACAGAAATCATAACATTATTCTAGATCAGTGTTGCCCGATTTATTTTCACAGGACACCACTTCTCTTTTTAATTTATGCATATTATTGGGGTACAAATGTTTAGGTTACATGTGTTGCCTTGCGCCCCCCAGTCAGAGCGTCAAGCATGTCCATCCCCCAGACGGTGCACATCACACTCATTATGTATGTATATACCCATCCTTCATTTGGAAGCAGAGAAGACCTCGTATATCCAAAGCAATCTTAAGGAAAAAGAACAAATCGGGAGGCATCAGTCTACCAGACTTCAAATTTTACCTCAAGGCTATAGTAACCAAAACAGCATGGTGCTGGCACAAGAACAGAGATATAGACCTTTGGAAAAGGAAGGAGATCCTAGATATAAAATCATCCTCATATTGTCATCTAATTTTGAAAAAGCAGACAAAAGCATACATTGGGGAGAAGAATCTCTCATTTAAAATGGGCCTAAGCTACTTTTTTCTGCATTATAGAGATTATAAAACACCATCAAAACCATAAGTCAATGTATATCGATTGAAATGGACATTTTAATAACAATGACTCACAGTGAAAGCTAATCGCTATTTATTGATAGATTTTTGTTCAAACAAATGTTTTATGGCCTTTATAAATTTCTTTCAAGAGACACAGTCTTTTACTATGCTGCCCAGTCTGGATTACAGTGGCTATTCACAGGTATTATCAAGATGCACTGCAAGCTTTTAACTACTGAGATCAAGTGATCCTCCTATCTAAGCCTCCCGAGTAGCTGGGACTTCATGCATGCACCACTGTGACTGGCTTTCAAAATTCTCCCTCTAGTCAAAGATGGTCAAACATTAAACAAATTCTTTTTTTAAAAAATTTTATTATTTCTTTTTCTTTTCTTTTTTTCTTTTTCTTTTTTTTCTTCTCATGCCCCACTGATGGGTTCCATAGGATGAACAAATTCTTAAACTGGGTCAAGAATAGTTGAACTTTTCTTTTTCCTTAACAACTCTCCAACTGATACATCTTTTCATTTTTTTGATTCATTTTGAGATCCCCAGAAATGGATTCTTGAGTGAAATCATATGGTTGGATTGGGAGGTTCCTGTTACATCTTTGGGAGGGTTGGGCACCATGTTTGGCTTTACATGGAATTCTGGGTAGGAAAAACGTAATTAATTGTTTGGTCAAGGTTGCTATTTAAAAACTCTTGATAGCATCTTAGTCATCAATCACTCAAATGATGTCAAGACAGACAAAAGTGAATGCCATTTTAAAAATTCAAATATTTGCTTGATTTAACTATTTTAAAAGTACTGTGCAAATGCCCACCAACAGGCAAATTTTGCAGTAGTTGAGATTAAAATGCTGTAAGAAACACAGGAATTAGAGATGTACTTTTATGTAAGAAAATGACAATTAGACTTTAATAGGTTGTGAAAAATATGTTTTACCATGTTGATAATGAAAAATAACACCCTATTAACACTCACTTTATCAGTGCCACCAATTCGTTATTTTTTAGGATAATCAAATGAAATTGTCATACAGAATGACTATACTTTTTTTTTTGCACATGTGACATTGATCAATTTTTCTCCCCAGGTGGCATGTTAATTCCATCCAGGATGCTCACCAGCAAAATCAAGTATTTTAAAAAATACTTGATTCCTCTGGGGAAGAACTGTTGCCCTGATCCTCAGATTTGGAGCCCAGCCCTCAGAGCCTCTCCTCCCCACATCCAAGCCCCCAGGCTGTGCCTCCCCAGAGCCCAGCGCGCACCTGGGGGCTCAGTTTCCCTGGTTACCACTCCTCACAGCTGTGGTGGAGGCTTATTTACTGTCACCCTCCCAACTCATGGGCATGGCCGGGAAAGTGCTTCAAAGGCGTGGGGGCAAATGCTGGTGGCGGAATCAGGACAGCAGGACGGCCGCAAGTCTCCGACCCCTCCCCGCCCAGTGTTTCCGTGAAGCCTTTCTGCTTGGCTCCTGGGGCCCAGTCACCCCTGCGCTGGGAATGAGCCTCAATTATTTCCTCCTGAAAACTTTGGCCATGTGGCCCCGCTGGACCAGTGGAGGCGGGCGAGGTGACAGGGAAAGGGCCGGAAGGACACAAGGTCATAGCGGGGTCAGTGCCTCGGGCACGGGGACAGCGAGAGGGGGACATTTTTCCACGCAATAACAGGAGGGTGGGGTCGGGTGGGGGAGCGTGAGGTCACAGGGGTCACGTTGTGACGCAGCTGGAGCGGAGCTGCGGATTGGCCGGGCAGGCGCAGGGGTTGATGACAAGCTGGTCGTCCGAGCCTCGAGCGGGCCTGGGCTTGGAGGGCCGGACCTCGGGCTGCAGCGCCCCTTGGCTGTGACCACCCTCCTACGGTCACCTCTCAGGGACACCCTCTGGCCCGCGTCCTCCAGTGGGTCCGCTCTGTTCTACCGCTTCCTCTCTCTGCTCCCAATCCCCCCGGCCTCTCCGTTCCTGGCCGCCGCAGTCCTCCGCTTTCCACCGCCACGTCCAGAGATTGCGTGCGCAGCCAGCCCTTCTTTCCAGAGCCTTCGCTTACCTGCTCATCCTCCCTGTGTGTCCTGTTTGCCCGGATGTCCGGATGGCTGCCACAGAGACGGCCGCCTGAGTGCTCCGCGTCGCGGCGCCCGTGAGAAATCGTCCTGCCGGCGCGGACAGAGAGCTGGTTTCACAGCGAGGCCGTTTTTCCTAGTAAGAAAGCCCGCGCCGTTTCCACCGCGGCCTGGGCTGCGGAAGGAGAATTCGCGTGGTGGGGACGGAAGTGGCCACCCGAGAGACGCCCTTAGCAAATACGCCGTCAGATAGCTCAGCTTGGACGGCCAACTCCAGAAACACTCACCAAATGCTTTCACAGAGAGACCACCCAAATGGGGGCGGGGGTGGACGGGTGCTCTTTGTTCCTCACAATGAAATTGGGAAGTTTTCTACTATCTCTCAGTGGTGTCCCCGCTTGTGAGGTCTTCCTCTTCTGGAAATGGAAGGGTTGGGCTTATATCTGAGGTAAGGCCTATATCTAGTCCTAGCGAGTCATCAAAAGTGCTCAGTAAATGAACGCACTCAGAGCTGAGCCCTCTTTTGGCCACATCTGTAGCTCCCAGCAGCCTGAATTCTTCTGAAGGGAGGAGTGATGTTTTTCACATTGATGCTTCTGACATCAGGTTTTTCCTATAAATGCCAAGCAAGTTTTTCCTACAAATGCCAAGTGGGAAACTTTCTAGAAGATTCCCACTCCCATGTAGCCCATTTGTTTATTTATATATTTATTTAATGGTAAAATTTTATTTTTATTTTATTTTGATAGAGTTGGGTACAAGTTGAATTCTGTTACAAATATATATGATACAGTGTAGTCTGGGCTTTTGTACCCATCACCCGAATAGTGTATATTGTACGACATAAGTAATTTTCATCCCTCGCCCCCCTCCTGGCTGCCTCCTTTTGAGTCTCCATTATACCATTCTGTATGCCCTTGGGTAGCCATAGTTTACACTTATAAAAACATATGGCATTTGTTTTTCTGTTTCTGCTTAAATTTATGGTCAGATGATTTTTTAAGTTATAAATGAGCTTAACAACTCTGTAGGATACAAGATCAAACTACAAAAATCAATTGTGTTTCTATATACTAGCAATAGACAAAATGAAATAAAAGTTTCTTTTAAAATAGTATGTCAAAGAATAAAATAGGGATAAATTTAGCAAAACATTTGTAAAGCCAGTACACTGAAAATTATCAAGATCACAGTTCTCCCCCAATTAAACTATAAATTCAAAGCAATCCCTATAAATATCCCAGTAGACATTTTTATTAGAATAGACAAGTTGAATGGAAAATGTATATGGAAATGCAAAGGACTTAAAATAATGAAGACAGTTTTTTTATACAAAAGAATGAAGTTGAAGGACTTATGTACCTGTTTTCAAAACTTACCGTAAAGCTCCAGTAATCAAGACATCATGGTGTTGCCACAAGGTCAGGTATATAGATGAATGAAAATTATTTGAGAGTCCTTAAAAACTGTTTAAATTTATGGCCAGATGATTTTTGATAAAGGTATACAATCTTTTACTAAATGGTGCTGGGACAATTGAATATCCATATGCCAAAAAAGCATTATTACTTCACACAGCACACAAAAGTTAACTGAAAGTGGATTATAAATCCAATGTAAGAGCCAGCACTTTAAAATTTCAATAAGAAATAGGGAAAAATATGCATTACCTTGTGTTGTGAAAAATGTTCTTAGAGACAACATCAAAAGCATAGTCCATAAAAGAAAACATTAAAATAGATATTATAAAAATTATAAAGTTTTACACTTCAAAAGGCACCATTAAGAAAAATAAAACACAAGCCACACACTGGAAGAAGAAATCACAAATAATATATCTGATGATAGACTTGAATCCAGAATATATAAAGAACATGTAAAATTCAACAATAAGAATACAACTAAAAAATGTTCAAGAAGACTTGCATTGACATTTCACTAAAGAAGATATAAGAATGGCTAATGGGCCTATGAATGATGAGCACTTTATGATAATTCTCAACATTATTAAGTATTAAAGAAGTTCAGATTAAAACCATAATGATATACTATTACATACCCACTAAAATGACCACAGTAACACAGAAAATAACAAGTGTTGATGAGAAGCAGAGAAACTGGAATCCCCGCATGTTGTAGGTGGAAGTGTAAAAAGGTACAGCTACCTTGGAAATCAGTTTGGCAGTTTCTTAAACTTAACACACAACCTGGTAAGACCACTTGTGGGAATCTATTTAAGAGAAATGAAAACACGTTCATACAAAGACACGTACATGAATGTTTCTAGCAGTATTGTTCATAATGGCTCAAACTGGAAGCAATCCACATATCCATCAATTGGCAGATGATTAAATAAATGTGGTATATACATACTATGGAATACTATTCAGTAATTAAAAGCACACTACTGATAAGTACTACAGTATGGATGAAACTTAAACATGCTAAGTGAAAGAAGCCAGAGCCCAAAAGTCTACATATGTGTGATTCCATTTATATACAATGTCTAGGAAAGTAAGTTTATAGAGACAAAGCAGGTCAGTATTTGTCTAAGGTTGGGGGTGGGAGAGGGGATTAACTGCAAATGATTGTGAAGGAACTTTTTGCAGGTGACGGAAATGTACTAAAACTGGATTGTGGTGATGCTTGCATAAGTATAAATTTATCAAAACAGTTTGAATTTTACACTTCCAGTGGGCACATTTTATGGTATGCTAATCATACCTCAATCAAGCCGTAAACGTAAAAAGGAAGAAGAAAAAAGTTATTAAGTGGTGTTTCTTTCGGTAAACATTTAAAAAGCTTATTTACATAGTAAGCTTCTGTTACTATAGTTAGGAGCTAAGAAGAAATGGCTTTGGGTTCAACATCAAAAGAGTTTAGTTTGATATGATTTCATATTTAAAAATCAGCTTACCATGTGAACATAATGTTAGGAACAATATTTTTGTTTAATAATAGGGTAAAATGTCTCATGACTTAAATTTTATAAATTTCCTATATTGGATTTATAAGTAAAATACCACTGATCTCATAAGTGCTTAAACCACAAAATTATATGTATAAACTTATATTGAACTAAGTGAAATGATAATAATGGATACCATTTTAAAGGTTTTAATTTTTATAATATTTTTACAAGCTACAAATCATAAGGATTTAATGTTTTAGCTAAATTATAATTTCTCTGTCCTTATCTACCTTTAAGATCTTAGATAAATCATTCAGTTAATTAATAAGTTTTGAAAGCCTGGAAAGTTTCTTAATAAAAAACAGACACAAAACACTTATAAATAATGATAATATCTATTCTTGTTATTTTTGAATGGCAATAGATTAAGGATAAACTATATATATATATCCTCCAGTTGTCCTTAGAGGAAATATATATATATATATAAAATTAATATTCAAAATTATACAACAGAAATAAATATATATGTGAATATGTATATATTCATCTATTTCAATTGTTAATATGTGTTGATGGAGAAAAATAGTAAAACAATTCTTGTTTTTTAATTTAGTTCTTTTTGTGTCTGGAAAAAGAGTTATTTTGATTAAAGATGATATGTAATATAAATATTATATAATCACATTTATAATATATAAATTATGTTTATGATATATAACATATTTTATGATATATTTATATTTAATATGAAGACATTTGATTTAAATAATTATATAAGGTATGATAATTAGAGAAATAAAAATATGTATACAAGAAATTAGATAGGATTTCCTTCTTATTTAAGACATTAATAGTTTATCCATAGGATACATTTAATGATACATATATATTATTTAATATGCTGATTAGTTAATTATTTGTTAAAGCTATAGGGAATTTTAATAATTACCGATTTTTATATTTTTATATCTGTGTATGTCTAAATATATAAGTCCTTTCCTCCAAATTATTATATAGTCATAAAGCAGAAACAAAATGAGTGACATTTTTATTTTAAATGACCGGGCTATTTTATGCTTATGTGGAAGTTTCTTCATGTAATTCTGTTAAATTTTGGTTATTGTTTTTTACACTGTTACATCAGTTTTTTTTTTTGTTGTTGTTTTTTTTTTGAGACAGAGTCTCACTTTGTTGCCCAGGCTAGAGTGAGTGCCGTGGCATTAGCCTGGCTCACAGCAACCTCAATCTCCGGGGCTCAGCGATCCTACTGCCTCAGCCTCCCGAGTAGCTGGGACTACAGGCATGCGCCACCATGCCCGGCTAATTTTTTGTATATATATTTTTAGTTGGTCAATTAATTTCTTTCTATTTTTGGTAGAGACGGGGTCTCGCTCAGGCTGGTTTCGAACTCCTGACCTTGAGCAATCCGCCCGCCTCGGCCTCCCAAAGTGCTAGGATTACAGGCGTGAGCCACCGCGCCCGGCCACATCAGTTTTTTTAAAAAAAGTCTTGTTTGCTTTTTGTAATTTATTTTCAATTACAGTTGTTATTTACACTGTTTATAAAGTGTTGTCTAAAATTATTTCTGACATTAGTTATGATTTATATCATGTCTTCTGTAACTACTATTTTTTGTTTTACCCTTCCAAAATTCAGAACAGTAATTTAGCTCTACAAAATAAAGGAAAATGGGAATAATTAAGTTTGTTAAAACTCTTCAGGTTTTAAATAATTCAAAACCGTTATGAGAGCCATTGTCCTGATTCAACCTTGGTATTTAAAAACAAAAAAAACAGTAAGTTTTACTTCCCTCTGTGCAAAAAATAAAATATTCCAAACCTGGAAAATCCAAAAGAGAGTTGATCTTAAGTTAATTATATATTAGTAAAAAGTATTAATAAAAGTATGTTTTAATAACTGTGTAATTTTCCAGTTAAAAGAAGCATGCTCCTACTTAAACATAAATACTGAAATATAAACTATCAGATTTTTGTCTGGGATTCTAGGCTCACAAATCCTTTTTTCACTTTTTGTTCATGAAAATTCTGACCAAGTGCTGACTGAGGTATGTGGGAATCATTAGAGACCTCCTGCTTTTTTCAGTATTTTGTTAGATCTAGTGGCCAAGCCATATCCACCTTGTTTGGGATCTATAACAGCAATAGAAAAATGTATGAAAACTTCCTTTGATTTAGTCCCAGAGTTTCCACTACACTTACTGGTTCCTCTCCTACACACACTCTTCTACCGACAGTCACCTGACATCCTATGAAATGTCCCTGCTCTCTTCTTCAGAGGTCCTATCCATTGCTGCATTACTCTGAACCCAGCCACCCTCCGTCCTTCACCTGAAGAAAGAACCCAACAATTGCTTGCCATCATTTTGGAAACTATTCAAAATAATTTAAACCTTATAGACAAAACAGCCATGATTTTAATGTGGTTTTATGTGGTGAATACTTTTAAAAAAACTAAACATTATGAAGCTGAGTATGCTATCAGAAACTTAAATCAGGCCTTGAAATACAGGCTTCTTGCAGAAATAAAATAATTCCCGATGGTTACATTAATTGCCATCATCCAGATATATCAATTGCCAAAAGATAAAGAAATAACTTTTATTATGCTAGGTATGCCTTTAGGCTAGTTCACGACTATGAAATGCTTTAGAAACAAGAGTTGTCCTATTATAAGATGGTGAATTAAAAGCCTAATGTTTCTATAAGCCATGCTCCCTAGACAAGCAGCTCATTAGCAACATCACAGAAATGGTAGAGGTCATTGATTTACATCCAGAAACCTGACTTTGTTTGGCCTTAGCCAAAAGGGGGCACTAAGAAAGAAAGAGGCAACCTCTAATATTTGGAAACTCACCTAGCACTATTAGGATTTGACGTTGCTAGGGGTAGACCAGGTATTCGTAGCAAGGTGATAATATTTTTCTGCTGAATGTAAACAATTTCACAGAGCACCAGCTTTACAAGAGGCTGCATAAGGATGGTTGTGGATCAAGACAAAAAGAAGAAGACTCTACAATCATGTTTGCATGAACTAAAATAAAATCTTAAGCCCCTGAGCTGTGATGGAATGGACACCCTCCTGGCAAAGGGAACTGCAGAAAAAACGTAAGGCTCAGATACTGGCTGTGAAACGGTAGGTCAGACCTGCATCCTGATACACCTCTATCTTTTTGGAGACATTATAACAGTGAGACGCCGAATCATTAACAGACCTAAGGCTATAGAAGGCAAAGCTTAAACCAAACCTGTAGGCCTTCAATTTACATAAAGATCACTTGAGTTTTGGTAAACATCCAGTGGCTTGTCTCTGATGAACATATTTCTTAAGTTAAAAATTTTCAAGCCTTAAGACGAAGCTTCATTCTTTAACCACTTCGGTACCAGAGTTGACTTATAGTCGATGGCCACAGATGAACGCGCACAGCCGACCGTCGACTTTAGCGTTAATAACAAAACTTCTACAACAGTACTCCGAATCGAGGCAATACAACCCTTGTACTGCATCAGAAAATCTCATGCGTTTTAGAAAAAGACATTTTCCGGCATCTTACAGTAGTGATAAAACAAAAAGGAAAAATCCATTAAGAAGATATATCGTATGCTCAAAAAGTAATAAAAGGCATAGTACTAGATACTATTGTAAACAATGTAGGCCAGGTGCGGTGGCTCACGCCTGTAATCCTAGCACTCTGGGAGGCCGAGGCAGGCAGATTGCTCAAGGTCAGGAGTTCAAAATCAGCCTGAGCAAGAGCGAGACCCTGTCTCTACTATAAATAGAAAGAAATTAATTGGCCAACTAATATATAAAAAAGAAAAAAAAAACAATGTAATGTTGGCCTATGTGTAGCCCCATGCTTCAAAATTTATCATACCAAAGACTAAAATTTATCGTAATATTCAAAAACTTGCCTTCTTTATGATATGAATGAAATAAAACTTAATTTTGAATTGACTTTTCTAATTTTTCATTTATCAAAATAAAATTGTGAACATTTAAAAATAACGTAATGAAAACATATATGTATATGTTACCTATTCTGATTTACATTACAAGTAAAGCTGCCTGTAGAGTAAAACAAGCTTTCAGTGCTTTAAAGCTTTCCTCATCACGAGTCTGTTTTGCTCTTGTGTGATGAGGAAAGCTTTAAAGCACTGAAAGCTTGTTTTACTTTACAAGTTTGTGTACAGCACAGACTATCGTCCGGACTGTGAGTGCCGGCTGTGGGCAAGGTTTCCCGGCCGGTGAGCGCCGTACCGAAGTGGTTAACCAGTTAGAAGTAAAAGAAGTAAAAGTGCACATATAACATATAAGAACACACTTTAAGACGTACTGCCACTTCAGGCAAAACAAATACATGCCCCCCCCCCACATACTAACTTACGGACTTATTTGAAATTCCTACCTGCATGAACACATGCAACCAACTGTACCACAGTAGTCTGGGCACATCTTCTCAGGACGTCCTGAGGCCATGTGCTCCAGGTGAGTCAGTCACACATACTCAGATCAGAATAAACCTCCTTAATTATTTTAAAGAGTTTGGGTTTTTTTCTTTTGACAAGATGGTGCTCACACCTGAGGTTAAAAGAAGACTCAGGATTCCGGGAAGGAGTAGCCCAGCGTCAGCGACAGGTAGCAGCATGGCCCCCTTGAGCCACCCGACTCCGAGCTTTCCCTTGGAATGAGCTGGTAAGTCCTCCTGAATCCCCGGATGTCACAATCTTGGTTGATAGTCCTGGTTTTGGCCTAGCTGTTGATTCGTTTTGTAGGAAGTTGTTTTCAATAGTCTTAATTTTGACTTGGAGGTGCACTCTAAGGGGTCTTCTCCATTCATCGCCTCTTCCTCCCAGATTTCTCTGAATTGGTTTTTCTGGCCATTTGTGAAATGAAAGAGGAAACCGAACTGTCCTGTTTGTAGATAAATGAGAGACTGAGTTCCTCAGCTCCGAAGACAAAGGGCATTTTACTCGTCCCAGCCAAAGGCGCGCCTGGGTGACTGCGGGTACAAGTGGGACTGCCTGGGTGACTGCGGGTACAAGTGGGACTGCCTGGGTGGACTGCCCGTGGTGTGACGTGGCCCCATAGGGAATCCTCAGCAAGATTAATTAAAAGAAGGCTCATCCAGGAAACGCACATAAGAGCTGATCACTCGGCGTTTTGAGCCCTCTCAGAGGCGTTAGACCCCTGGAGAGAGAACCTGAGACACACGTGAGAGGCGGGAAACGACTCAGCGGTGAAACCCTGTGCCGTCCTGCCCACAATCAGCACACTCTGATCCACGACACTGACCCCTAGACCACAGTTCGGTTGCTTCTTGTAAAGAAAAATGGGAAACCATTCCTATAACCGTGAGGAAAGACAAGGAGAACGATCCCATCTGGGCACCCTGGTTGGTTTACAGCACCTTTCACAAGTCTGTGCATGAAGGGAAAGATTCAAAGGCATGCCCGGTATGCTAGGACTGCAGCTGGTGATGGCCAATTCTTGTGCACATGTTTTAACTGAAGGGCAAATTGCATCCAGGAAAATTCAGAGCTCAAGTTGTCAACCTGCCACTATGAATTTAAAATGTCCAGTCTCTCAAGCTCTCTGTCTCTCTGTTCCCTATTCTGCCAACTCTGAACCCCCTAATTTTACCTACTGCTGTTGAGATAGACTCAAAGTTTATGCTATTCTTTTTTTTTTTTATTCTTCCAATTTCTTTTTCTTTTTTTTTCAACGTAGCATACATACTTAGATACACCTAAAATACGCTATTCTTAATGCAAAGCTACCTGGAAATCTTACAGTCAGTTCAAGCTAAAATACAAAGATTGAACACTCTTTTTCCGTTAAAGAAAAGGGAAAGAAAGGATAAGGGGGCTTTTTAAAATCAGACTGCCACCAAACCATTTGATCCAACACTTTGGTACACAGGCTTAAGCAGGTTAGTCCTCAGGGCAACTAAAGTTCAGACATACAAAAGAGACCAGTTTTGTCAGAGGCAGTTCGGGTCCAGTGATCTTTTGTAAACTGATGAGTTCCTCTCAGAAGCTCAGGGCTAGAGTTGTCAGGTGAAAGGTATTGGAACTTTGTGTGTCTTTGCCTGTGTGTGTTTGTGGGGCGGGGGTGCACTTGTGTGGGGTCATGTGTGTGCCCGTGTTTAGGTTTCTTTGATAAATGTCCACATATTATGTGTTTTGTCTGCATGGTACCAGACCGGCTTATAAGTCAATTGGCACTGCTAACTTACTTAAAAGGAAGCCAATTTTTTCTGTATTTCCTGTGAATTCAGTAAACTTTGGTGAGTAAGTTGGCTCATTTAAACATGAAAAGTGTGAATGGTGAAGTGAAAGTGGAAATTCTTTCAAATTGTTGGCATCCTTTTTTGCCTAGGGTCTTGGACCTTTTGATGTGCTTAAAATGTCAGTGTTTGAGACAAAGGTCATACAACTGTAAACCTGGCCAAAGGCAAAATGGTCTGTGCCTATATCATTACTGAGAAGTTATGGGAATTGAATATTGCCAGTCTCATGGTAATGGCTAAATTTCCTGAGTGCCGGCATGGCCCCCTTGGGCGCCCCAACTGCTGCGAGCTTTCGCTGGGGCTGAACTGCTTAGTCCTCCTGAGCCAGCGGCCCTCGGGATCTTGGTCGACGGTCCTGATTTATTGTCAGCTGGCGATACTTTGTCTAGGAAGTTATTTTGTGGGGTCCACATTTTGACTTGGAGGTGCACTCTAAAGGGTCTTCTCCACTCATTGCCTCTTCCTCCCAGAATTCTCTGAATTGGCTTTTCTGTGCATTTGTGAAATGAAAGAGGAAACCTAACTGTCCTGTTTGTAGATAAATGAGAGACTGAGTTCCTCAGCTCCGAAGACAAAGGGCATTTTACTCGCCCCAGCCAAAGGCTTCCCTGGGTGACTGCGGGTGCAAGTGGGACTGCCTGGGTGACTGTGGGTGCAAGTGGGACTGCCTGGGTGACTGCGGGTGCAAGTGGGACTGCCTGGGTGACTGCCCATGGCGTGACGTGGCCCCATAGGGAATCCTCAGCAAGGTTAATTAAAAGAAGGCTCATCCAGGAAACGCACATAAGAGCTGATCACTCGGCGTTTTGAGCCCTCTCAGAGGTGTTAGACCCCTGGAGAGAGAACCTGAGACACACGTGAGAGGCGGGAAACGACTCAGCGGTGAAACCCTGTGCCGTCCTGCCCACAATCAGCACACTCTGATCCACAACAATGACCCCTAGACCACAGTTCGGTTGCTTCTTGTAAAGAAAAATGGGAAACCAATCCTCTAACCGTGAGGAAAGACAAGGAGAACGATCCCATCTGGGCACCCTGGTTGGTTTACAGCACCTTTCACAAGTCTGTGCATAAAGGGAAAAATTCAAAGGCATGCCTGGTATGCTAGGACTGCAGCTGGTGATGGCCAATTCTTGTGCACATGTTTTAACTGAAGGGCAAATTGCATCCAGGAAAATTCAGAGCTCAAGTGGTCAACCTGCCACTATGAATTTAAAATGTCCAGTCTCAAGTTCTCTGTCTCTCTGTTCCCTATTCTGCCAACTCTGAACCCCTAATTTTACCTACTGCTGTTGAGATAGACTCAGAGTTTATGCTATTCTTAATGCACAGCTACCTGGAGATCTTACAGTCAGTTCAAGCTAAAACACAAAGATTGAACACTCTTTTTCTGTTAAAGAAAAGAAAAAGACAGGATAAAGGGGGCTTTTTAAAATCAGACTGCCACCAAACCATTTGATCCAACACTTTGGTACACAGGCTTCATTAGGTTAGGCCTCAGGACAACTAAGGTTCATACATACAAAAGAGGCCAGTTTTGTCAGAGGCTGTTGAGGTCCAGTAATCTTTTGTAAACAGGGGAGTTCCTCTCAGAAGCTCAGGGCTAGAGTTGTCAGGTGAAGCTATTGGAAGTTTGTGTGTCTCTGCCTGTGTGTGAGGGCACGTGTGCTTGTGTGGGGTCATGTGTGTGCCTGTGTTTAGGTTTCTTTTGTGGATGTCCACGTATTATGTGTTTTGTCTGCAGAGTACCAGACCGGCTTATAAGTCAATTAGCACTCCTAACTTACTTAAAAGGAAGCCAAATTCCTCTGTGTTTCTTGTGAATTCAGTAAAGTTTGGTAAATAAGTTGGCTTATTTAACCAAGAAAAGTGTGAATAGTGAAGTGAAAGTGGAAATTCTTTCAAATTGTTGGCATCCATTTTTGCCTTTTGATGTGCTTAAAATGTCAGTGTTTGAGACAAAGGTCATACAACTGTCAACCTGGCCAAAAGCAAAATGGTCTGTGCCTATATCATTACTGATAAGTTATGGGAATTGAATATTGTCAGTTTCATGGTAATGGCTAAATTTCCTGAGTGCCGGCATGGCCCCCTTGGGCGCCCCGACTGCCGAGAGCTTTTGCTTGAGCTGAACTGTTTAGTCCTCCTGAGCCAGCGGCCCTCGGGATCTTGACTGATGCTCCTGGTTTCTTCTAAGCTGGCAATACTTTGTCTAGGAAGTTATTTTGTGGGGTCCACATTTTGACTTGGAGGTGCACTCTAAAGGGTCTTCTCCACTCATTGCCTCTTCCTCCCAAATTTCTCTGAATTGGCTTTTCTGGCCATTTGTGACATGAAAGAGGAAACCGAACTGTCCTGTTTGTAGATAAATGAGAGACTGAGTTCCTCAGCTCCGAAGACAAAGGGCATTTTACTCGCCCCAGCCAAAGGCTCGCCTGGGTGACTGCGGGTGCAAGTGGGACTGCCTGGGTGACTGCCTGTGGCGTGACGTGGCCCCATAGGGAATCCTCAGCAAGATTAATTAAAAGAAGGCGCTCCAAGAAATGTGTGACCATCAAAAAAAGAAAAAAAAAAAAAAAAAAAAAAAAAGAAGGCTCATCCAGGAAACGCACATAAGAGCTGATCACTCGGCGTTTTGAGCCCTCTCAGAGGTGTTAGACCCCTGGAGAGAGAACCTGAGACACACGTGAGAGGCAGGAAACGACTCAGCGGTGAAACCCTGTGCCGTCCTGCCCACAATCAGCACACTCTGATCCACGACACTGACCCCTAGACCACAGTTCGGTTGCTTCTTGTAAAGAAAAATGGGAAACCAATCCTCTAACCGTGAGGAAAGACAAGGAGAACGATCCCATCTGGGCACCCTGGTTGGTTTACAGCACCTTTCACAAGTCTGTGCATAAAGGGAAAGATTCAAAGGCATGCCTGGTATGCTAGGACTGCAGCTGGTGATGGCCAATTCTTGTGCACATGTTTTAACTGAAGGGCAAATTGCATCCAGGAAAATTCAGAGCTCAAGTGGTCAACCTGCCACTATGAATTTAAAATGTCTAGTCTCTCGAGCTCTCTGTTTCTCTGTTCCCTATTCTGCCAACACTGAACCCCTAATTTTACCTACTGCTGTTGAGATAGACTCAGAGTTTATGCTATTCTTAATGCAAAGCTACCTGGAGATCTTACAGTCAGTTCAAGCTAAAACACAAAGATTGAACACTCTTTTTCTGTTAAAGAAAAGAAAAAGACAGTATAAAGGGGGCTTTTTAAAATCAGACTGCCACCAAACCATTTGATCCAACACTTTGGTACACAGGCTTCATTAGGTTAGGCCTCAGGACAACTAAGGTTCATACATACAAAAGAGGCCAGTTTTGTCAGAGGCAGTTGAGGTCCAGTGATCTTTTGTAAACAGGGGAGTTCCTCTCAGAAGCTCAGGGCTAGCGTTGTGAGGTGAAAGGTATTGGAACTTTGTGTGTCCTTGCCTGTGTGTGTGTGTGTGTGTGTGTGTGTGTGTGTGTGTGTGTGTGTGTGTGTGTATGGGCATGCACGCTGGTGTAGGGTCATGTATGTGCCTGTGTTTAGGTTTCTTTTGTGGATGTCCACGTATTATGTGTTTTGTCTGCAGGGTACTGGACCAGCTTATAAGTCAATTAGCACTCCCAACTTACTTAAAAGGAAGCCAAATTCTTCTGTATTTCCTGTGAATTTAGTAAACTTTGGTGAATAAGTTGGCTTATTTAAAAAAGAAAAGTATGGATGGTGCAGTGAAAGTGGAAATCCTTTGACATTGTGTGCAGTCCTGCCCACAATGGGCACACTCTGATCCACTACACTGACCCCCAGACTACAGTCCAGTTGCTTCTTGTAAGGAATAATTGGAAGATAACCCTGTGAATTTGAGGCCAGAGGAGCTTTTAATTAGAATATATCTGATAATTAATTAGGTTAAATCTAATTAAAGTGGAATATCTGTCTTGGTCATGAAGATAGTAGCAGTAAATGGATATGCTACAATCCATGCTACTCAAGTGTTTAATAATTCACAGATCTTTCTGTGTTCTATTCCTTTGTTTTTGTGTGTGTGTGTGTGTTTTTTTATTGAGAAATATTTCTTAAATTGCTCTGGAAGATCTGAGAGCCACACCCAAGACGCAGTTAAAAATAGGATCCTTAATTTGTCCTTAGTACTCTACTTCACCTACCTATGCATGTATAAGTTTTAGATCTTTGTCTCAGCAAACAGTTACAGAAATTGCAAAAATTTACTAACAGCTAATTGTTGCCTAGCTAGTAATTGCTTAAAACAGTAAAATAGGCTAAGATTTATAGTCAGATTAAAATATAATAATTTTAAGATCCATCAAAGAATAATTTTTCATAAGAGATATCTGCTTCTGTTTGTATATCTATATCTCTTTGTATCTATATATGTTATGTGTTTATGATATTTTGCTACCAATATATACAATGGTACTCTAATTGATTATCTTAGAAATAATTACTACATCAAATATTTTATCAAGAAAATAGAAACTGATTTAAATGACTTTTTAGTGTATGTGACTTTAATAGTACAATATTTGACCTCTGCTCCACTTTTTTTTTGAATTCTGTTTCACTCCACAATTTCTGTTACATTCACCTTCACAGGGAGAATATTAACATGGACCTGAATACTTAGAGATACTGTGAATGTCCTTTACTATTCTCTCAAATTCTCACAGCTGATTCGTACTTTAACATTCACCCAAGGATCCACTCTTTTTCCATACTTGTTCAGTATATAGACAATGTTTTACTCTGTAAACTGGGTGTCCTCTTAGACCTCCTCATTCTTTGAAAGACTCTGAGTGAGGCCAGAAAGCCTCTAGGTGCAAACTCCAGAGGGTACAGACAACTGTTACTTACTCAGGACATAAAATATTTCAGGGCACTGAAAAGCTCACCCCAAAATTCCTTGAGTCAGTTTTGGTATAGCCCTCATTAGAGATTACACACTGATAAAAGGAAATGTTGCCACTATTTACACAGACTCCAAAGATGCCTCTGGAGGCAGGTGATCTCCTATTGCCAGGGTGTCTGGAGACTGCTGGGATTTAAGTGAACACGCTAGATACACACACTAACTAATATGCTTGAAGCATGTCATCAACAGGTGAAAGGAGCATGGCTTCCACCAACTCACAGGCTTTGCCATCCTTTTTGACTGAGAGATCATGTTATATGAAAATTTTTAGAGAAAGACATGTGCTGTCATCTCTCCGGGAAGGCCCCTATGAAGTACTGTTGACCACCTACACCGCCATCAAAATAAAAGAAAAATTTTCCTGGAGTCATGTGAGCTACACCAAACTGTATGGAGGCAGTTGGAAGCCCACCCCTACAGGTGCCCTGACTGTAAGGATTTCCAAGGCTGGTTCCCGGGTCCCTGAAGCAGACATCTTCACAAAGTAGACAGGTTTGTCCCACGATCTTGGATCGAGAAACCACATTTTTTATCTAAAAACTGCTTTTTTTCTGGTTCTTTTTTCTCTTTTTATCCCCTCCCCACAAAAAGGCTCCTTTATAAACACTTTTTCTTTTAATCCTCCCTGTTGGAGGATTGCACGTTGGAAGCTGAGTGGAGATTGCCTCAACCTTTCCCAATTTCCCTTTTAATCTTCCACTATGACTTTCCTTTCAAACTATGACTCACTCTTACTAAACTCTTACTGTTTTTCCAGAAGGTCAGACACAGACCCAGTATCCCTTTGCACCAGTCTTTCAAACCCTGGCCACACTGACTGATCAATCTAATTGCTAGTTATGCCAACATGTAGATCATACAAAGGAACCCGAACTCGTTTTTGTTTCTGCCAACGTGAGTGCCAGGTGGGACTGGTCTGAAGATGGACGTGTGACAAGCAGTGGCATCCACAACCAAAGAAAACATATTATGGTACTTCTCCTGTTGGTGAGTTAAATGAACACAGAAAAAGTGTCTTGTACTCAGGTAAAGTCACTAGAAAGAATATTTTTATCTCTTCTGGGTGACATTCTAGGGTAATATTGCAATCAAACCCCACAGATGGCATTCTTGCACCTCTTAGATGAGGCTGACACTAACCCTCAAGATGTCAATGCTTGTTAAATAATCAGATGTTATGGACGGCTCACAAGCCAGGCCTCTGCAACCTGGGGTAGCTCGCTTGCTCCCCTTGTTAAGTTGCCAGACACTAATGATTACATATGGACAGACCAAAAGTCTGGACTGACTTGGTTTGGTGACAAAACCAAGCCCTGTAACTGCCAGACCTGGACCAAAGGCCTTTTGTAGCAAATATTTCACAACTTCTTTTGTTCTCACAGACTGGCAGGGACACATGGAGATGAAACTGTCCATCTTAAAATAATGTAAAGCCACAAAGTATAAATAATATTCCAAGTCTTATTTTTATAGAAGTATGGATATAGCCAGAGATCAACCAGCCATTGTTCCCTAATTTCCTTGCCACTGTAACTACTCAATTGCACTGTCCTCCCTGACAGGCACAAGATTTATGACTCCCCCCACTACTTCTATAGATAAAATTGCTATTGTAAATCCCAAGACCTTTTTTTTTTTTTTTTTTTTGAGACAGAGTCTCACTTTGTTGCCCAGGCTAGAGTGAGTGCTGTGGTGTCAGCCAGACTCACAGCAACCTCAAACTCCTGGGCTCAAGCCATCCTCCTGCCTCAGCCTCCTGAGTAGCTGGGACTACAGGCATGTGCCACCATGCCCGGCTAATTTTTTTCTCTATATATTAGTTGGCCAATTAATTTCTTTCTATTTATGGTAGAGACGGGGTCTCACTCTTGCTCAGGCTGGTTTTGAACTCCTGACCTCAAGCAATCCGCCCGCCTTGGCCTCCCAGAGTGCTAGTGGCATGAGCCACTGTGCCCGGCCTAATCCCAAGACTTTTGACTCCATTGATATTTAAACCTTAAGACTGGTCTTTGAGGTGTCTTTCAGACTCTGCATCCTGAAGACCTACTGATACCAGCCAGACCCATGGATAGATGTGGGAATGGATCCAACAGTCTTGAAAACCCCTGCCCAGGAAACCTACCGACTGAGAAGATAATTTCTGCATTCCAAACTACGAGCTCATCCCTCACCAATCTGCAGACCCCATTGCCTAGCCCTTTGCTCACCAAACTACCTTTAAAAATCCCTTTCTCCCAAATTCTTGCGGCAGATGGATTTGAGAAATTACTCCCCTCTCCTCGCATGGTGCCTGCGATAATAAAAGTCTTTCTCCGCTGTAAACCCTGCTGTCTCAGTGTGTTGGCCTCCTCTTGAGCAGCAGGCAATGAAGCTGGTCGGGCTGTAACAGAAACTGGAGATGTGGAAGTGCCAATGAGAAAGAAGGAGTATAGCAAACTTCAGGCTGGGAAGTCACAGGTTCCAACCTGACCCTCTCTGTAAATAACACTGGCCTTTTTGTCATTAGAAGAACTCTTATGTTTTCAGCCTTCTCACGTATTTCAGTCACATTTTCACAGTTAACTGTTCTTTGTACAATCCAATATATTGATAACTGAGTCAAACTGCTTTACCCAAAATTTGGTTCACAGCCTTTATAAAATGGCCTACTTAAAAAAAATCTTAACTTTATCCCATTTTGTCAGAAAAATGATTTAGATCCACCTGTTTTTTATAAATTGGTGAATTTATGTGTTTTACTATCTCATGACTAAAATTCTAAAATGAAAACTTAAAGACCTTTTTTATGTATATATGTATACATGATATATATATATATTTAGATGTATTGATGCATATATACATACATTATGTCATATGTAATGTCTACCTAATAAAATCTGGTACAAGCAGCAAGAAATCCCTTCAAAAGTTTTATTTTGATTGGTTTAAATAAATGAGCACTCATAAAATATTTAGTAATTAAATCAAATTATTTTTAGTTCATATGACAAGAAAAGTTTTGATAAATTGTTTTAAAAATTAATGATAAAATAAAGCTAGAAATGTCTTCAAAGTTGTCTACATACTTTCTTGCCTGCGTTTACTGGCTTACTGGTGAAGGTTTTTACATCCATGTAACTTTCTGTACTGCTTTCAAAGTCTTTTGATTATCAGTTTGGTTAAATGAATGACTACTATTTTATAGTGTTCTGTGATTTTGTTTTGGTCAAATGTTTTCAGCCCTTTAACATCTTTGACAAGCCTCTCCCAAATTGAATTCTAACTTAAGCATCTTTAACCTAGAATGAATTAATTATGAAAATTTCCAGTTGAGTCCCTGGAAAGATTCAAAATATATATCTCCCATCTTAAAAGTATATTAAATGATTAGACTTAGTTGACAAATTGTATAAGAAACACAGTTCAATGATAAGTGATACGAGATCTTCTTCAGTTTTATTTATTAGTACTTTATTGATATGAATGTTTCAAAAATATCATTTCTATAAGCATGTAAGTTTATAGAAACCTAATATATTATTGGTCATAATTCTGGTTACTATATATCAGAGATATAGTGAAGTTTCCTTATTGACTGTAAACTTTCATCAGATTTTTAACCATGGCTATTCTAATTTTTTGTCATGGTTATAGTTTTGAATTCTCTAAAAATCATTCACAATCAGATTCATGAAACAGACTCCAACAAATACTCTTAAATACAGGTTTCTGATAACCTTAAGGACAATGGACTAAATAAAAATTTCCGGAACGCTACTAAAGAAACTGGCGGATTCATGATACTACTTCAAGGAGATTAAGCAGAACAAATGTTCACAACGTGACATTGATTAACTGATAAAAATCATGTCTTTATGACTTTTATTTAAAACATTTTTGTTTGTCTACTTGAAAGGTTTGTTTTCCAGATTTATTTATTACCAAGGCTTTGACTAAAATATCATATTTGAAAATATGCATACAATGCCTGACTTCAAGGGTGGCTAGACTTAAAATAAGTAAATAAAAACTCACTTTCTGCCAGAGCCAGCATCCTTAAAACTGTAAATAAAACCTAATGTCTGCCTTGGTTTGGCTTCCTAGCCTTAAGAAGTTATTAAACCTGAGGTTTCTATGTGATCAACATAGAGGAAAAAAAAGTTATACTTCTTTTAAAAAGCTATATAATACACTCATTATTTGACTATAGCTCTGTATATTATTTTCTGAATTTTTCTGGTTTCTTCTCATCCAACTTTCTTACAAAAAATTACAAAAATGCAAACTTCTCTGTGCCTTAACCCCTATAAGCTGAAACTACATGAATTTCAAGAAACAAGTCTTGCAGGTAATGTATGGGCCACACAGAAAGTTCACCAAACTATCTGATGCCATGGCCAGAGACATTGAAGTGTAAACCAGGACAAGTTGAATTTCCCATGCTGTAAGCAGCTTTTCCTAAGAGGTTGAAATAAGACTCCATATAGTAATTCTTACCAGATATGTCTGGACTTATCAATATGTTTAGTGGATTACCTTTAAAATTAGTTTCATGGTTTAAAGCTAGTATTCAAACTGTGCTTATTATTTCATTATGATGTTAAGCTTTGCTCTTATTGCCTGCCTAATCTTTATAAATCCAACTCTCTTCATAACATAATTTGACTAAATGCTTCAAGATACTTTCTGATGCCTATGGAACTGGTAAGATGGAACTTGGTGCTGGAATCCAAACAGCTGTGCCCAGAGAACACATTTCCTTCTGGCCTCTTTGTTACCCTAATGTGTCCTGGATCCCTGACAGGTCCTCATACTTTCCCCTGACCTGGGACAGAGACCACCAGGACAGGTCCATCCTGGCACCAAGGGACAATTAAGCCTAACTTCAAAATGATTGATCAGTGATTGGTTTCAGAAAAGCATACTGATCAAAAGTGAGAAATGTAAAATTGTGTCATTCTTATCACACCCAACTAAAACAGTCAAGCAGCCTGTGGTGGGGGGAAAGCACTGAGAACACATAACATGTTTCAACAATGCAATTCTCTAAGTCTGGATGCTAAAACCATCTTTTGTTACTTGAGACCAGTCTTTTTTTTTTTTTTTTTTTTGAGTCAGAGTCTTGTTCCCCAGGCTATAGTGCCAGGGCGTCAGCCTAGCTCACAGCAACCTCAAACTCCTGGGCTCAAGTGATCCTGCTGCCTCCCGAGTAGCTGGGACTACAGGCATGCACCACCATGCCCAGCTAATTTTATATATATATATTAGTTGGCCAATTAATTTCTTCTATTTTTTTTTTTTTTTTTTTTTTGAGACAGAGTCTCACTCTGTTGCCCAGGCTAGAGTGAGTGCTGTGGCGTCAGCCTGGCTCACAGCAACCTCAAACTCCTGGGCTCAAGCAATCCTCCTGCCTCAGCCTCCCAAGTAGCTGGGACTACAGGCATGCGCCACCATGCCTGGCTAATTTTTTGTATATTTATATTAGTTGGTCAATTAATTTCTTTCTATTTTTGGTAGAGACGGGGTCTCGCTCAGGCTGGTTTCAAACTCCTGACCTTGAGCAATCCACCCGTCTCGGCCTCCCAAAGTGCTAGGATTACAGGCGTGAGCCACCGCGCCCGGCCAATTTCTTCTATTTTTATAGTAGAGATGGGGTCTCACTCTTGCTCAGACTGGTTTTGAACTCCTGACCTCAAGCAATCCTCCCGCCTCAGAGACCCGTCTTATCTAATAAGATTGTGCAGGTTCAGTTTACATCTGCTATGATGTACCCTCTTAACCACACAATGCAGGTTCTAGTTTTGGACACCAGTATCATCCATTCACCTGGGCTAACAGTGTCCAACAGTCTGCCTCTGGCCTGGTTTTTCTTGCCTGACACTTGCTATGGAGTCCAGAATGGTTTATCAAAGCAGACCTCTATTTTTCATGTTCCATGTACTTACAGAAGAAGCCTTGGGGACCTAGCTTCAAAGTTATTTCCAATCCAGGTGTTCTTAAGGCCTATTTATTGGTTTCTCTGGATCCAGCTTAAAATGGCCAAAACAAGCTTAATATGGACTGTGTGGCATTCTGGTCCGATATCCAGGCACCCAAAAGCCAAAAGGCCGTCAGTGCACTTCTAACCAACCCGGTTTTGCTGTTCTTCCAGCCCAGTACCATTTTACCCACCTGCACTCTCAATGCCCCCAGTCTATCGTGGGGGTTTAGACCTTGTTCTTGTATCTCTCCATGGAAAGCATTTTCTCCACCCACCCATTCTGAGACATAATTATCTGCACCCCTCTTAGGTGTTAAAAAGAGAAGCACCCATCCTGATTGAAAAGTTCAGAGGTAGACAGTATTCCCACTTGGAAGATGATGGCACATTAGTTAAAGTTGCAGGCCTGGTGTTGGCCGTCAGGGATGAGTCACATGAAACTGGCAGGAAAAGATACCTGTGGGGGGTGGAGCAAGATGGCAGACAAGAAACACCGCCAGACAGAGTATCTCTGCAAAAAGACAGTTTCTAGAAGAAATTAGAAGAAAGAAGCAAACAGACGAGCATACATCAGAAGAGGGTCAGAAGGAGGGGTACCGGAGACTACAGAGGCTACAGGAGACTCCACGGGAGGAGGTTGCAGAGGAGAACCAGAAGCAGAGACCTCCCGAGTAGCCTGGAGACCAGCGGCAAGGGTAGATGGAGCGGTTAACTTCCCCCTCCCTTGCCTCTCGGACTGCTGGTGGGCTCCCCAGCAGGTGGAGAGACCTGCGGACACCAGCCCAAAGATGGCCACCACCAGTGAGCGGTAAGCTTGTAGCAGATGCAGCACCAGGCTCTCTCGGCCACCTCCGTGTGCACAGACCCAAGCCAGGCCGCAGGCGCCATATTGCCTCATTCTCCCCTCCTCCGTCCCTATCTGTAGCTGCCGAGAGAGACAATATAACCACCAGCTGGAGGCACCTCCAGGGAATGGGACCTTCCCTTTTGGGGCCCTACAGCTGACTGAGGGATACTCAGACAGTGAGCTCCCTACCCGCCAGCCCTCCCAGGTGCTGCCAGCCTGGTGGTTCCAGGAGAACGGGGCAGACCCTGAGACTGAGAGACATCGACCCAGCTTGGGCTCCCGTGTGTGAATTGGGGCGGGCACTCCGCTCCCTTGTGGGATCAGGGAGTGAATTCTGGGGCCCAGAGGTCAGACCTGCAGACCAGATCCTGTGCACCCAGGTCTCGCATTGCTCGGGGCACAGAGGGGATATTCGGGAACAGCCTACTGAGGTGTGTGTGCCTTAAAGGGCAGATCAGTATGCTTGAGGGCAACCCTCCTCCTAAAGGGGAGCCATGTGCCCAGCCCAGGTGGCTTTCCTGCACAGGGAACCTCCCAGCTGGCATCACAGCCAGGGGAGGCCTAGTGGCGTGAGGTCTGGCCTGCTGGCAGAGGCCCAGGAGAAGCCACAAAGTTGGGGAGGGTGGAAAGGAGCGAGGCCTGCTCCAGACTGTAGGTCTCAGACAGCCCCACCCCACACATAAGACTTTCTGACTGAGCGGGGCCATTCCAGCCCCTCCCTGACAGCTTTTCCCTGAAGCAGAGAACAGAAATTTGACCCTTGCTAATGGCATTGGTGGTGCCTGAGGGCAGGCTTACCCAACCCCGTTCCACCCAGACTCACTCCCAGACCAGCCCTCACTGAGGTGGAGAATAAGGACACACCTGGAAGTCCCAGGGCCCCACCCACCACCTGAGGCACTAGAGAGCCTCTCCAGAGGAACAAGAGCCAGTTACAGGACCCAAAAACGACAGTGTAGCCTGCTCCTCCAAGCAAGCACCACCTACTGACAGGGAGGACATTCTGCACACCTTTTCCACGGCACCTACTGACTCATCATACAGGGTGCAGTCGAATCCCACCCACAAACACCCTACTGGCTCAGAGACTAAACAGGGCATGTCATTACCCAAAGAAAAGCCTAAAGGTAAGAAGCAACAACTAATCCAGATGGGAAAAAATCAGCGAAGGAACTATGGAAATATGAAAACCCAAATGGAAAGCACACCCCCAAAGAGGAACACCAGCCCCTCAGAAATGGACATCAACTAAAATCAGACCACTAAAATGACAGAAGATGAATTTCAAGCATGGATCAAAAGAAAATTCAACAATTTGCAGAAAAACTGGATAATCAAAAAAGAAAACGCAAAAAGATTCCAGGACCTGGAACAAAAATTCACTAAAGAAATTGAAACAATGAAGAAAAATCTAACTAAACTCCTGGAAATGAAGACTCAATTCAGGGAACTACAAAACAGTGGAAAGCCTCAAGAACAGGATATATCAAACAGAAGAAAGAATCTGAGATTGAAGATAACACCTTCCAACTAAATAAATTAGTCACAGAGATAGAGCAGAGAAACAAGAAAAAAGAGCAAAGCCTACAAGAGATGTGGGATTATGTGAAGAAACCTAATGTGAGGGTTATAGGGTTGCCCAAAGGGGAAGAAGAAAACACTCAAGGGTTGGATAAGCTATTTGAAGATATAATAGAGGAAAATTTCCCAGGCCTTGGTAAAAATCTCGATATACAAGTTCAAGAAGCTCAAAGGACCCCTGGGAGATTCAATACAAACAGGAAGATATGACGACATGCAGTCATCAGACTGACCAAAATATCAACCAAAGAGGCCCTTCTATGAGCCGTAAGGCAAAAGAAGCAAGTGACATACAAAGGAAAGCCAATCTGAATAACACCAGACTTCTCTACTGAAACTTTACAAGCAAGGAGAGACTGGGGCCCTATTTTCACTCATCTGAAACAGAATAACACCCAGCCTAGAATCTTATTCCCTGCAAAACTAAGTTTTGTATACAAAGTAGAAACCAAGACATTCTCAGATAAGCAAAGACTGAGGGAATTCAACAAGACAAGACCAGCCCTTCAAGAAGTACTCAAAATGGTGTTACCCATGGATAAACACAATAAATACTCACAAATGTAAATCTACTCAAAAGCTAAAGATCAAAGCCCAGAAACCACAATGGCTCAAGAGAGAAAACAAAGCAACAAAGTTTAACCCAACATAATGAACAGAAATCTACCCCACCTATCAGTTATCTCATAAGTGTGAATGGCTTGACTAGGCTGGCCGAATGGATAAAAAAATACAAGCGAAGTATCTGCTGCCTTCAAGAAACACATCTAACCTGCAAGGATGCAGTTAGACTAAAGGTAAAGGGGTGGAGAACAATATTTCAAGCAAATGGAAGCCAAAAGAAAGCTGGCATGGTGGTGCTGATTACAGATAACTTAGTTATTAAATCAACAAAAGTAATGAAAGACAAAGAAGGTCACTATATAATAGTGAAGGGTACAGTTCAACAAGAAGACATAACAATTCTAAATATATATGCACCCAACCTAGGTGCACCCAGATTCATAAAGCAAACTCTACTTGATCTAAACAAATGGATAAACAACAACACCATAATAGTTGGAGACTTTAACACTTCACTGACTGCATAGGACAGATCCTCCAAATAGAAAATCAACAAAGAAATAATGGACTTAAACAGAACTCTAGAACAAATGGGCCTGATTGACATTTACAAGACATTCTACCCCCAAATCACTGAATATACGTTCTTGTCATCAGCTCATGGGTCATTCTCTAAGATTGATCCTAGGACACAAAGCATGTCTCAAACAATTTTAAAAAATAGAAATCATACCATATGTCTTTTCAGATCACAATGGAATAAAAGTAGAAATCAACTCTAACAGGAACTCTCTTTTCTACACAAAGTCATGGAAACTAAACAACCTTCTGCTGAATGATCACTTCATAAACAAGGAAATGAAGATGGAAATCAAAAGATTCTTTGAACTATATGACAAAGGAGACACAAGTTATCAAAACTCATGGGACACAGCTAAAGCAGTCCTGAGAGGAAAGTTCATTTTCATAAATGCCTATATCCAAAAGTCAAAAAGATCACAAATAGACAATCTAATGAATCATCTCAAAGAGCTGGAAAAAGAAGAACAGACCGACGCCAAACACAGCAGAAGAATTGAAATCATTAAGATCAAGTCAGACTAAACAAAATTGACAACAGGGACACCATATGGAAGATTAATTTTTAAAAAAGTTGATTCTTTGAAAAAATAAACAAAATTGACACACCTTTGGCTAGACTAATGAAAAGCAGAAAAGAAAAATCTCTAATAAGCTCCATCAGAAACAATAAAGGAGAAAATTGCAATGGATGCCATGGAGATATAAGATATAATTCGTGAATACTACAAAAACCTCTATGCACACAAACTGGAAAATGTGGAGGAAATGGACAATTTCTTAGAAACACACAGCCTCCCTAGGCTCAAAAAGAAAGAAATAGAATTCCTGACCAGACAATATCAAGCACTGAAATTGAAACAGCAATAAGAAAACCTTCCTAAAAAGCAAAGTCCTGGACCAGATGGTTTCACACCCGAATTTTACCACACTTACAAAGAGGAACTGGTGGCTATCCTGCAGAAATTATTCCACAACATCGAGAAGGATGGAATTCTCCCCGACACATCTTATGAAGGGAACATAACCCTGATACCAAAACCAGGAAAGGATGCAACAAAAAAAGAAAACTACAGACCAATATCCCTTATGAATATAGATGCAAAAATTCTCAACAAAATTCTAGCCAATCAATTCCAGGTGCTTGTCAAGAAAATAATCCATCACAACCAAGTGGGCTTCATGCCAGGGATGCAGGGATGGTTCAACATATGCAAATCTATAAATGTAATTCACCATATAAACAGAAGCAAAAACAAAGACCATATGATCCTCTCAATAGATACAGAAAAAGCACTTGACAAAATTCAATACCCTTTTATGATAAGAACGCTCAACAAAATAGGCATAGACGGGACTTACCTAAAAATGATATAAGCCATAATGACAAACCCACAGCCAATATCATACTGAATGGGGAAAAATTGAAAGCATTCCCACTTAGAACTGGAACAAGATAAGGTTGCCCACTATCTCCATTTCTATTCAACATAGTGCTAGAAGTCCTTGCTACACCAATCAGACAAGAGAGCGGAATTAAGGGTGTCCAAATGAGAGCAAAAGAGATCAAAGTCTCACTCTCTGCTGATGAAATGATATTATACCTAGAATACCCCAAGGATTCAACCAAGAGACTTCTTGAATTGATAAATGAATTTGGTAAAGTCTCAGGATACAAAATCAATACACAGAAATCAGAGGCATTCATATACGCCAACAACAGTACAAGTGAGAACCAAATCAAAGACTCAATTCCCTTCAAAATAGCAACAAAGATAATAAAATACCTAGGAATATATTTAACTAAGGAGGTAAAAGAGCTCTACAGGGAGAACTATGAAACACTGAAGAAGGAAATAGCAAAGGATGTAGACAGGTGGAAGAATATACCATGCTCATGGGTCAGCAGAATCAACATTTTTAAAATGTCTATACTACCCAAAATGACCTACAAAGTCAATGCAATCCCTATCAAAATGCCACCATCATTTTTCACAAATATAGAAAAAATAATTTTACGCCTTGTATGGAACCAGGGAAGACCCCGTATAGCAAAATCAATCCTAGGCAATAAAAACAAAATAGGAGGTATCAATTTACCAGACTTAAAACTATACTACAAGGCTATGGTAATTAAAACAGTTTGGGACTGGCACAAGGACAGGGACATTGACCAGTAGAACAGAACTGAGAACCCAGATGTAAAACCATCCTCATATAGCCAACTAATCTACAACAAAGCAGACAAAAACATACACTGGAGAAAAGAATCTTTATTCAATAAATGGTGCTGAGAAAACTGGATAGCCACATGTAGAAGACTGAAACAAGACCTACACCTTTTCCCTCTCACAAAAATCAACTCACGCTGGGTAACAGACTTGAACCTTAGATGTGAAACTATTAGAATTCTACAGAAAAATGTCGGAAATACTCTTCTAGACATTGGCCTAGGCAAAGAATTTATGAAGAAGACCCCAAAGGCAATCACAGCAGCAACAAAAATAAATAAATGGGACCTGATCAAATTAAAAAGCTTCTGCACAGCCAAAGAAACTGTCAAGAGAGCAAACAGACAACCCACAGAATGGGAGAAAATTGTTGCAAACTACACATCCGATAAAGGATTGATTTCTAGAATCTATTTAGAACTCAGGAAAATCAGCAAGAAAAAAATCAAACAACCCTATCAAAAAATGGGCAAAAGACATGAACAGAAACTTCTCAAAAGAAGACAGAATAATGGCCAAAAAACATATGAAAAAATGCTCAACATCTCTAATCATCAGGGAAATGCAAATCAAAACCACAATGAGATATCACTTAACTCCAGTGAGAATGGCCTTTATCAAAAAGTCAATAAACAATAAATGTTGGTGTGGATGCAGAGAGATAGGAACACTCACTCCTACACTGCTGGTGGGACTGCAAACTAGTTCCTCTGTGCAAAGCAATATGGAGATACTTTAAAGCGATAAAGTAGATCTACCATTTGATCCAGCAATTCCACTACTGGGCATCTACCCAAAAGATCAAAAGTCACTTTATGAAAAAGACACCTGTACTTGAATGTTTATAGCAGCACAATTCACAATTGCAAAGGTGTGGAAACAACCCAAGTGCCCATCAATTCATGAGTGGATTAATAAAATGTGGTATATGTATACCATGGAGTACTATTCAGCTTTAAGAAATAATTGTGATATAGCACCTTTTGTATATTCCTGGATAGAGCTGGAACCCATTCTACTAAGTGAAGTATCTCAAGAATGGAAAAACCAGCACCACATGTACTCACCAGCAAATTGGTATTAACAGATCAACACCTAAGTGGACATATGGGAATAACATTTATCGGGTGTGGGGCAGGTGGTAGGGGGCAGGAGGGGATGGGTATATACAACCACAATGAGTGAGATGTGCAACATTTAGGGGATGGTCACACTTGAGGCTCTGACTCGAGGGGGGAGGGGAGGCATGGGCACTATACGTAACCTTAACACTTGTGCCCCCATAATACGCTAAAAAAAAACAAAAAAAGAACAATAGCTTAGAATAAATGGAACATTGCCAGAGGAAATTTAAAAAATTGATAAATTGTTAATCTGTTTTATGCATAATATTAAATCAAAAAACTATATTAACTATTCATCAGGTAAAATACATAAACTATTGTTAATAAAAATGATCCTCTTTGTCAGTGGCCATTCTCTTTATCTCCAGGTGGGGATTAAGTTTCAGATGGCAGAGGTACATTGAAGGCCACCATCGATAAGGAGAGCCCATCTGCAAATTCATTTATAGTATCCCATTAAAAAAATAAGATGATCAAATTATACAAAAGAGAACTATGTAGCCATGCATTTTTGCTAATCACAAGAGTTCTCGCATCACTGGTAGTCTTCACAGTATGTCCCACCGAAATCTCAGGTTCTACAGAGGACACTGCAGGAGCAAGGGATAGGAAGTCACAGCCTCAGAGCTCCCAGCCTTCCTTTGAAGCCAGGCAGCTCTACTTCTTGATGTCCTTTATAATGCTGTGTCATGGAATTTCTTTTTATAATACAAGTTCAGTTTTTCCAAGAAAACTTTGAAAATGGTGTGCAAGTCAGTGACATAGTCAAAGTTCCCCACTTTACCTAAGAGGAAACATAGGCTCAGGGAGATGGTACCTTGCCTGAGGTCAGGACCTGGCTCTAGGTCTTACTGCTAAGCCTAAGCCCTATGCCAGCTCGTGTTCAGAAACATACCTAGATTCAAGAACATAGGCCGGGTGCGGTGTGGCTCACACCTGTAATCCCAGCACTCTGGGAGGCCGAGGCAGGAGGATCTCTCAAGGTCAGGAGTTCGAGACCAGCCTGAGCAAGAGCGAGACCCTGTCTCTACTAAAAATAGAAAGAAATTAATTGGCCAACTAAAAATACATAGAAAAAATTAGCCGGGCATGGTGGTGCATGCCTGTAGTCCCAGCTACTCGGGAGGCTAAGGCAGGAGGATTGCTTGAGCCCAGGAGTTTGAGGTTGCTGTGGGCTAGGCTGACACCACGGCACTCTAGCCGAGGCAACAGAGTAAAAAAAAACCATATATATATATATAACTCAGAGAAAATATATATGTAAAACTGTCATGTAGCTCAATAATGTTTAGGCATAAGACATAAAAGAGTAGCTCTCTAGGCTGATGCCACGGCACTCACTCTAGCCTGGGCAACAAAGTGAGACTCTGTCTCAAAAAAAAAAAAAAGAGTAGCTCTCTAAACTATAAGTTCTGAAGTTAAGAATAAAAATTAAGGAACAGAAATTAATATCATAACTTCTGTTATGATTGGTCATATACTCCATTATAAAAAAACACACTTTTAAAACCACAGGAAAGTAAAGTTGAAGGAGAAAATTTTTAGTTGAACCAAACAAACTGAAATTGAGGAAATCCTTCCAGGACTGGACAGAGTGGGGGGCCGTGGCCAGGGCTGGCGACTGTCTCCATCTGGTGGAGCTAAGGCAGCTCTGCATGTCCTGCGGACTCCGTCCCAGCAGCAGGGTCTTCAAGGAGAGCATACAACTGCCTGATCTGGGTAGAGCGAAGAGGCAAAGGGTGGGCCTCGGTGCTCCCCTCTTGGCCTCGGTGGCCTAGGCCAGCCTTGGGGTCCTGCCTGTTGTTCCAATGTGGGATTGGACGGGCCAGTAACTGGAGATCCGGGGTCAACGGGGAACCCTCTGGACCGACAGGGGTTGTCTGAGGTGGGGCCTGCAGTGGGAGAGGGGGCGGGTGTGCTCCATCCAGGAGTGGCTGCGAGCCACGGCCAGCACCGAGGGCTTTCTGCACCAAATGCATGGTTGCATGAAGCGGCCCCTCTAAAGAAGTTGCTGCCTTTTAAAAAGAAATCCGGGCCGGGCGCGGTGGCTCACGCCTGTAATCCTAGCACTCTGGGAGACCGAGGCGGGCGGATTGCTCGAGATCAGGACTTCGAAACCAGCCTGAGCAAGAGTGAGACCCCATCTCTACTATAAATAGAAAGAAATTAATTGGCCAACTAATATATAGAGAAAAAATTAGTCAGGCATGGTGGCGCATGCCTGTAGTCCCAGCTACTTGGAAGGCTGAGGCAGAAGGATTGCTTGAGCCCAGGAATTTGAGGTTGCTGTGAGCTAGGCTGATGCCACAGCACTCACTCTAGCCTGGACAACAAAGCGAGACTCTGTCTCAAAAAAATAATAAATAAAAAGAAATCTGCTCCAGTGCTTCCAGAGCTGGCCTTGTAGGGAGTGGCTCTCAAGTTGCTGCCCCCAGGGCTGATGCCTTCCTGCCAGCTGGGATGGGCCGGGACATGGGCACAGGGCATGGTCACCCCCCTCAGGGGGAGCTCTGCCTACACACACACACACGCACGCACGCACGCACACACACACACACACACACGCACGCACGCACACACACACACGCACACACACATGCACGCACGCACACACACGTGTGCACACACACGCACGCACGCACACACGCACGCACACACACAGCAGTGGGGAGTAATCCAGTGAGTTACTCTAAGGTCCTTCACGATCCTAACGTTGTGCTGAGAAGTCAGGGGAGGTCTCCTCGCTTGTGGAGGTCATGCCTCAGGCTCAAAGGCCCAAACAAGAGCCAAAGCCTGAGGAATAGTGTCTAAGCCCAGAGGCCTCCCCAGACCTCACCCTCCTACCTACCCTCACCCCTGCCTGCCCGTCTCGGGGCTACAGGGCCTCATCTGGGGTTGGCAGTCCTCATGGCCGCTGCTGTCCTCTTCATCTTCAGTTCCCAGGCCCCTGCTGTCATAGGACACATGTCCTGCCTGGCAGATGCAAGAACCATCTGACTTCTGGAAGACCCTGTTCAGACCCCAGCAAGTACAGTTGGAGGCACCTGAGGATTGAGAAGTCCCGTGGCCTCACAGGCACCTAGCAGTGAGCCTTTGTAAAAGGGCCCTGGGTGCTGGAATGTGCAGCCTGGGCTGAGAACTGGTGATGCCATCGAAAGGACCACACCCCGCACTTGAGGCCTCGTTCTCACACATGGTCACACAAAACTGCATGGGACAGTCCCAAAGCATGGGCATAAGCTGCTGTCTCCAGATGACAGGAGGAGAGAGATCTGCAGACATCAAAGCCTGAAGGATGGATAAGATTTGATGGGCAAAACCAGGAGGACAGGAAGGTGAGCAGGGGGAAGTTCAAGGTTTATTTGGAAGGCAAAAGGAGTCCAGCTGGATTTGTCTTCTGGAAGAGAGGCAGTGATTGGGACCAGGTGGTAGACTACGGGTCCCTGTGACTCAGCCTGTTTGCCACTATTGGGGTTGGTATCTGCTCGGGGAGACCCCAAAACACTCCTCTGAAGTTCAACCCTGCCAGGTTGCTGCAGAACACACTCACACACGTGGTGTCCAGTGGACCCTCAGCACACATTGTCAAAAGAGTTGGTGGAAAGCTGGCATTTGTTTTACTGATGTGGTCATGTTCATTCCCCAAAGAAACGTAGGGCTGTTGAAAAGGAGAGAGGACTATTTCCACTGCAGAGAAGGGGGGAGGTAGTAAAACAATGACACATGGAATATCCTCCCCAGCCAGGTTCTGGATGGTCAAACCCTCTCTAATATTCTCAGCTCCCTGCTAAGACCCTGTGCTGTATCATAATCTATGCGGTCTAGGAGCCTGACATCTCTTCTCATTGTCCAATTCACTGAAGTGCCAATGCATACTGGGTCTCTGGAGCCCTGTGGTTCCACAGAGGTGCCTCAGGGTTCTGTTGGGTGAACGAGTGACCAGATAGGAGCAGTCACGAGACCTCACCCTTCATTCAATCCAAGCCTCTCTGCTTTACATGTTTTGTATTAATTCCCTAACTAAGAACTCTTTTGAGAAAGTGTTCCATTGTCAAAGAACACCTCACAGAAAAGTCTGAACTCTTGGCCTGGCATTCATAGCTGTAGAATTAAACACAGATCTAAATTTAAAGTGTCATTTTTAAATATTTCCCACGACTATGGCAACCCACCAAAATTTTACTTATCCTCAAAATCCAATTTGTAAAAGAAAATAAAACCTCAGGACTCTCTAAATTTATTATCCTAAAGGGGAAGTTAGATCTGGAGAACTAGTTACATAGCATGTTTTCAATTCTGCTTCTAAGATTATACATTAACTCTCTTCCTCATTGTTCTTGTTCTGTAAATGACCAGAAGAGACCAGAGACCAGACCTCCCCCTTTCCAATCACTGATCTTTGTTGTAGATTAACTTCCTCCCTTATTATCCTCTACTTCAGACTAGATGGCTCCCAAGGCCCCATGACTATTATGTCTTCCATGTGGAATGTTAAATATACCTTTCCTGAAAGAAAAAGACTACCTGAGCTAATTAGGCCCTTGTAACTTTGCATTAAGCCCTGCATAGAAAGATGTTGAAATTCTGTTAAGCCTCCCTACGTTTTGTCTGTATAAATAATCCCGAACATCTACTCTTAGGAACACTGACTGCCATTCTTTAGAATCTATGCTTTCCACGTGGCTGGTCTTTCACTGCTACCTCAAACTCCTGGGCTCAAGTGATCCTCCTGCCTCAGCTTCCCAAGTAGCTGGGACTGCAGGCATCCACCACCACATTCTGCTAATTTTTTCTATTTTTTTTTTTTTTTAAGTGGTGGAGTCTCACTCTTGTTCAGGCTAGTCTGGAACTCCTGACCTCAATTGATCTTCCTGCCTCAGCCTCCCAAAGTGCTAGGATTATAGGCAAGAGCCACTGTGCCCAGCCATGAAGAATCTCTCTTTAAACTAGATTCTGACCCTTTTGATTATTTTAGTTTGACAAGATTAAGCACACCTTTTCCATAAAGTTCTTCTGACCCTGCCATACAGAAGCATTTTCTTCTGTATGAACTATGAACACCCAGGCATTTTGGGGTCCTGTCTTGTGTACTTGACATTTCTGCCACCTGTGGGTACCTTGTTTTCTTTCTTCCTATTATGTCTATATTAGTATTTTTCACAGTGCCCTTGTGCTACCAACAATCTTGGGAGGTTAGTGTTTGTGAGATGACCTTAAAAACAATTACCTAAAAAACTCTCCACCTGGCCGGGCGCCGTGGCTCACGCCTGTAATCCTAGCACTCTGGGAGGCCGAGGCGGGCGGATTGCTCGAGGTTGGGAGTTCGAAACCATCCTGAGCGAGACCCCGTCTCTACTAAAAAAAAAATAGAAAGAAATTAATTGACCAACTAAAAATATATATACAAAAAAAAATTAGCCGGGCATGGTGGCACATGCCTGTAGTCCCAGCTACTCGGGAGGCTGAGGCAGGAGGATCGCTTGAGCCCAGGAGTTTGAGGTTGCTGTGAGCTAGGCTGACGCCACGGCACTCACTCTAGCCTGGGCAACAAAAGTGAGACTCTGTCTCAAAAAAAAAAAAAAAAAAAAAAAAAAAAAAAAGCTCTCCACCTCATCTTCAAAGGGAAAGAGGAAAGAGAGAGTTTACAAAAGTACATATACTTAGAAGGTAAAAATAAATAAGACTTTTTCTACATTTGGTAATGGCAGAATAGCTTATTTCAGGCCAATTCTCCTAAGAAAAGTTTAAAAAATATATAGAAAAAATCTGAATCACAGAGAACTTAATCAAGTACTTAAAGGAACAAAGTCTGGAGCGAAGGAAAATCCAGATGGATGATCTCCACATTTGGTGCCACATTTCCCCTAAAGGTATCTGACACTTTGAAAGGTACAGTTGAGAGTCTGACGTTATGGTATGAATGGCTATGTCCACCCAAAATTCATATTTGAAATCCTAACCCCTGATGTGACAGTATTACCTATGGTAACTACCTTCTACAATAAAAATAATTACTCTCTGGAGGATGGGAGCAGCATCCAGAATTGCAAATTTTCTCTACAATTTTCAATTACAATATCGAATTTAATATTTAATAAAAATCTAATATTTAATAAAAAATAACCAGACATGCAAAATAACAAGCATTGCTAAGAAATCACAAGAAAAAAAAACTCTCAGAAGATCTAAATATTAAAATTATCAGATATACTGATATGTACTTTAAACTATATATTTTAAAACCATGTACTTTAAAACCATGTACTTTAAACTATGATTAGCATGTTTGATAAATGACAAGATGGAGAATTTCAACAGAGAATAGGGAACTATAAAATAATAAAATATATAGAAGATTCAGTAACAAAAATTAAAATATCAATGATTTAATATCAGATTATATAGACCTGAAGACAAAATTAGTAAATGGACTATGGGTCTAAAAACTATCCAAATTGAAGCACAGAGAAAAATATGAAAAGTACAGAGAATAGTGCAAGAGACATGATAAAAAGAGATAGCATGGCTGGGTGTGGTGGCTCACGCCTATAATCCTAGCACTCTGGGAGGCCAAGGTGGGAGGATCCTTTGAGCCCAGGAGTTCAAGACCAGCCTGAGCAAGAGCAAGACCCCTTCTCTACCAAAAATAGAAAAATTTAGCCGGGCACGGTGGTGCATGCCTGAAGTCCCAGCTACTCGGGAAGTTGAGGCAAAAGGATTGCTTGAGCCCAGGAGATTGAGGTTGCTGTGAGCTAGGCTAACGCCATGGCACTCTAGCCGGGGCAACAGAGTGAGACTCTAAAAAAAAGAGAGATAGCATGATAGTAATTGGATATCCAAAAGAAAAGGAGAAAGAGAATGAGGAAGAATAAATATTTTAAAATAGAAAAATAGAATGGCTGATAATTTCATAAAATTGATGAAATATATTTCAGATTCAAGAAATGATAAAGAACCTCAAATAGAAGTAATACAAAGAAAAACTACAGGAAGAAAACTTAAGTTATACTCCTAAACATCAAAGATAAAGAGAAAAATCTTAAAAGCACAAGATAAAAAGGATACTGAACTCTGAAGAGTAAACATGATTTATAACTGACTTCTCAAGAAGAATAATAAAAACCAGAAGCAATGGAAGAATATTTTTTAAATGTTGAAAAAAATCACTGTCAAGCTAGAATTCCATACCTACCTAAAATATACTTCAGGAATAAAACTGAAAAAAAAATGCATTTTTAAATTAACAAAGCGTTACTAGATAAAAATTTTAAAACCTAATAGCATTCACAATAACATTAAAAAAAATCAAATACTTAACACTAAATCTGACAAGATATATACTATCTCTATTCAGGAAACAAAATTAAAATCTGCCTAGAAAAATAAAATAAGACATAAGTAAGACATATGGAAGAATAAGCCATGTTCAAGGATTAGGAAACTCTGTAAGTAATGACATTATTTCTTTGATCAGTTGTTTCTATGCAATCCCAATGGAAATCCTAGCAAGTTTCTTTTATCTTCAAAAAAATAACAATGTTGGAGGACTTAGATAACTCGACATTAAGACACATCATAAAGCTACAGTGACTAGGCCAGGGTGATGTTTGTGCAAGAATAGAATGCAAGGCCAGTGGAACAGAAGAGTCTCCCAAACAGACCTACATGTCTATGGGATGCTTGATGAATGACAGACCTGAGCGATCTTTCATGAAAGGTGCCATAACAATTGGATATCTATTTGGGAAAAATGAATTTTGACCATTAACTCACCCCCTACACAATGAAACAACAAAGTTTGTAAGAAATAAAAAAGAGAATATATCCATTGGAGTGGGGCTTCTTGTCAAATTTGAGAAGCACAATCAGAGCACAAGCCTGAAGAGAATGGGGCTTATTCCAACACTCAACCCAGAGGCAATTGAGGCCCCGGTTATGGGCTGGATGGTGTCCCCAGATTCACGTGCTGAAGCCCTAATCCCAGTATCCGAGAATGTGACTGTATTTGGAGATGGGGCCTTTCGCTGGGTGGCGAAGTTAAAATGGGGATGTTGGAGGGGGCTCATCCAATTTGACTGGTGTCCTCATAAGGGGAACTCTGGACACACACAGAGACCCCAGGGCTGCACACACAGAGGGAAGGCCATCAGAGGGCGCAGCAAGAAGGCGGCCATCTGTACGTAAGCCAAAGACAGAGGCCTCAGGAGAAGCCAAACCCGCTGACACCTTGGTCTTGGATTTGAAGCCTCCAGAACTGGGATTTTCTACTGGCTAGGAGTTGAGAGGTCTGGACCTTAGTCCTGGCCCCACTTACTTTGTGCATTTGTCAAATCAGTCTCTATCTGAATTGCACTGGGTGCCATGTCCATACGCATAAGAAGAAGTATAACTGGGGTCACGCTTTTTTTTTTATCTACTTGTGACAATTAAAAATTTTTGCC